>NW_027518237.1:1067136-1379123 GCF_023851605.1 Tamandua tetradactyla | reverse complement strand
GAATTAATTTTTTCATTTTGTTTTGATCTCAATTATCTATTTTTTTCCTTTGCTGCCTTGTGCTTTGGGTATAAAGTCTAAGAAACTATTGCATAGCACAAGTTCCTGAAGATGGTTCCCTACATTTTCTTCTAGGAGTTTAATAGTTCTGGTGCTTATATTTAAGTTTATGATACATTTTGTGTTCGTTCTGTGTATGGTGTCAGGTAGAAGGTCACCATCATTATTTGCATATAGGCATCTGGAAGAAACTACTGTTTCCCAATGGAGTGTGTTAGGTGCCATTGTCAATAATCAGTTGACCATTGAACTATCAATTTGATTACATTGTTCTATATGTCTATCCTTCCACCAGTATCATGCGATTTTGATTACTATGGTTTTGTAACAAGGTTTAAAATTAGGAAGCGTGTCCCCAAGCTTTGTTCTTCTTTTTCAAGATGACCTTGTCAATTTTGGACCCCTTATAGATTGGATGACTGGTTTTTACATTTCTGCAAAGAAATTGCTTTGTCTAGAATTGACATGTGTGCTGGTTTGAAAGGATGTATGTCACCTAGAAGTGCCATGCTCTAACCTAAATCCCATTTCATGAAAGCAGAATAATCCCTATTCAATACTGTGTGTTTGAAATTGTAATCAGATCATCCCCCTAGAGATATGATTTAATCAAGAGTGGTTGTTAAGCTGGATTAGGTGACAGTATGTCCCCACCCATTTGGGTGGGTCTTGATTAGTTTCTGTACTCCTATAAAAGAGGAAACATTTTGGAGAAAGAAGGAGATTCAGAGAGAGCAGAGAAGAACAACATAGCCATGAGAAACAGAGATCCCACAAACAGTGATCCTTGGAGATGAATAAGGAAAATGCCTCCAGGGCAGCTTCATGAAACAGGAAGCCAAGAGAGAAAGTAGCAGATGATGCCTTGCTTGCCATGTACCCTTCCAGCTGAGAGAGAAACTGTGACTGTGTTCAACATGTGCCTTTCCAGAGGAGAAAGAAACCCTGAATATCATCAATCTTCTTGAACCAAGGTATCTTTCCCTAGATGCCTTTGATTGGACATTTGTACAGACTCATTTTAATTGGACATTTTCTTGGCCTTAGAACTGTAAGCCAGCAACTTATTAAATTTCCCTTTTTAAAAGCCATTGTGATTCGGTATATTGCATTCTGGCATCTAGGAAACTAGAACAACATATCAACAATATTTAATCTTACAATCCAGGAATATAGAATGTCTTTCTGTTTATTTTAAATTTACTTTAGCGATATCTTTTAGCTTTATGGGCTCAAATCCTTTATATTCTAGGTTAGATTTATTCCATGATATTTAATTCTTTTAGTTACTGCTGTAAATTAATTTTTTCTTGATTCTTTCTTCAGAGTTTTCATCATTAGTATGTAAAAACATTAGTGGTTTTTAGATGGAGTCATATTTTTTAGATAAATTGTTCTAAATCTAAAATTCTATAGCTAGGATAACAAAGTTACATTTGAGAGCACATAATCAACAAACAAAGACAACTTCCAGATATGCAACAATTCTACCCTTTCACACATTGGTGCTCTTGTTGTGCAAAAAAAATAAGTAAGACATTTCATTTCCTGAGAAATTTTGTATTTCTGCATAACCTGATCCCCAATCCAGTTCCATCTGTTACAGGATCTTCCTAATAAAACTCACCATCATTTCATCTGCTTCTTGTTACTGGGTGAACTTACAGAAGTCTCTTTATAAATAGGACTTTGGAAATTAACAAGGGTATAGCATGGTCTAATATTTTTATTTCTGACATGACTCTGGCCCCTTCCTTTTCAATTAATTTCCTTCATTCTGAATAATTTTTTACTTTATTTTATTTTTACAATATTTTCTTTTTCTATCTTTCTTCTTTCTAGAATTTTATTAATTAGATTTCCTTCATTGATATTATTTTCTAATTTCTCCAATTTTTTATTTTGCTATTAAATTGTTTATTCTTTATAAGTGTGCTGCAACTATTCTTCCATTTCTATGAAAGGATTTTATTTCCTACATAAAATTTTCAAATATTAAGAACTCTTCTTTGCTGTAAATTACAGCAAAGTAGCAAGCTGCAAGATCAACATTCAAAAATCTGTAGCATTTCTATACACTAGTAATGAACAAGCTGAGGGGGAAATCAAGAAACGAATCCCATTTACAATTGCAACTAAAAGAATAAAATATAAAAAAAAAAAAAAAAAAAAAAAGAATAAAATACCTAGAAATAAATTTAACTAAAGAGACAAAAAACCTATATAAAGAAAACTACAAAAAACTGTTAAAAGAAATCACAGAAGACCTAAATAGATGGAAGGGCATACCGTGTTCATGGATTGGAAGACTAAATATAGTTAAGATGTCAATCCTACCTAAATTGATTTACAGATTCAATGAAATACGAATCAAAATCCCAACAACTTATTTTTCAGAAATAGAAAAACCAATAAGCAAATTTATCTGGAAGGGGAGGGTGCCCCAAATTGCTAAAAACATCTTGAGAAAAAAAACGAAACTGGAGGTCTTGCACTGCCTGACTTTAAGGCATATTATGAAGCCACAGTGGTCAAAACAGCATGGTATTGGCATAAAGATAGATATATCAACCAATGGAATTGAATAGAGTGCTCAGATATAGACCCTCTCATCTATGGACATTTGATCTTTGATAAGGCAGCCAAGCCAACTCACCTGGGACAGAACAGTCTCTTCAATAAATGGTGCCTAGAGAACTGGATATCCATATGCAAAAGAATGAAAGAATACCCGTATCTCACACCCTATACAAAAGTTAACTCAAAATGGATCAAAGATCTAAACATTAGGTCTAAGACCATAAAACAGTTAGAGGAAAATGTAGGGAGATATCTTATGAAACTTACAATTGGAGGTGGTTTTATGGACCTTAAACCTAAAGCAAGAGCACTGAAGAAAGAAAGAAAGAAATGGGAGCTCCTCAAAATTAAACACTTTTGTGCATCAAAGAACTTCATCAAGAAAGTAGAAAGACAGCCTACACAATGGGAGACAATATTTGGAAATGACATATCAGATAAAGGTCTAGTATCCAGAATTTATAAAGAGATTGTTCAACTCAACAACAAAAAGACAGCCAACCCAATTACAAAATGGGAAAAAGACTTGAACAGACACCTCTCAGAAGAGGAAATACAAATGGCCAAAAGGCACATGAAGAGATGCTCAATGTCCCTCGCCATTAGAGAAATGCAAATCAAAACCACAATGAGATATCATCTCACACCCACCAGAATGGCCATTATCAACAAAACAGAAAATGACAAGTGCTGGAGAGGATGCGGAGAAAGAGGCACACTTATCCACTGTTGGTGGGAGTGTCAAATGTTGCAACCACTGTGGAAGGCAGTTTGGTGGTTCCTCAAAAAGCTGAATATAGAATTGCCATATGACCCAGCAATACCACTGCTGGGTATCTACTCAAAGGACTTAAGGGCAAAGACACAAACGGACATTTGCACACCAATGTTTATAGCAGCGTTATTTACAATTGCAAAGAGATGGAAACAGCCAAAATGTCCATCAACGGACGAGTGGCTAAACAAACTGTGGTATATACATATGATGGAATATTATGCAGCTTTAAGACAGAATAAACTTATGAAGCATGTAATAACATGGATGGACCTAGAGAGCATTATGCTGAGCGAGTCTAGCCAAAAACTAAAGGACAAATACTGTATGGTCCCACTGATGTGAACTGACATTCGAGAATAAACTTGGAATATGTCATTGATAACAGAGTCCAGCAGGAGTTAGAAACAGGGTAAGATAATGGGTGATTGGAGCTGAAGGGATACAGACTGTGCAACAGGACTAGATACAAAAACTCAAAAATGGACAGCACAATAATACCTAATTGTAAAGTAATCATGTTAAAACACTGAATGAAGCTGCATCTGAGCTATAGGTATTTTTTTTGTCTGTTTGTTTGTTTGTCTTGTTTTTTTTTTTAAAAAAAGAACTGTTCTTTAGTTTTCTGAACTAATCTTTACCATTACTCACTGGAAGACTTCTCTTTTTAATTTTATCCTATGATGTTTTTAAATTACATTTTTAAATTTTGTCTTCTATTACCATGAGGAGTAGCAGCTCTGCATATCCCAAAATAACAACAAAAAACCTTGGGAGATAGAGCCAGGGAGGGGGATGTAGCTGTTGTGGGTCAGGGAATTGACAATGGATTTGGGGATTGTAACTGAAATGGGACAGAGATCTAGGAAGGGCAAAAACTTCCTGAAGAAGTACATGGGAATGTTGATGTCCTGGTCTAAAGTTGTGATCATGATGAAGATGGCATTCCCCATTAAGGTCCTGATTTGGTTTCATAAATGCTGTTGGTATGCAACATACCAGAAATTAGATGGCTTTTATAAAAGGAATTTATTAGGTTACAAATGTACACTTTTAAAGCCATAAAAATGTCCAAACTAAGGCATCCAGAAAAAGATATCTTGACTCAGGAACAGCCATTGTCTGTCCCAGAGTATGCTGGTTTGAAAGGATTTTTATACCTTAGAAAAGCCATGCTTTAATCCTGATCCAATCTTATGGGAGCAACTGATTATTTTAATCTCTATTCAATAATGTAGTTTGGTATCTTTTGATTAGATTATGTCCATGCAGATGTGGCTGCATGCATTCTAGGTGGATCTTGATTAGTTTACTGGAATCTCAAAAGAGGAAACATTTTGGAGTAAAAACAGAACAACAGAGCCACAAGACCCATGAATCCACACAGCCAGAGATACTTGGAGATGAAAAAGGAAAATGCTCCTGGGAGAATGTCATTAAACAAGAAGCCTGGAAAGCTAACAGATATTAACATGTTCACCATATGCCTTTCCAGTTGAGAGAGAAACTCTGAACTTGATCAGCCTTTCCTGAGTAAAGATAACCTCTTAGTTGTACCTTAATTTGGACATTTTTATAAACTTGCTGTAATTGGGACATTTTCACAGCCTTGGAACAGTAAATTTGTAACTTAATACATTCTCCCTTTTAAAAGCCATTCATTTCTGGTAAATCACATTCTGGCAGCTAGCAAACTAGAACAAATGGGAAGGTAAGAGGCTGGTGTCTGATGGTGCTTGTTCCTTGTTCTATTGCTTCCAGCTTCTGATGCCAGTGGTTTCCTATCTATGCATCTGTCAACCTTCATGTGACTCCTCTGGGATACAACTCTGGGCTCTGCCTTACAGAGCATCTCATAGCAAGCCACATGACAATGCCTGTTGGGCTCTGCACCTCCAAACATCCATGTCTAGGTATCTCTTCTCTCTATTGTCACCTTTTAAAGGACTCCAGTAAGCTAATCAAGTCCCACCATGAATGGACAGAGTAACATCTCCATCTAATCAGAAGGCCACACTCACAATTAGGCATGTCATATCTCTGTGGAGACAATCTAATCAAGTTTCCTATCCCACAATATTGAATCAGAGTGAAAGGTTCTGGGGTACAAAACAGCTTCAAACTGGTATAAGACCACAAGTAAGTAATTGAGAATTTCACTGAATGCAAAATATATATATTTTGTTTGGTTGGAAATTCTATGGGTGTAAATTCATTGACAAACATGAAATTTATCATAACTGCAGTCATGATCTATAAAACATTGGATAAAATAATAAATCAATATCAATATCAATATCAAATTTTCCAACATAAAATCTATAACGGGTATCTGCACTAGGTAATCTCACAGTCAATTAAATAACTACAAATTTGCTTCCATGTACAACAATTTCAATTTATTGATTACCAATCATTTCCATTTTCATTTTGCTTATTGAACTAATTTTGTTCAATTCACATGAATGTTCATTATAATAATACTGTTCAAATATAATCTGTTAAAGAAGCTGAATTGCTGAATACTTTTACTGCCTTTAGCCATGTCTTTTCAATTCTCTTGATATATCATAATAGGCCAAATGATACGTGCAGAATTGTGCAGAGATTGGTTATCCCTACATTCTGTTCCATGACTGACAAAACCTCTGCTTCTGCACAGCTTCCAAGAATTTGAGCAGTAAAAAATTAGCATAATAATACTGAGTTATCACTAACTTTCTTAATCTGCTTTGCAAAATATTTAGTTTTATTGCTCTCTCAGTAACATCCAGTTTAGAGATGTCATTTCATTTGGAAATTTCAGTAAAAGATTTATCTTACAGTTGCCATTTTTTTTCTTTCACAATTACCATATTGTCTTATATATTAAGTTCTATATAAACAATCAGTTACTGTAGCTAAGAAAGTTCTAAATAAATTGATGAGCTAATATTTTATCTCCATTTTCAATATGTTTAAGTTATTGTCCCCACTTTGACATTTGCTCCACATTAGATAAAATAAGTAATTGTGTTTTCCTCATGAGCTTTGTTTTTCTCTCTCATTTTATTTATACTTTCATTATTATAATAAATAATGTATAACCTTATGAACTATACATCTGATATAATGCAAGAGGTGAGTGACGAATAGAGGAGAGCACGGATTCAGGAACAGTGTGACCACAAAGCATGTCCCCAAGGTGGAAGTGAGACAGGATACCGACAGAGGGCAGGGCAGCCTCTGAGGGGCTCGGTAGGTGGACACCAGAAGGTGATGTGTGAGAGTAGAAAAGGTGGGCTTCAGTGATGGATACTGCTTTGCATATGAACTATTTAATTCACATCATGAGGGACATGTAAACCATGAATTGCTTGAATAGAGAGATGACATGATCTGACATATTAGAACTTGATCATTCTTTGACAAAAATTTCCATGATGTCAAAGAACATAATGTAAATGAGGACATAAAAGTATCACCCTACACACACTATTGTGTGATAGAGGTGGTGTTGGACATAAGAGGTGTTCAGATTCTGATTATTTTTCTTTTTTTCTGACAATATTATTTTTCTGTTGTTCTCTGTATTTCAAATTATAGGCTGTCCACAAACACCAGAGGATCTTCAGCTGCAAGTTCATATTTAGGAAGACTAAGTATACTGGAATGGTGAGGTACATGCACTGGGGATATTAACACCTTTACTTCATTGACAAGCATTTCAGTGTCTTTGAGGGATATTAAATTCCATTTATTCAAGGAGTTAGTTCATGCAGAAAGAAGCCTCCAATATTCTCCCTGATGATTACAGATTAACCACAGCATTCTGAATAAGAATTTGACAATAGTTAAGGGCCTCAGTTATTAAAGATCTGAATTCACTAAAAATCCTTATTTACTTTTCTTTTTATGCTGTATGGCAGAGATCACATTTCATTCTTTTTTCATGTGACTGTCCCATTATTGTAACACCATTTGTTGAATTTTTGTTTTGTTTGTTTTTTCTTTCTTCATTTGCTTGTTTGTGTTTTTGGGAAGTATATGGGCCAGGAATCAATTCCAGGTCTCCAGCATGGCAGACAAGAATTCTACCACTGCACTACCCTTGTACCCACTCCTTATTTGCTTTCATGCCTCAACACCACCCACTTTACAGTCCCTTTTGTCTCCAAGTTGGTGCTTGTTTGCTTTGGCCTCTGCAGCCTCTACATCCCACTAATTCTGACAGAAGTGTAGTCGTTTCTTCTCCTCTGAGGTTGAGGGTAGATGTGGAGATTTAATCCATTTTTGTATAACTCTCTTAACTCATAGAAGACCTAATGTGTTCCCCCTTTTGTGTCTTCTCTCTCCTTTTTTATGGGTCTCAAATTTCTTCATGATTTCACCATTTTTAATAGTGTTTGGTAGGAATATAAATATTTGTTGAAATCTGTCATTGTAACCAAAATTATGTTTTGCTTAATTTCATTTGAATATTTCCTCTGTAAAGCACACAAAACCTTTTAATAATACAATAAAATAAAATAATTACTTGCATGTCTAGATATGACAATTTAAATTGTATAATAGTGTCAAACAATCTCTCCTAACATGAACACAGAACATGCATAAATATGAAAACAATTTTTTCTTCTGTCAGTGGACATGAGCCTGAGTACAAAAGTAAGAACACCAAATGACCATAGTTTAAAAATGGTTTTGAATTACATTTCTTGTTGTAAAGACAATGATAAATGTCCATCTCCTGTTGGACTAATGTAAACAGAGCATGCTTTCAAGTAATTACAGCATCCTTTTCTTCCTAAATTCAGGTTTGCAACTATTCATATCATAGTGTTCAATTGAAAGCAAGAAAAGCATGAAAAGGTATGAAAGGATTTCCCATAATATTCAAAGAAAGATCTGTCTGCATCATAAACAAGCAATAAGATTAAGACAAAACAAAGGTTTAAATATAGCCTAAATCTGTATAAAACAAAAATTACTGAAATGCAAATTTAGATCACTAATATAAACCAGTTCTATCATCTAATCTACACATTTGAACAAAATACATACAAAATCTCTGGTCTTCAACAACACACATATACATATATATAGGGTAATATTTTTGTAAGATGATCAGCTGTTAATCTTGGTCTACTCTCAAACTGGAGATCTCATCTTTAACAGAAAATTTTAAAAGCACTCTAAGAAGATGTCCATGAAAATAGTCGACTTCTAAAACAGAAGAGTAATTCATATCTACCATATATTTCTGCCATTTAACCTTATCATCTGTAGCAATTCTTATACAATTTTATGTAAGAAAGGGTGCTAATTGCTTTCAACAATTAAACATTAAAAGAATTAAACGTTTAATTCTCACCAACCTAAGGAGTAGAAGAATTAGACCTAGAGTTGTTAACTATCTTGGTTAAGATTCTAGTTTTACCTTTATATTTTTACGAGTAATAGTAGCAAGATTTGCTGTTTAATTTTAACAATTTGTTTATCAAAAGATTACATTCCAAATGATCAATCTATATGTGTAGAAAATATTGTTACAAAATAATAATACGATGTTTATACCTCCACAAATAGTGTGCTTTTTTATTGACCTGTTTGGTTTTAGTAAATCATGCATGCTTTATTGCAAACATATCAATAAAAGCAGGATTTCTCAACTCTCTATCTTTTTACTTTTATTTTCTGTCCCAAAATCAGGTACAGAAGGAAATTTATTCATGAAGTTTATTTTTTTCTTTTACTGCATAACAATGTAGGTGTTGTGGGGCACACCAAGAGAGACCACACAATTCAAAGCAATTTGCAAGCAAATTAGGAGTCTTTATTAGCCGGCCAGTGACTGCCTCAGAAACCCCAAGAAGGAAGATTCAGAGAGCAGCCCGGAAAGATTCTCAAGGGGTACTTATAAAGGCAAAAACTGCAAGCGTATCCAAAGAAGCAGGAAAGGGGCATTATCTTTTTTGAGTCACATCTTGGTTTGCAGCTGTAAGCAAGCAAGTTTACCTACAGAAGCAGGGAAATGTCATTAGCTGTTGCACAATACATCCCTTTCAATCAATAACAATGATTATTGTTCAATTTTTAACTCTTGGGAACTTTCAGCCCTGGATCTTGTGACTCCAGATACCTTCTTCTTGCTAGGGCCTGATTAATTGCTCCTGACCCCCCCCCACATTCCCCACTGGTTTTATGAGAGAATCAAATCATTGTTTCTGTATCTTGATTATAAATCTGTTGATAGTGGGTTCAAAGGACTAATAATTTAATAGCTTGTATTCTTTTTTTCACATATGATGTCAGACAGTTTATTATACAGGATCCAAACATTAAGCCTAATAGTATGAAAATTAGGGGTCCTGTTACAGTGGTTAGGAGCATGGTTAGCCATGGGGACCAGGAAAACAAATTTTTGCACCAGCTGGTTTCAGCTTTCTGGTGTTTCTCCTGCTTTCATAACCTGCTATGGACAAGGGATAGACTATTTCTAATTATTCCAGAATGATTGGTGTAGAAGCAGCAGGTCTTTCCAAGGGCCATGCATAACTCAAACCCCCCTTGTTTTAGAAATAAGAAGTCTAAACCTCTGAGGTTTTGTAGGACAAACTCAGCCAGTGAATTTAGGGAGTTTTCCAAATGACTGAAGGAGCTTTCTAATTCACTAAGATCCAGATCAACTTGTTTGTTAAAGGTTTTAAAGTTTTGGCCCCCAGTGATAAGGGCTGCAGTTCTGACTGCAGTTGATCCTGCAATGCCCATTCTGACAAGGCGGGGCAACCAAGATTGGGGCTCACTTGGCCCAGTAAGTGATTTCTAAGTGTTCCCTACCCCCTTCCCCAGAATTATAATATACTTGGGGGATAATGTGAACTAAGACACAAAATTCCTCCTCAACGGCCATTACTGGGGGAGTTATGCAGGGGGTGATACCAGATGTGCAAGCAAACCAAGTACTGTCGGGAGCTACAAGGAGGCAGTCCCATCCATTTGGGGTTGAAGTTAAAATGTTCTCTAGTGATATGAGTTGTCTGCAAGAGTCACCATTGGGGGATATAGCTAGATTGAAATCCTCAGAATAAATACAGGTTCCCTGCCCTTGGAGATCTCCCAGGGTGAGCTTCGATTTCTGTCCCCATCTGCATAGGTGTTGTCCTTTTGCTTCTTGGACTGAGAGGTTTCTGATACGGGTATCTGCAAGGCCTAGGGAAATATTAGCTTCTGTTTCTATGTAATACGGGGATTCAGGGTTTAAACAAAGCCAACAGTCTTCAGTAGTAAGTGGATTAGTTTGATTCATGAACTGGAACACTGAATCCAACATGTCAAGCAGGGGTTCTCTGGGGGAGAGGGAGAATGTATGAGGGTTTAAAGGGGTGAGACTGTTTGGATTCAGGGTAGCTTGGGGTGGTGATCTGCCTAGCCCCTTGGCTGGAGGGAGGGAGCAGCGATTGCGGTGGCCACTCAAACAATGGTGGCTTTTGTTTGGGGTTGTACAGGTTTTATACTAGGGTTTAGAGATCTGTTTGGCCCTATGGGGTTGTTTGGTTTTCAAGGAAGGAATCTCTGAATTGTGAAACTGATGCTAGGGTCATAACCTGTGACATATAATCTAAATCCCCAAGTTTTCCCACTGTCCCAGACTTAGGTATACCAGGAATGGATTGTAATAACTGGGTTACAGGTGCATTGGGTGCAACTGTCGGGGTTAGGGGTCAGTGTTCTTGTTAAGGTTATGAACGGGTCTTGGTCAGTCCATTTAGTGAGTGTTCCACAACCCCATTTGGCATAGTGGTACACGTCTTCCCCCTGATATTTTGGGCTGGCCTTTTCAGGACAGGCATAATGGCCAATATGCTGTAAGCTTTGTTCTTGGGGAAGGGTGCCACATCCATATGCCCAGATTATGGTTGGCCCTCCCCCTTGAAGATGCTCCCCCATCCTCTGATTTCCCTTGTAAGAATTCCATTGATTCCCAAACAGTTGGCAGAAGTCAAATTGGAGGATTGGTTGGGACAGAGTGCTATTTTTAGCAAGCACTATCCTGTCCACCTTTCTAGTGAGTTCCCAAGTATAACTTATAACCTGGTGAGGATTTTTCCCATGACCCCCACCAGGGATATCAGGAAGACCCAGAGGGACTTCTGGAAAGTCTTATCTTTAGTGGATCCTCGGTTCCCTGGATGGTCCATTTTCCAGGGAGCTGGTCTGGGACAGCCTTCTTGATCTGGGTGTGATGAATCCAGTGTCATTTTTCCACAACTTTTACTGTCATTGGGGTTGTGAGGATTATTGGCAGAGGTCATGTGCACTGGGACTCCAAGGTGGCTGGCTGAAGGCTCTTAATCCAGACCAGGTCTCCAGGGTGCACCTGAAATATATCTTTGTTAGGAGCAGGATTTGTTGGTCCCAGATGGGCCACCTTCACCAGTTCCCAGGTATGCTAAGTGGCAGATCGCAAGGTACGTAATGATTTTAGAAGAGAATGATTATTTAATTCAGCTATTTTCTTTTCCTTCAATTTAAGAATTAGTGGGGGTGGTTGCCCAAACATGATTTCATATGGAGTAATTCCCTTAACATAGGGAGTGCATCTAGTCCTTAGCAGGGCGAATGGAAGGAGACTCACTCAGTTTTCACCAGTCTCGAGCTTTAGCTTATTCAGAGTTTCTTTTATTGTTCTATTCATTCTCTCAATTTGCCCTGAACTCTGTGGCCTATAAATACAATGCAATTTCCATTTGATATTTACTATTTTTGCTAACAATTGGGTAATTTGGGCGATGAATGCTGGCCCATTGTCAGACCCCATTGCAGTCAGGAGACCAAATCAGGGGACAATTATGGAAACTAGTTTTCTTACTACTATTTGTGCTGTCTCGGTTTTGGTAGGGAATGCCTCAGTCCCATCCAGAGAAGGTGTCAATGAAAACCAGCAGGTATTTGTATCCATATGGACCAGTTAATATTTCCATAAAGTCTATTTCCCACTGTCCTCCCTGGGCTTGTCCCCTCATCCTGGTCCCTTGGAGTGCCTCCTTCCCTTGGCAAGAATTTACCTGGATGCAGATGTGGAATCTGGATGATATTTGCCAGGCTTGTTGTTATAGTTGGGGAATGTAGTAATTTCACTGTAATAGTTCAGCTAGTTTCGTGCTGCCCGGGTACGTACTTTGGTGAACCCGGGCAAACAAATTGTGCCCCAGGTGCTCTAGCACCAGGATTCTCCCACCTAGGAGTATTTTCCAACCATCTGGATCTGTTTTAGTGCCCAGAGTTTCACCCAGTTTAATTTCTTCTCTGGTATAGTTTGGATGGTTGGCAGTACCTATCTCGGTAAGACAAAAGAAGCATCTGCAGCATCCCCACTGTTTTTTTGGGATGCTCTTTTGCCATTTTATCAGCCAGGGCATTTCTTCTGGTGATTTGAATTTTGGCAGTCTGATGTCCTTTGCAATGTATAATGGCTGCCTTTTTTGGCAACCTGATAGCCTCTAGCAAGGTGAGTATTTCTGGTATATTTTTTATTTCTTTTCCTCCCGATGTCAAAAGTCCCCACTCCTGACATAGTGCCCTATTGATGTGTGCAGTTCTGAAGGCGTATCTGCTGTCCGTGTAGATATTGATAACCTTCCCTTTTCCCCACCTCAGAGCCTGGGTCAGATCTATCAGTTTGGCCTTTTGGGATGAAGTCCCATGTCCTAGGATCTGAGCCCAGATGACCCGTTGTGCAGTTACCACCACTGCCCATGTGTACCTGATTCCCTCCGAGATGTAACTGTTCCCGTCTGTATGTAATTCTTCATCAGGACTTGGCCAAGGGTTGTTGGTGAGGTCAGCCCTCAGGTTTGTGAGGGATTCCAGGACTACATGACAGTCATGCATGGACTCAGATGGGTCTTCATCCAGGAGTAAGGTGGCCAGGTTAAAGGCTGTCGCTTTCAGGAAGTGGATTCTCAAGGGATCTAGTAGCAGTTATCCAGGCATTTGAGAGCCATCTCTCAGGAGGGCTTTTTAGTAATGTTTCTACTGAATATGGGGTCACTATTTGTAAGTTCTTCCCCAGAGTTAATTTGGATGCTTTTTTTAACCAAAATAGCAGTGGCGGCAATGGCCCGGAGGCAATTTGGCCATCCAGCTGCTGCATAGTCTAGCCTCTTAGATATGTAGGCCACTGGCCTTTTCCATGGACCTAATATTTAGGTTATAACCCCTTTTGCTGTTCCACGGGCCTCAGCAACATGCAGTTGAAAGGGTTTTGACACATCAGGCAAGGTTGAGTGCTTATAAGCACCTGTTTAAGCATTTTTTAAAGGTTTTTGCTCAGTTTCAGTCCAGATTAGAATTTTCTCTTTTCCCCCTGTACTAGTATGCAAGGGCTTGGCTATTTCTGCAAGTCTGGGAATCCAGAGTTGGCAATATCCAACTGACCCCAGGAATTCCCATACCTGCCTCTTGGTACTTGGTTGGGGGTATCCTTAGGATAGCTTCAACCTTACTCAAGGATAGTGACATCCTTCCTTCCTTTAGTTTGTATCCTAAGTATGTTGCTGAATTGGTGCAAAGTTGGGATTTTTTAGCTGAGACCTGATAGCCTAACTGGGCTAGCTCCTGCAGTAAATTTTCAGTCGCTTTTTTACAGTCTGACACGTTATTAGCTTCCAGTAAGAGGCCATCCACTTATTTTAGCAGGGTTACTTCTGGGTGCTTTTGTCTCAAGCTAGCCAAATCTTGACTTAAATCTTCACTGAACAGGGTGGGGGAATTTTTGAAACCCTGTGGCAATCGGGTCCAGGTCAATTGTCCAGAGAAACTGCCCTCTGGGTCAATCCATTCAAATGCAAAAATGGGTTGACTTACCTCAGCCAGAGGAAGCAAAAAGAAACATCCTTTAAATCCAGAAAAGTATAAACCTGTTGGCTGGAGGTAACAGGCTCAGGAGCATATATGGGTTAGGCACAGTAGGGTGAATGGTTTCAACTCTTTTGTTCACTTCCCAGAGGTCTTGTACTGGATGGTAATCCTCAGTCCCGGGTTTTTGGACTAGGAGAAGGGGGGTGTTCCAGGCCAAATGGCAGGGGACTAGAATGCCTGCCTCCCAGAGTCTTCTGATATGGACTGCAATGTCTTTTTTAGCCTTTAAGCTTATTGGGTATTGTCAAATTCTCACAGGTATGATGGTGCTAGTCAGCTGGACAACAATGAGGGACCGATGGGCAGCTAATCCTGGTAGGATAGTCTCTGCCCATATGCCCGGTATTTTTTTCTTTAAATTCCTGCAGGTATGGGAATTATCTCCGGTAAATTTTGCTTACCTGAGATAAGTTGATCGGCTTCTTAGCTGCTGCTCATATTCCCTGAAGCAGAGTCTGGTGATACTGATCAAGAGCCTCCTTACCTTTATCAGTGTTGGAGTCCCATCTGGGGTGGGTTGAGGGGAACACAGCCTCTAATCAGGTTGGCTGAGTAGTAGGTTGTCCATCAGGTCCAAGAATTAACTTCCTCGTCTCTCTCTTGACTCAATCTTCACCTTCCTTGGAGGTGAAGAGGGCCTGGGGAGCTGTTGGCAGTCCTCCCAGTGGGCTGGTGGGTAAAAAAGAGTCTCCAAGAGGGAGATGAGCCCTTAGGGCTTTTCTGAGAAAGATGGATTTTGGTTTTTCCAATTATACCTATCGTTAGAGGAAAAGGGGACATAGAACATGAAAGGTGGGCGGGCATCCTCCGGGGTGGGCCCACCCTGCCTTAACGGTAAAATTGGGGCCCTGGAAGAATCTGGTGACTGTGCACCAGAAGAGGGGTGGTAATCAGAGCCTCTTTTGGTATGGGGGGGCTGAAGGTCACTTCCTGGCTATTGGAGGGGCTGATTGTTACCTCTTGGCCACCTCTCCTCTGGTCTCAGAGGAGGTGGAGAGGTTATCAGATATGTGGGAGGATTCATTAAGAGAAGATCCTCTGGTGGTCCCATCAGTACTGGGACCCTATTAGTCTTTTCTTTCTGAGTGTTCTTTAGTATGAAGGCTGTTTTGGCTTTAGGGAGTTTTTCTTTTTGGGACTCCAGGCAAGACCATAACCACTTTGGTTTTTCTGTTAAAATTTCAATCCAAATTAGTATATAGGGGAGCTGGTCAGAGTGGCCTGGATCACCAAAAATCATCCTTTGGACTCTATAAGCTATAGATAGGTCTGTGCTTCCCTTGGAAGGCCATCCAAAAGTTGGCCACTCCCATGAGCAGAATTTCTCCAAGTCGAAGGCACTGACAGGGGCTCCATAGTCTCTGGCCTTCCAATGAAATTCCTGAAAATTTTTCAAAAACCACTGAAGGGGAGTACAGACAGATGAACTTGACTGATCCATGACAATTATGACACGAATGACATGGAATGTGACAAGACCAGCAGATGAGAGAGGGGACAAACTAACCCAAGACACACACAAAAACCTGAATCTTAATTGATTCCTAACCAGAAGCCCTGAGCAACATCTTGCTTTGGGACCTGATCTCGAAAGTAATGTTGTATCCAGCCTTCCAGAGGTCCCTGATCTGGATCCAGTAACAGACCTGCACTCACCAGTGAGATTTCCAGAAACAGATGACTCCACCCAGATTTTGTATAATTTCAGAGAGTCCTGTAGGACTGGCCCAGTCTCTGGACCTTTCCTGGGTCAGAGGAATGTCTCTCCGAGGCCTTCCCCTAGGCCAGACCCTGGTTCCGTGGGTGATCTCTAGGACTTGTGATCACCAGACGTCCCATTAGGGATAATCTCACTGGGGCCTCCAAATGCTGTGGGGCACCCCGAAGGAGAGACCACCCAAGTCAAAGCAATTTGCAAGCCAATAAGGAGTCTTTATTAGCCGGCCAGCAACTGCCTCAGAAACCCAAGAAGGAAGATTCAGAGAGCGCCCCGAGAAGTTCTCAAGGGGGGCTTATAAAGGTAAAAACCACAAGTGTATACACAGAAGCAGGTAAAAGGACATTACCTTTTAGGGCCACATCTTGGTTTGCATCTGTAAGCAAGCAAGTTTATCTACAGAAGCAGAGGAATGCCATTTGCTCTTGCATAATACATTCCATTCTTTTAGTCTCTTAACAATGATTATTGTTCAATTTTTAACTCTTGGGAACTTTCTGCCCTGGATCTTGTGACTCCAGATACCTTCTTCTTGCTAGGGCCTGATTTATTGTTCCTGACCCCCCACATACAATAGTATGGAATTTGAAAACTCTCAGTAGTCAAGGAAGTCCAGTCCCTCATTTCTCCTGACCCAGAAAACAGTACCCAACCATTCAAGTATCAGTAAGTAGAAGAAAACAATTTATTTTATGTTTTCCATGGGAGTGGTGGAGTCAAAGGGATGCTGAACAGATTGTCTTGGTATCCTAGAGTTCATGGTTAATAAGTAGGATTGGAGAGTTAAGCACCAAAGTGCAAGAGAATATGGATTTGACATTCTAGCCATGGGCTATGGGCTCAATATACTTCTGCAACACTGCTATACCTGCAGATTTTTATAATTAATCTTCAGGTTATGTAAAGAAGGATTTTATAAAACTTAACAGTAGCTAACTTTTCTTATGTAAAGAAGTATTTTATAAAACTTAACAGTAGCTAACTTTTCTTATGTAAAGAAGGATTTTATAAAACTTAGCAGTAGCTAACTTTTCTTGCCTAATTTAGCTATTTACGTGTATTTTAGCTTCTGAATGATAGAAATATCTAGCAAAAGGATTTGTGTCATTTTATATTCACTACTATGCATTTGGTGTGAGTTAATGATTATAAAGGAAAGAGTTATGGGCCCCATCAGGCTAAGAAAAACAACTCGGGACCTTCCGGGGTGGTTATCTGCCTCTCCCAACCCCCATGACTCCTTGCACCAGAAATGCTTGTTGTGAAAATGATCGTTACCTGCTTCTTGCATGAAGCAACACCTGTGACCCATGCTCGACCCCCACCCCCCTCCTCCTCCCCCTTAAAAAGCTTCCCCAAACCCAGGCTAGGGGCTCTCTGTTCCTGCGTGTTCAGTGAGCCCCACGCATGTGTGGTAAATAAACCCCTTGCATGTTGCATGAGAGAACATCTCTTGGAGTCCTCCTTTGCATGGAAAAACTCTCGAATTCTTACAGTTAAATGATTGAATCCTACTCTTTCAGGTGCATTCCATTGAAAATAACATAACTTCACACGTTGGTAACAGGAACACAGAGAAGTGATTTCATTTTCCTCATCATTACTACAAAAAGAAAGAAGGACAAACATGGATGAGCCATCAAATCACAATGTTGAAGTAAGAATTATGTCAAAATGAATCAAGAGTGACCTCTCATGTGGCAAGTTGTTACTCTGAGACTTGCTCACAAGGTTAAAAAAGTTAGAAGAAAACCATAAAATAATGAGAAAAGAAGCTCAGGTTCTATTCTGAATTCTTTAATTTCTTCCTACACAAACCTCATAGTAGCCCTCTGAGTTAGGTTTCATTTTCCTTCTCTTTATATATGGAATGTGTCAGAGATGCAGAGAGAGCCTAAAAGACACTTCAGATGCAGTAACAGTTGGAGACCAATACCCAGGCAGTACAGCAATGAAGGCAATTGACTATACCTTGTAGGTGTGGACATTATGGACTCCAAAAAGCTTGGGGTGGGTCAGTTTCAATGACATAAGGAGCCTGTGAGGAGAATCTTTTTTTCCTTTGTGTAAAACAAGTTTTTCAATTCTAATTAACTTCTTACTTGTTCACACCATGGAGACAACTTCTACTTGCCATAATAGCAGAAAACATGAGGAATTTACAAGAATGGAAAAGAGGTTCCCTTACTTACACCATGGAACCCTCCCAACCCCAATATGAGTGAGTGCAGAGCAGGGATGCATTGGGACATGTTCCAAGGGGCAGGCTATGGAGCAAGTGACAAACAGCCTTTCTGCTTAAGCCCTTTAGTAGGCTTTTGTGACTCCTTCAGCTGTTGTGCATCCTGACCTGGGAATACAGGTTGGGCCTGCCATGCTTTCAAGTGGCCATGAGATCCTGGACATGTCACCTTCCTTGAGACCCAATAAATTCACCAACAAACTGTGCATATCTCTTAACTGAACAGGATGAAGTGGTGGTACAATGGAAGCAGGGAGGACTCTGGCTAGCAGGGCTTTTATGAAGAATCATGTAGGAGGTCACAGATACACTTTATGATGCACTAGGGGTTTTATCTTGTATTGTCCAGAAAGGTTGTGCTTCCCCTACTCATGCTTGTCTTTCTTTCTTAACCTTCATTGTTGACTGTGCTGAAGAGTCAACTTCATCCAGGTTCTGTCTTCTGGCATTGAATTGTCTGAACAAAGCCTTGGTGATCTGTAAGAGGGGGAGAGGTATATTTTTGCCACCACAGTCAGAACCTTCAATACCTCCTTTTCTTACCCAACTGTGCTGTAAATGCCCCATGTTAATTCTGCAACAGCACTCAAACTCCAGGGGAAGGGCAAAAACTTCACTCCCTCAGGACCCAAAAAGGAGGTGCTAACTGCCCTGAGGCTACTCAGAGCATGTCCACAGTAATAAATAGCTTCCTATACTGTCCTGAGACTGAGGAGGCACCTTTGTTGTGGCTTTTCCTAAGGTTTTACTTTTTCCTAAATAGCCAGCACAAAACCTTCATATTCTGCACTGTTGTAATGTAGCTTATTCTGTACTTTCTTGGGTAACATTTTAGCAAGAGATATTTTACAAAATATCCACTCATTGAGGGCTTCACTAGCTTGAAATCTGGCATGCTGTAGGATTTTTTTACAGAATCAAGACTCGTACTGGAGATTATCCTGATAAGGATATGGAGGGAGGTGAAAAAGCACCCACAATACTGAAGGGAATATGCAAAATATTTCAAACTTCCAGCCGATAAGTTCAGGACAGGCTGGTCCTTGCTGAGCCATATCAGAGCCCAAGGTTGAGAGGAAAATGATACTTCCATGTATAAGCTTCCATTAATTACTTTATTTAATTTTGCCTGCACCACTTACATTGTTGAAAAACTGTTGAAATATTTTAGAGTACTGATAATAATACATTCAACATTATTTTTAAATTCTATTTACCCCAAACTCCAATGTTTACAAAAATTTTATGACAGAAGAAAATTGTGAGTAAAATTTTTGAAATATAATTTTTAATATATCTTGTTTTCAAATGACAAAATTGCCATCTTGTGCAGTTTCTAATGATCCACTGAGGATCTTCAGTTACATTTAAGCTTAGCTTGCTGAAAGGTATTTCATTTCAGTGTGACAGTTATTGTTTAAAATTATATAGATAGATTCATGGATAGAGGTGATACCTGCACAGTATGAGACTGTACTAAGTGTCCCTAAATTGCACACTTTAAATTGGTTGGGTTTTATTATGCAAATTTTATAAGATATGATACCTCCAAATTAGAATAGGTTTGCACTATGTAAAGTGCATGTATGAACAGAAATCAGTTTTGAAGTTCAAAACTTGACTATGATTTTTCATAACAACTATTGTGCTTAAGATTAGACTTGCCCAGGACTTAAATTAACAGTTTATGTAACAGCTTCATAAGAAGCTGCTTTTTAAAAATAGATATTTCATTGAGAATAAACCTCTCCTGTGGAAAATTCAAAATATGACTGCCCTTAGTTTAATTTTGCACATTTTAATGGAAAGGTGAAATCAGTATGTCCACTATCTCATTATTTTGTTCTTGCTATTTCCCATAATCAGTATTTCAAATGGTCATGAACCATTTTGAATTCTTTACTCTTCTCTTTCTCTACTTTCAAATGTGAAAATGTATTCACATGTGACATTAGCTAAGGTTTTCTAGAGAAACAGAATCAGGAGGAGATATCTGTAAATATAAAATTTATAAAAGTGTCTCACACAACCATGGGGATGTAAGAGTTCAAGATCTGTAGGGCAGGCCATGAGCTGGCAGATCCAATGAAGGTCCTCAACAAAGTCTCAGGAAAGGTGGCTTGTGGAAGCAGGAAGTGTGGTTGGATCTTCTGAATCCTCCTTAAATGTCTTTTGGTGGTTAGGTTAATTAGATTAAGCATCACCCACTGCAAAAGACCCGTCCCTTAGCTGATTGCAAATGCAATCAGCTGTGGATGCAGCCAATGTGGTCATAATTTAAGTCCATAAACTGTCCTCATAACAAGGCATCACCACCTGGCCGGCCATGTTGACACATGAACCTGACCATAACAGTCCACCCTTTGTAAAGTTGGTAACTATACAGATCACCTTAAACCATACTTAATATAGGTAGAAGACAATAACTGACACATTTTTTTCTTCAATACTCAATTGCCCTGCATGCACCTGGAAGTTTATTAAATCTCTCAAGAATAGAGGTAAGTTCTTAGAAAATATCCACTCTTAAGCTTCATATCCCAAAACTTGAATACTATAACATGAACAAAACAGCTTATGTCATATGATGAAGGGGGTAAAATAAGAAAACAAAGATATTAGATTTACATATAAATACATAGATAATAATTACAAAATAAGAAATAGTCATACCATTACAGTGATTGCTTCTGTATTTGATCATATAGTCATAGTTCATATTAATCACTACCTTCTTTCACTACCCATTTCATGTTCACTTTACCCTCAGCAAGCACCTCAGCTGACCGTGGTTTTGCCTGGTGGGGTGATCCTAACTTTCATTCCTATAGTTTCAGAGACATTGGTAGTCCTGCCTGGATTGGGTTGATGCAGTTTTCCATTGATTACAATCTCAGGGCATCATAGTACTAAGAGATGCTCTAAGGGATCTCCTATATTCTAGAAAATCTTTTCTTTATCTCCATTGTGTAGTTGAAGTCCTAGTCCCCCTGATGGTCAAGGTCAATCACCACAGCCAGTAAAATAATCCCCTTCTTGGCTTGTTCATCCAGGAAAATGAGTAGCCCAAAGTGACCAGGTGATAGTCTTAGATTCCGGTTCAATGGAATCATTCTTGTTTCTCCTGGTGAAAGCTCTCCCCCTCCTGGAACTAAAACATGTAGACCAACAGAGTTTAACATTGCAGGCACAGGAAGCAGAAATTTTCATAGTGGTTCACTAGGGATAATAGTGAATGGTGTCACTCTCATTTCCATCCCTTGATTTCTCGATCCATGATTCCTGGTTATGGGAGAAACAGTACCATGCAGTAAATGCTGACTCAGAGCATACACAGCCTCCTGTAGAACATCACCCCAGACCTTCAAGGAATTGCCATGTAGTTGGCACTGTAATTGAGCTTTCAAAAGGCCATTCCACCATTTTACCAACCTATCTGCCTCTGGATGATGGAAAACATGGCCAAACCAGATAATTCCATGAGCATGTGCCCATTCCTGAACTTCATTTGCTGTAAAGTGGGTTCCTTGATCAGAAGCAATGCTTTGCATAATAACATGATGATGGATAAGACATTCTGAAAATTTTTGGATGTAGTTTTGGCAGAAGCATTGCTTGCAGGGAAAGCAAACTCATATCCAGAGTATGTGTCTATTCCAATTAGAAGAAATCACTGCTCCTTCCATGATGGAAGTCGTCCAATGTAATCAACTTGTCACAAGATAACCAGCTGATCAACTTGGGTAATGGTGCCATATTGGGGGGCCAAATGTGGGCCCATGCTGCTGACAGATTGAGCACTCAGCAATGGCTATAGCCAAGTCAGACTTGAGTGGATGTCCATGTTGTTGAGCCCATGTATAGCCTCCCTCCCTACCACCATGATCGCTTTGTTCATGATTGGGCAATGACAGGAGGTGTTGGAGAAAGAGGCTGACTGGTACTCACAGAATGGATCATCTTACCCATTTGACTATTAAAACCTTCCTCTGCTGATGTCACCCTCTGGTGTGCATTCACATTGGACATCAACATACTCATGTTTTAGTCCACTCAGAAAGGTCTATCCACACACCTTTTCCATATACCTCTTTGTCACCTCTATCCACATACCTCTACCACATACTACTTTGTTTCCAACCATGATCTTTCCAAATCTCTGACCATCCAACGAAATCATTAGCAATAGCCCATGTGTCAGTATACAAATGCACCTCTGGCCAGTTCTCCTTCCAAGCAAAATGAACAACCAGATGCACAGGTTGAAGTTCTACTGGGAAGATTTCCTCTCACCACTGTCCTTCAGGGACATCCTAGAATTGGTGGTAGTGCTGTAGCTGTCCACTCTTGTGTGGTTCCTGCATATCATGTCAGTAAACCAGGTCTGAGTTTTCTCTTCCTCAGTCAGTTGACTGTAAGGGACTCCCCAAGAGACCATTGTTCTGGTCTGGGAAAGAGAAGGTAATATAGCAAGAGTGGAGATCATAGGCCTTTGAGTCACTTCCTCATTTAACTTATTTGTGACTTCAGGACGTGCTCTTGCCCTATCTCATATATACTCTCTCCATTTAATGATGTATCTATGCTGTGCATGCTCAAATTTATAGCTTGATGGGTCAGACAACACCTAGCTCATGATAGGCGACTCAGTTCTTGTGGCAATTTGTTGGCCCATGCTTAAAAATTCTCTGCCTCTACTAATTCCCAGAAGCAGGCCAAAAGCTGTTTCTCAAAAAAACAGTGGTTATCTACAGCAGACAGTAAGACTTTGTTCCAAAATCCCAAAAGTTTCCATCGTAATTCTCCTATAGGGGTCTGCCAAGGGCTCCAGACAGCATCTCTATTTTCCACTGACGCTTCTGGCACCGTTGGATCTGCTGGATCTTATGATCCAAGTGATTGAGAAGTTTGTACAGCAGCCCAGACCTGTCACAGTGCCTCCTTTTATTTAGGACCCCACTCATAATTAGCTGTTTTTCTGGTCACTTGATAAACGGGCCAGAGTAGCACACCCAAATGAGGACTATGTTGTCACCAAATCCAAAGATACCAACTAGGTGTTATATCTCTTTTTTGGTCATAGGAGGCACCAGATGTAGCAAGTTATCCTTCTCCTTAGAAGGGATAGCTTGACATGTCTCACACCACTGGACACATAAAAAATTCACTGAAGTGGACAGTTCTCTGTATTTTTATTGGATTTATCTCCCATCCTCTCACACACAAATACCTTTCCAATAACCCTAGAGTAGTTACTACTTCTTGCTTATTAGGTCTAATCAACAGGATATCATTAATATAATGGACCAGTGTGACATCCTCTGGGAGTGATATATGACAAAGGTCCCTGCAGACAAAATTAAGACACAAGGCTAGAGAGTTGACACATCCCTGAGGTAAGAGAGTGAAAGTATACTTCTGACCTTGCCAAATGAAAGCAAACTGTTTCTGGTGGTCCTTACTAATAGCAATTGAGAACAACGTGTTTGCCAGATCAGTAACTGTGTACCAGGTACCAGAGGATATGTTGATTTCCTCAAGGAATAATACCACATCTAGAAGAGAAGCTGCAATTGGAGAATCACCATCTGTTTGAGCTTATGATAATCATTAGATGTTACAGGGAGGTGTGTGTGGTACCTACCAGCTTCCTCTGCAACCCCAACTTCACCACAATTACTGAACACAGCACATTGTCTACAAGCAATTTGCTGAAAGTAAATTCAACAATTTTTCAAATACAACAAATTTCCACATTCACCAATATTAACATCAGTGGTGTATACATAGTTTTGTCAGTCATAAGCAAATTCTAATGCAATTTATGTTTGGATGGATTTGTTTTTAAGGATAGCTGGGAGTTTTAGTTGAGCAGTTTCTTGTTAATCATGAACATGCAATGAAAGGCATATAACATCAAAATTTAAATTCCCTTCTGTGAAATGACCTCCCCATTCCAACTCCTATGAGATGATCATTGGTAAACATTTTTCCATGTGCAAACTTATTGAAATGTTCTAAGTAAATAATATATGTGCATCTGTCTCTGAATCTATATATTGATCTCTATGGGAGCTTGGATCTCAGTCCACTTCCACATCTCAGTATTTGAATAGAACAAAGCTATTTTGAACAAACTAAACAGCCATTACAATACTTACATGCCTTTTTCATACATTCATATTGTGTACAAATGCATAAGGTGTACAATAACCTATCTTGCCCACCATGCTCAGAGGAATACAGAAGTTTGCTTTTACTCAGGTACTTCTGCTACTTGGGGTCTCCACTGGGGATACTCAATGGAGCCAGATGGTGTCATATCATGTTTCACAAGCCCTGAAGGCTTCAATACAACCTTGTAAGGCTTTGATGGAAGGCAGGGTTCCAATGGGGCTGTCAACAAGGCACTTGCCCAGGGGACCCACTACACATTTCTTCCCTATGTTTTACTGCCATCTAGGGGTTAAACTTCTGGGTCAATTCCAAAATCCTGAACTTGAATTTCCCACAATTCCTCATTCTGCTGACTCTAGACACTGAATATGTGAATTGCTGTACTTCCTTTCTGAAGCCAAAAGGGCTTTCCTTGGTGTTCTTCAGCCATCCCAAAATAGAGAAGGCAGATGTGGGTGGGGAGCAGAGTCCTGTATCTGTGCCTCAGTCCCTGGAGAGGGTCAGGTTAGAGTGACTTCCTCAGCAGGGTCACATTGAGGGGAGTTGGGAATAAGGCATCCACCAGGGAGCATCCTTCCTGTGCCCAGACCCCTGTGTCCTTGTCAGGGTGTCTTCCCCTAATTTTTATCCTGCTCAGACTCTCATAGCCACTCTTCCCTGGGGACTCCAAAGTTGTCATGATGAGACACCTGTGACATCACACTGGTCTCTCATGCCACGTGACCCCCTTGCAGGAGGCTCCACCCTCCCAGAGCCCTCCCCTCATCTTGCACACCAACCCCCCACCCACAGAGATCCTTGTGTTATGAAGAAACGATACCTTGGCAGAAGTAAAAGGTGTGTCTCCATATTAGTGATTCTCACATGGTTTAATTGTGTTTCCTTAAGCTGGGAAAAGAAAGAGTGGGGTTTGCCTCAGGTTGGAGAGCTTTTCAGGGACCTAAAATTTTACAACCGCCACCCAGGGTTTGGGGCAGTTGAAAGAAAACCTTGAATAAAAATCTCAATTTCAATCCTATTTTGGGGCTGAAATCCAATGGGTATTTTAGGAGAATTGTTCAGGTTGAGAAATGTTTAGGGATAAGTCTTATCCTGGGAATATCCTTCCAGATATTTCCTATATTTCCTATATTTCCAGAACAGACTGTTGGGGAAGCTCTGGGGAGCCCTGGGGAAAGAAGATGGCATGGGGCAGACCACAGCATGGGCACAGAAAATACTGAAACCTATTTTGCAGGAAGGGCAGATGGGTGGGCCACCTATGATTTTTTTTATATGCAATTGTTAGGATTTATATGTGTTAAAGAAGCCATAACTACAGTGGGGAAAGTAAGATCCAAAGAAGTCACCACAAGGTGGTGGTGTTAATAAGAATTGTTCTGAGTTTAAATGCCTGCAGGCTGGAATTTGGGCCTTTGATGTGCTAGAGAAGGAGGTGGGGATCATTCCAGGAACATATTGAGTGGGCGTGATAAAACTGGAACTGTGACTGATCTTAGTCCTTCTAATTCTAGCCCAGAGCAATGCAGTATCCATGCCCTTCCTGACGGCCAGAGTCCAAGTTGAGCAAACCTGACCAGTAAGTTGGGGGCAGAGACTTCCCTGTGATAAAATTTTCAACTTTATCACTGTGTTAAAGGAGTTCTCCTCAGGGTTGAGGATGCACTCTGGGTCTTTTCTGTTTAAATGCTCAAAGAAATGCTATCTTATTACATCATCTTTATTTTTTAAGGTAAAACCAGGCTTCATTCCTGCAGTAGGCCCACTCCGGGCCTGTTGGGTGTTTAATATTTTTCAGGTTGCTTCAGCTCTTCTTGGTCTTAATGTCGCTGTGTCCTGACGGTGCCCAAGTTTTTCGGTTTTATTTTTATTCTTATTTTATTTTATCATTTATGAACTCATTTGTGAACACACACGCAAAACACCTGCCTCTCTGATTTTGTGGTCATTTTGGTTGGTTTGTAAATGTGTTGTTTGGATATATCTATGTGTTTCTTTTTGAAATACTGGCCTCAGTTTCTAACACTAATGGGAATTTTCAATTTTTTCCCTGATTCTTTATTGCATGCACGTGTGTTCATGTGTCAGTGAGCAAGAAGGTTTTCCTGGCTGGGCACATCAATACAATCCCTTTGACACCGATTTGCCGGTTACAACTTGGCCTTTAGCTCTTAGGTCTCTGGTGTGTTCCAGTCTGTTCTGGAAGTACAGGTACACGGAAGGATATTCCCAGGATAAGACTTATCCCTAAACATTTCTCAACCTGGACAATTCGCCTAAAGTACCCATTGGATTTCAGCCCCAAATAGGATTGAAATTGAGGTTTTTATTCAAGGTTTTCTTTCAACTGCCCCAAACCCTTGGTGGCAGTTTTAAAATTTTAGGTCCCTGGAAAACTCTCCAGCCTGAGGCAAATCCAAATCACACTATTTCTTTTCCCAGTTTAAGGAAACAAAATTAAACCATGTGAGAATCACTAATTATTTCACTCCTTCATTTAGGCCGGTTTTCACGATTGCCTTCTGGCTACCATCTCTCATTTGGATTATTATCTTTTTTTTTTAACTTTCCATCTGCAGAAGGAAGCAGAGATTATTGAGATGGACCCGGGCTGGAGGTGGGGGGGTTGGGTCAGGCATCCAGCCTTTTCGCCACTGCCAGTGCACGATGGCCAGCAGGCACCACTGCGTGGCTGTTCTTCGGATGGGGTCCTCCAGGCCAACCCTCTCAGGGAGCTCCCTGTCGAGGAGGAGAAGCTCGATCCATGGTGTAGGCGTGGCTTGGATGCACTATGCCTGGGGGAGGGGTGGAGCCATGGAGCCCCTGTCTCTGAGGCCAGGTCAGTACGGGAGTTGGGTAGGATGACTGGCCAGATGGGCGGGGTGGGGTGGGGCAAAAAGACACGCAGCCTCCCAGCAGGCCCTGCCTCATCCGGACCAGCACCATCTGTCCCACCTGACCCCGCTCCCACTTATGGGAACCCCCCTCCCTTCACCCCCTTTCCTGAGCCCTTCCTCCCTCCCTCCTGATATCTGGCAGTGCTCCCTGTTGTAAGGCGCCCTTGTCAGATATTGAATGTTCTTCAGGCTACTTAAGCTTTTCTTGGCCTTAACACCCCTGTGGGCTGACTGGGCCCAAGTTTTTCGGTTTTGCTTTATTCATATATATATATTTTTTTATTGGCACACATGCACATGCACACATTGCTATTTCTTTTATTTTCCAGTGCCAGAAAGGAAACATAAAATCCTGTGTCAGGCAGGAAAACCTAAAATCGTGGAACTCAAATCTGTTCTGTAACCACTTGTGGTGGTGTGATTTGAAATTCATTGCATTTCTGCATATATGTTGCATTTCACAATGAACAATGAATTAAAAAAATTAAATAAAGGTGGGGGATTGGGGCTTGGTCCAATCATTTCCAGCATATGCTTATTTTCTGGTTCATTCCTATGGGCTGTTTTTATAGTTGTCTTCTATCTATTATCTTTCATTTTTATTGTGCATGTGACTGTTTCTTAAATCTTCAGAAGGAAACCAGGATCACTGAGTTTCTGTACTAAGATCTGTGGTAGGACTTTGTCCGAACAGCTGCTCCTCTGGTGAGAGAGAAGGGAGTCTGGTGAATGGTACCATGATCTGCGAACTGGGCCACACTGAGGAAAAGCAGCTGTTCACGGGCTGTTGGGGATGACATTGTGTGCGTGTGTGTGTGTGTGTGTGTGTGTGTGTGTGTGTGTGTGTGAATGAGAGTGGGCAGGCAGACCCTGACATCACAGTGACCCTCTGTTCTGCGTGGGTGAGGCTCACCCTGACCCCTAGGGCCCAGGAAAGTCCATCATGAATAAACAAAGCAATGAGCTGATTTGTTGTTGTTGTCCTCGTTGATCACGAATGTGTGGCCGATAAGTTTACTTATAGATCATCCACCACCTTCACCGTGACCCTGCTTCTGAGAAACACTATGATCTCCATGGACCCAAGGCCTCTGGGTGCGATCTCCCCAAGAGGTTGACCTGAGGGTTCCCCTTCCCCTGAGCACCTCCCTGTCTAACCATGCCTCTCCCTCTGGTCATAGGTTGGGTCCTTGGAACCTCACCCAACCCCACCACGGACCCTGAAACTGGCCTTACTGGGCAGGCAGGCAGGCCCAATGGTGTGTCCATCGGCATTAGCCGGGTCCTCCTTCGACCTCGCCCCAACCCAGGGGTAGGGAGACAGCTTTCCAAAGTGAGCCCAGACCCAAGAAGGGGGAGGGGCGCCTCCAGAGCCTGGGTTAGGTGGGGTGGGGTGGGGTGCGGTTGGCTTGTGTTCGGGTAGTGTGTGGGAAGGGGGGCTGGACTGTGACTATCCCGAGAGCAGGTCTTCTCCAGGACTCGGGCTGGGGAAGGGGAAGTGCTGGGGGATGGAGGGTTGGGGGCAGGGGCTTCCCTATAAAAAAGTTCTTTGCTGCTGTCTTAAAGGAGCGCTCCCTCCCAGGGCTGGCAATGAACTCTGGGTCTCTTCGGTTTGAAATCGCTGGGCCACTGACACTTGTATTATTATTATTATTATTATTATCATTATTATTACATTTTTCTGTTCTACCCCTTGTGGTCAAGAAAGTTTTCTCAGTCCCTCCCTTCTTACAGGTTTCTGGCTTATCTCAGGACTTCTGATGGCTGGAGCCATTTGGTAGGCAGGCAGGGCCGCTGACAGATAGAAAACAAATGCCTGCTGATACTCAAACAGCCTGTATCTGTTTCAGTTTGTTTTCATTCATACTTCTGGCAAGGCCCAGGCCTCTACTTCCACTATTTAATGTAAATTTACATTTCATGCAATTGCTAAAGTTGGTGATTTTCCTTCCTGAGATGGAAGGTATTCTCAGTCTGGGCCTGATACTTTTCTTTCTAGTTGGCTGTGGTGGGTCATTTTGATAATTCTCTCTCTCTCCTATCTTTCTCTCCCTCTCTCTCTGCCTCTCTCTGTCTCTCTCTTTCTTTCTGTCTTCCTCTCTCTCTGTCTCTCTGTGTCTGCCTCTTTCTTTCTGTCTCCCTCTTTTTCTCACTCTCTTTGTCTCTGTCTCTCTATCTCTTGCTCTCAGCATTGTTCTCTCCCTCTCTCTCTGTCTCTGTCTCTCTCTGTCTTTCTGTGTTACCTTTCTGTCTCTCTCTTTATCCCTTTCTCTCTGTCTCTCTGTGTCTCTCTTTTTCTCTGTCTCTGTCTTTATCTCTCACTCTGTCTGTCTCTCTTTCTGTCTTCCTTCTTCTCTCTCTTTCTCTCTTTGTCTCTCTATCTCTCTCTCAGTCTCTCTTTCTGTGTGTGTATCTCTCTGTCTCTCTCTCTTTATCCCTTTCTCTCTCCCTCTCTCTGTCTCTCTCCATTTCTGCCTCTCTCTCTCTCCTTTTCTGCCTTTCTCTCTCTCTCTTTCCCCCTCATCAGTTTGACCAACTATTTTTTAAAGTAAAAGTTTATTGCTTTTATATGTTAAGGCTTTAAAGTAAAATAAATAAATTAATGAATTAATAAAAGATGTTGCCTTAACTTCATTTGTTTTTACTATGTACTTATTTTCCATTTCATTCATTTGGGCCTTTTTCTTGGTTGTCCTCTTTTATTATCTTTTATTTTGATTTGAATATGTTCATGTGTGTTTCTTACATCTTAAGAAGGGAGCAGACATGATCCCTGATTGGATGTTCCTGGCGCTGCCTTAGGTTTCTTTGGTTCAGGTTTCCCAGTGGGACATGATATGCATTGGCCCGAGGAAACCGTGCTTCTTCCTCTGGGCATTCTTCTCAGCTCTGCCTCCTCTCATCTAGCAGGAGAGATTGAAGAGTCCCCCATGTCCCAGGCGTGACAGTCGTGCCACCTCACCCCAGGCTGAACCAATGGTCTCTTCTGCCTGTTGGCCTCCACTCCCAGGGCCCCTCTTGCATGCCTCCCACCACCTTTGCCCACAATCCCCCCCACCCCGGCACACACACACGCACACATGCACATATGCGCGTGCACACACACACACACACACACACACACATACATGCCACCTCCCCCCTCCCCGCGGCCTGGTGGACTTCCTCTTCCAATCACTCTCATCCTCCCACCACTGCTCCTTCACCTCCTTCATGAACCACACGCTTTACATGCAAGTCGGATTCATGGATGATGATCCCGGATGCCTTCAGTGGGAGGCATTTCTTAGAAATATTTTTATGGATAAAACTTAAAATACAGACATTTCTGTACAAAATGTATGAGTACGTGGCTCCCAATATCATCACATAGTCTTGGAGTCATCACCATGATCATTTTTTGAACATTTGCACCACTCCAGATAAAGAAAGCAAAAAAGAAAAAGCTCATACATATCATGCCCTACCCTCCCTCTCATTGAGTGCTAGTCTTTCCATCTACCTGGTGTACTTCAACCTTGCTCCCCCATTATTTATTTCTTTAGCTATACTTTTTATTCATCTGGCCCATCCCCTAGATAAAAGGAGCAACAGACACAGGGTTTTCACGTACACACTGTCACGTTGTAAAAGCTATAGCATTACACAATCATCTCTGAGAAACAAGGTTGCTGGAACTCAGCTCTACAGTTTCAGGTGTTTTCTCTAGCCACACCAATATGTCATAAACTAAAAAGGGATATCTGTATGCTTTGTAAGAGTAATCTCCAGGATAACCTCTTGAGTCTGTTTGAAAACTCTCAGCCACTGGAACTTTCACATTTGTCTCTTCCCCCTTTTGATGAAGAAAGTCTTCTCGATCCCTTCATGGCCGGCCCTGGCTCATCTTGGGATTTCTGTGGCCAGCAGCCATTTGGCAAACACACAGACAGACAAACAGCAACCGCATGACACTCAAACAGCCTATACCTGTTTTACTTTACTTTCATTCATACTTCTGACAAGGCTCCGGCTTCCAGGTCCACTATTTAATGTCTGTTTGCATTTCATCCGATCGCTAAAGTTTGTGATTTTCTTGCCTGAAATGGAAGGCTTCCTCACTGCCTGGAAGTGTACTTTTCTTTCTGGAAATCTGAGTGTGCTGGCTGTGGCTGGTCACTCACTTTGGGTTCTTTTTTTTAAACAACAGCTTCACGATTTGGGTGTGCATGTGTACATGTTTGTATGCCTGTCTGTCTTTTGTGGTTCTTCTAACTTGGTGTGTAGAGATCAGCATTGCAGGCCTAAGGATGTTGAGAACCCTGAACGGTCCCCTTGGTGTGTGCTTGCTCTGTAGAGATGGTGTCTGTTTTGAGTCAACACACCCTACAAACTGCAGCCCCCACTGACACCACCAGTTTCAAAAAAGGGATGGTTTATTTGCTTTTATTTAAAATAAATAAACAAATTAAAGACAGACTTTGTCTTGTGTTACTGGGCAAAGGCCATGGAGTCTTCTGCCCCATCATGCTCAGTAACCAATTTCTGAGACACCAGCATTTCAAAGAGAAAAAGAGTTGATTGCTAAGCACCTAGCAGGAGACCAGACAGCCCAGGGACCCAAACTCTCTCTCTCTGAACTGCAGCAAATCTGATAATTTTATTAGCCAAAAAGATGGGCTGAGTTTCAGATCATGAGCACAGTCTCCCCAGATGATAAAATAAGATGTGATCTATCTAATGCTTGAGCATGTGCTATTGATCAACAACTTCATCACGGGTGAATGCTAAGAAATTAACATGTTAAGAAATTACACCATTTCGTAACATTATAATGTTTTAAAGGTAAGCAACATGATGTTACACACACTATAAAAGCAAACGGTATCATCACGTGGAACACCACGATGAGGCCTAGGAGGCCTGTTGGTCAAAGTCTAAGCTACCGGGCATGTCAGGCGGGACTGTTCGGGTTAAGTGAAGGCCAGTTTGGACTTGGAGGGTGGGATAGTCCATTGCGGGGTGGGGATCAACTGTCTAGTGAAATACAGGACTTGAAAATTGAAAAGCCAGATCGCTGGGTCTAAATGAAGGCTAATCACAAAGACTTCATGTTTACGGGGGCAGAAGATGGAAGCTACGCCGACACAAGCAGCTGGGTTACAGTTTAGAGGTGTCAGGTGTCCCCCTCTGTCTACTCCAACGTGCCAGACAGTGAAAGGAATATCTACATGAGGATGTCCACTGTCAAAACCATCCCTTAGACCCCAATGTGCAGATTACAATTGGGCCTTAAACTCATTGGTCTCCAGTGTGTGTCCACTTTCTATGATTTCACTCCCTCATTCGGGACCATTTTCATGGTTACCTTCTCTCTACCATCTCTCATTTGAACTATTATTATTATATACTTTTTTTGCTTTCCTTCAGCAGAAGGAAGCCAACATTATTCGGGCAGACCCCGACCAGAACTGGGAAAGGGCGGCCAGCCTTCCCACTGCTGCTGTCCATGACACTCAGCGGGCGCCCCCGCGTGGCTGCTCTTCTATGGATGGGGCCTGCCAGGCCGACCTTCTCAGTGACCGTCGTCGGTGGGGGGAGTGATGGGAGGTGTGGAAATGGTGCCCGGTTGAGGAGGCGGAGCTCGGTCTATACTATGGGCGTGGCTTGGATGCAGCGTGCGTGGGGCGAGGGGTGGGGCCATGGAGACCCCATCTCTGCAGCCGGACTGGTTTGGGGGTTGGGCAGGATGACTGGCCGAATGAGCAAGAAGGGGCAGGGTGGGGTGGGGAAACTGGACACGTGTCCGGCCTCCCAGTGGGCCCCGCCCCATCTGGGCCCACACCCTCCGTCACACCTGACCCTGGTCCCACTTCCGAGTCCCCTCTCCTGAACCCTCCCTCCCTCCTGACAACTGGCCACATTCCCTTTTGGAAGTCTCCCTTGTCGGATGTTGAATGTTTTTCAAGCTGCTTCAGCTCTTTTTGGCCTTAACGTCCCTGCGGCCTGACTGGGCCCAAGTTTCTCTGCTTTGTTTTATTTATTTATTTATTTTTTATTGGCACACACACGTTGCTGTTTCTTTTAGTTTCCAGTGTCAGAAAGCAAAACCTAAAATCCTGGAACTCTTAAATCTGTTCTGTAACCACTTGTGGTGGTGTGCTTTGAAATTCATTGCTTTTTTGCATATATGTTGCATTTCACAATGAACAAAGAATTTTAAAACATTAAATAAAGGTGGAGGAAGGATGGGATTGTGGCTTGGTCCAATTGCTTCCAGCATGTGTTTATTTTCTGGTTCATTCCTATGGGCCTTTTTGTGGTTGTCTTCTGTCCATTATCTTTCATTTTCATTGTGCTTGTGAGTGTGCATGTGCGTGTTTCTTAAATCTCCAGAAAGAAGCACGGATCACTGAGTTTGTTTTCTAAGATCTGTGGTAGGGCTTTGTCCAAACAACTGCTCCTCCATTGAGAGAGAAGGGGGTGTGGTGAATGGTACCATGATCTGCGAACTGGGCCACACCGAAGAAAAGCAGCTGTCCTGGAGCTTTCATGGGCTGTTGGGGATGACATAGTCAAAAATAACAAAATAATTAAAATAAAATAAATAGAAAAGTGGATCCCAGGGCTCGGGCCAGTTCTGTCATCAAGCAGCCTGTGGGAACAGGGAGGCTGAAGGAGGCTCATCCCAAATGAATTTTTCTGTGCTTAGGCTTCTTTCTGTTGTTTGTTTGTTTGTTTGGGGTCTCATTTCCTGTAAGTCTTGGGCCCCAGCCTTGCTTTCCTGAAGCCCAATGACCTCCAGGTAGGCTGCTCTTTCTGACCATCCTTCATTCATTGGTGTTACTGCAGCACCCTTTGTTGAGTATTTTGTTGTTTTTTGTTTTGGGGAAGTGCATGGACCAGGAATTGAACCCAGGTCTCCCGCATGGCAGGTGAGAAATCTGGTGCTATTTACTTTTTTTCCGGATGGGGAAGCTGAGACTTAGGCAAGTTAAATAACTTATCAAAAATAATATTGCTGGCTAGTAGTCATGACATGCATGTCTGATTTTGAAACCTTAACTTTCATGACTCCACTTTGACCTTGCAGGAGAAAGAGGGAAATGTTCTCAACTCTGTTGCATTCCCTACAGGTCCTTCTTTACCTAAATCCACATGATGCTCCCCCTTCCCAGTCTTTCCCTTTATGCTCTGGTAACACAAGACATACCTGTAATTTCCTTGAAGCCCTGTTTTCCCTGGGCCTTTATTGATTTTTTAACCAAAATTTTCTTTATTTTGCTACTACTATACCAGTCCAGTCTAGCTGGCTTAATCTTACTCATTTCTCAAGTTTCAGTTTAAACAGTTACTCCTACTGGCTCCTATTACTTTAAAGAGATATTCTAATTGACAAAACAACATACAAGCACAAACATTCTTCACATATGAACATTCAGTACTTGGTGTACGATCAGTGGCTGGCTCACAATATCATCCCATAGTTCTGCACTCATCACCATGAATTGTAAAGGTAAGCAATATTATCACGTGGAGCACTATGATGAGGCCTAGAAGACTTGGTCAAAGTCTAAGCTACTGGGCATGTCAGGAGGGCCTGTTTGAGTTAGAACAAGACAAGTTTGGACTTGGGGGTGAGCCAAGACTCATCCTTTATAAACATCGGGGGGGCTGACATCATCAGAGATGGAGGCAGCTGGATTACAGTTTAGAGATATCAAGTGTCCCCCTCTGTCTACTTCAATAGGCCGGAAGGTGAAAAGGAATATCAGATGATGATGCCCACAGTCAAAGTCTTCCCTTAGTTTCTAATTTGTCGGTTACAACTGGGCCTTAACTCATTTGCCTCAAGTTGTGTATTTACTTTTTATTGTTTCACTCCTTCAGGCCAGTTTTCCCAGTTGCCTTTTCTCTACCATCTCTCATTTGGACTATTATTATATACTTTTTTGCAATTTCCTTCTGCAGAAGGAAGCCAACATTATTCGGGCAGACCCCGACCAGGACTGGGGAAGGGCGGCCAGCCTTCTCACTGGTGCTGTCCACGATGCTCGGCAGACGCCCCCACATGGCTGCTCTTCTATGAATGGGGCCCACCAGGCCGAACTTCTCATTAACTGCAGTGGGTGGGGGTGGTGAGGGGAGGTGGGGAAATGGCTCCCAGGTGAAGAGGAGAGGCTTGGTCCATGGTGTGGGTGAGGCTTGGGCACAGCGTGCCTGGGGGAGGGGTGTGGTCGTGAAGGCCGGTCTCTGGCTGTGCTGGTGTGGGGATTGGGCAGGATGATGGGCAGGACTGGTGGGGCCGGGGCGGGGAGGGGTGGGGCGACAAGGCCTATGCGCAGCTCCCAGCAGGACCCACCCCATCTGGGCCCCACTGTCCATCAGACCGGTCCTGCTTCCAGGTCCCCCCTTCCTTCACCCCCTCTCCTGAGCCCTCCATCCTGGCACCTGGCCGTGCTCCCTGTTGGAAGTCACCCTTGTCGGATGTTGAACGTTCTTCAGCCTGCTTCAGCTGTTTTTGGCTTTAACGTCCCTGTGGCCTGACTCTGCCCAAGTTCTTCAGCTTTATTTTTATTCTTATTTTATTATCATTTATGTACTTATTTGTGAACACACATGCAAAACACCTGCCTCTCTGATTTTGTGGTCGTTTTGGTTGGTTTGTAAACCGGTCATTTGGTTATATATATATATATACACACACATATATATATAACTATATATGTATTTTTTTTTTTTCAATTACTGGCCTCAGTTTCTTTTACTAAAAGGAATTTCCAGTTTTTTCCCTGATGTGTTGGTTTTCCTAGTTGGGTGCATGTCGATCTCTGGGATTGAACCTCGCAGGCCTAAGGATTTTCCTGTTGAGAAGGTGTCTGTTTTAAGAACTACTTTGGTTCATATTCTCTCCCTCGTCGCTTTCCCTTGTGGCTTATTATTTCTATGTCCTTATATTTTCTAAAATTTTTCCTGTTTTATTTTTATGGCTTTTTCTGAATTGATGCATACACTCTAAGAGATGATCATGAGGATGAACATACAACTATGCGATGATAGAGTGAGTTATTGATTATATAAGAAGAATGGAATGAACATATGATTAGAATGTTTGTGCTTATATGTGGCTATGTATCATAAATAAAAAATTAATTAATTAAAAATGTTTATAAATTTAAAAAAATTCAGGGGAGGAGTCTAGAGGCTGTTCTCTAGGGGACACCTAAGCAAGCTCCAGCTGGATATTGCTATACTTCTAGGTTTGCCCGACCCCCTACGGGCATCATTCCTGCCAACCACTGTCACACGAAGAACACATGGGGCTAATTGTTGAACTCCACAATCTGCTCTATGACCACTCATTCCGGTGTGCCTTGAAATCCATTGCTTTTTTATTTCGTGTCTGTGTGTTTCTTAAATCTCAAGAAGGAAGAACAGATTACTGAGTTTCTTTTCTGAAATCTGTAGCGGATCTTTGTCCAAAGAACTGCTACTCTAGAATTTGATGTTGATTTGCAGTTCATGCGATTGCTAAAGTCGGTCATTTTCCTTCCTGAAATGGAAGGTATTCTCAATCTGGGCCTGTACTTTTCCTTCTGGTGAGACTTGTTTTTGGCTGTGGTGGGTCATTTTGATTCTTTCCTTCTCTCTTTGTCTGTGTCTCTCTTTCTCTTTTCTCTCTCATACATACACACTCTCTCTCTCACTTTCTCTCTCTCTCTCTCACACTTTATCTCTCTCACTTTCTCTCTCTCTCACCTCCTCCTTCCCTCCCTCCCTCTCTCTTTCCCCCATCAGTATGACCAGTGGTTTATTATTTTTGCGTGCTAAAGCTTTAAAATGAATTAGTAAGTGAAAGTTCATGGGCCCACTTTTTTTTGGTTGCCCTCTTTTTATTATCTTTTATTTTGATTTGTGTATGTTTGTGTGTGCATGCGTGCGTGTTTCTTAAATCTTAAGAAGGGAACAGAGACGATCAGTCTCTTATTGGATGTTCCTGGCGCTGCCTCTGGTTTCTTTGGCTCGGGATTCCCGGTGGGACGTGATACACATCGATCCTGAGGAAACTGTGCTTCTTCCTCTGGGCATTCTTCTCAGCTCTGCCTCCTCTCACCTAGCAGGAGCAATCAAAGAGTCTCCCGTGTCCCTGGCGTGACAGCCACGCCACGTCACACCAAGCTGACAAGATATATATATATTTTTCGTAATGGCTTCATGATTTTGGCATGTGTGTGAGTTTGTGTGTGTGTCGATTGTGCTTCTTCTAACTCGGCATGTGTTGAGCTCTGCAGTTGAACATTGCAGGCCTAAGGATGTCAAGAGAACCCTGAATGTCCCCTTGGTGTGTGCTGACTCTGTAGAAAAGGTGCTTGTTTTGAGTCAACCCCCACCCTCCAGTTTCACTAGGGACTTATTGCTTTTATTTATATAAAAAAAATTTTAAAAAAAGGAGGCCTGTCGGTTAAGGTGTAAGCTACTGGGCATGTCAGGCAGGCCTGTTTGGGTTAAGTGAAGGTCAGTTTGGACTTGGGGGGTGGGTTAGCTCACTGAGGGGTGGGGGGGCCTCTGTTTTCAGTGAAATACAGGACTCAAAAGTTGAAAAGCTGGGTCGCTGGATCTAAATGAAGGCAAATCACAAGGACTTCATATTCATGGGGGCAGAAGATGGAAGCTATGCTGACACAGGCAGCTGGGTTACAGTTTAGAGGTGCCAGGTGTCCCCCTCTGCCAGAAGGTGAAAAGGAGTATCTACATGAGGATGTCAGCCTCCAAAACCACCCCTTAGACCCCGATTTGCTGGTTACAACTGGGCCTTTAGCTCATTGGTCTCTAGTGTGTGTTCACTTTCTATGATTTCACTCCCTTGTTCGGGCCCGTTTTCACGGTTGCCTTCTTGCTACCATCTCTAGTTTGGATTATTGTCATATTTTAACTTTCCATCTGCAGAAGGAAGCAGAGATTAGTGAGATGGACCCGGGCCAGAGGTAGGGGGGTTGGGTCAGACGTCCAGACTTCCCGTTGCTGCCAGTCAGTCCACGACGGTCCGTGGGCGCCACCACGCGGCTGCTTTTCTATGGATGGGGTCCGCCAGGCCGACCCTCTCAGGGGAGTGCCCAGTTGAGGAGAAGGGGCTGGGTCCACGATGTGGGCGTGGCTTGGGCGCAGCGTAAGTGTAGGAGGGGGGCTGTAGAGCCCCAGCCTCTGCGGCTGGGCCGGTGTGGTGTGGGGGTTGGGCCAGATGACTGGCCAGACCGGTTGGGCGGGACGGGGTGAAAGGACATGTGCATGGCCTCCCAGCTCACAATATCATCCCATAGCTGTGCATTCACCACCATGATCACTTTTTCGAACATTTGTATCACCCTAGAAAAAGAAACTAAAAAGGAAAAAGGAAAAAAAACCTCATACATACTGTACTACCCTTAGACCTCCCGCTCATTGACCACTAGTATTCCCACCTACCCAATTCATTTTAACTTTTGTCTCCCCGTTATTTGCTTGGTATTTTCTCAACTTTTTTATTGTATAATATAACATATATTTACAAAGCAAGTTGTGTGGGCTATGGAAATTCTAAATTTTTGAATTGAGACTGGCTGGACCAGTGGGGCAGGGGGTGCAGGGCCACAAGACGCTTGTGTGGCCTCCCAGCAGGCCCCACCCCATCCGGGCCTGCGCCTTCCATCAGACCTGACCCCGCGTCCCGCTTCCGGGGCCCCCTCCCTTCTCCCCGACTCCTGAGCCCTCCCTCACACCTGGCACCTGATCGCGGCACTCCCTGTTGGAAGTCGCCCTTGTCGGATGTTGAATGTTCTTCAGGCTGCTCCAGCTCTTCCTGGCCTTCACGTCCCCGTGGACTGACTGGACCTAAGTTTTTCGGTGTTGTTTTATTTATTCATTTATTTTTATTAACACACACGCACACCCACATGTTGCTTTTCTTTTAGTATCCAGTGTCAGAAAGGAAAATGTAAAATCCTGTGTCAAGAGGGAAAACCTAAAATCCTGGAACTCTGAAATCTGTTCTGTAACCAGTTGTGGTGATGCGCTTTGAAATTCATTGCTTTTTTTGTATATATGTTACATTTCACGATGAACAATGAATTAAAAAAATAAAATAAAGGTGGGGGAGGGGATTGTGGCTTGGTCTAATTGCTTCTAGCACATGCTTATTTTCTGGTTCATTCTTATGGGTCCTTTTTATGGTTGTCGTCTGCCTATCTTTTATCTTTCATTTTCACTGTGCGTGTGAGTGTGCATGTGCGTGTTTCTTAAATCTCCAGAAGGAAGCATGGATCGCTGAGTTTCTGTTCTAAGATCTGTGGTAGGGCTTTGTCCAAACAACTGCTCCTCCAGTGAGAGAGAAGGGAGCATGTTGAATGGTACTATGATCAGCGAACTGGGCCAAACTGAGAAAAAGCAGCTGTCCTGGACCTTTCACAGGCTGTTGGGGATGATGTCATCAAAAATAAAATAAAATAAAAATAAAAAAAATAGAAAAGTGGAGCCCAGGGCCCGGGCCAGTTCTGTTGTCAAGCAGCCTGTGAGAACAGGGAGATTGAATGAGGCTCGTCCCAAACGAATTATTCTGAGCTTAGGCCTCTTTCTGCTGTTTGTTTGTTTGTTTGGGGTCCCATTTCCTAAAAGTCTTGGGCCCCGAGCCATGCGTTCCTGAAGTCCGATGGCCTCTGGGTAGGCTGGTCTTTCTGACCATCCTTCCTTCATTCATGCTTTCCTTCATTCATTCCTTCCTTTCTTCCATCCCTCCCCCCCAACCTCCCTCACTCCCTCTGTCACATCTGGGCCTCCTTTGCCAGAAGCCATTTTTTTAAAAAAACATTCTTATTGATAAAACTTAACATACAAACCTACAAATGTTTTTTTTCTTTTCTTTCTTTCTTTATTTTTTTGCTATGCTGTATGGTGGGGTCATATTTCAATATTTTTCCATGTAAGCATCCCGTTACTGCAGCACCATTTGTTGCATATTTTGTTGTTGTTTTTATTGGCCAGTTTTTGGGAAGAGCATGCACTGGGAATCGAACCCAGGTCTCCTGCATGGCAGGCAAGAAATCTGATGCTATTTACTTTTTTCCCAGATGGGGAAGCTGAGACTTAAGCAAGCTAAATAACTTATCAAAGATAATATTGCTGGCTAGAGGTCATGCCATGCATATCTGATTCTGAAACCTGATTTTTCAGACTTCACTTTGACCTTGCAGGAGAAAGAGGGAAATGTTCTCAACTCTGTTGCATTCCCTATAGGTCCTTCAGTACCTGAATCCACATGATGCTCCTCCTACCCAACCTTGCCCTTTATGCTCTGGTAACACAGACCCACGTGCAATTTCCTTGAAGTTCTGTTTTCTCTGGACCTGTTCTAGTTTGCTAGCTGCTGGAATGCAATATACTAGAAATGGAATGGCTTTTAAAAAGGGGAATTTAATGAGTTTCTAATTTACCGTTCTAAGGCCGAGAAAATGTCCCAATTCAAACAAGTCTATAGAAATGTCCAATCAAAGGCATCCAGGGAAAGATACCTTGGTTCAAGAAAGCCGATGAAGTTCAGGGTTTCTCTCTCAAATGAGAAGGCACGTGGCAAACACAGTCAGGGCTTCTCTCTCGGCTGGAAGGGCACATGGCAAATATGGCGTCATCTGCTAGCTTTCTCTCCTGGCTCCGGTTTCATGAAGCTCCCTGGGAGGCGTCTTCCTTCTTCATCTCCAAAGGTCACTGACTGGTAGACTCTCTGCTTCGTAGTGTCGCTCTGTCTGAATCTCATTCTCCAAAATGTTCCCGCTTTTATAGGACTCCAATGAACCAATCAATGTCCACCCAAATGGGTGGGGACATGTCATCCCTTAATCCAGTTTAACAACCACACTTGACTAAATCACATCATCCAGGGAGATAATCCAAACACAGTTTCAAACATACAGTATTGAATAGAGATTATTCTACCTTTATGAAATGATATTTTGATTAAAACATGGCTTTTCTTAGGGGGCAAACTTCCTTTCAAACCAGAACAGGGCCTTTATTGCTGTTTTTTACAAATCAAAGTTTTCTTTATTGTGCTACTACTATACCAGTCTAGCTGGCTTAATCCTACTCATTTCTCAAGTTTCAGTTTAAAGACTTACTCCTCCTTGCTCCCATTACTTTAAAAAGTTATTTTAATTGGCAGAACAACATACAAACACAAGCATTCTTAATATATGAACATTCCGTACTTGGTGTACGATCAGTGTATAGCTCACAATATCATCCCATAGTTGTACATTCATCACCATGATCATTTTTTGAGCATTTACATCATTCTAGAAAAAGAAATTAAAAAGGAAAAAGGAAAAAAGAAACCTCATACATACCATACCCTTAGTTCTCCCGCTTATTGACCACTAGTATTTCCACCTACCCAATTCATTTTAATCTTTGTCACCCCATTTTTTGCTTGTTTTTTCTCAACTTTTTAGTGTATAAAATAACCCACATAGAAAGCAAAGAAAGAAAAAAAAAGTAGTTTACAAAGCACACTTCAGCAAGTAGTCACAGAACAGATTCCAGAGTTTATCATGGGCTATGTACCACCATCTCAGATTTTTCCTTCTAGCTGCTCCAGAACATTGGAGGGAAGAAGGACTATATGCATTTTTAATCCTCACTTTTTTCCTGAAAAATAACATATATACAAAACAGCAATAAATTTCAAAGCACAGCACAATAAGCAACTGTAGAACAGATTTCAGAGTTTAGTTTTAGTTATGGGTTGTGACTCCACAATTTTAGTTTTGATTTTTTTTGCTGTTTTTTTAATGAAACATGTCTACATACAAACACAAATGTTCTTATTGTATGATTTTTCCATTCTTATTATATAATGAGTAACTCACAATATCATCACATAGTTGTTTATTCATCATCATGATCATTTCTTAGAACATTTGCATCAATTCAGACAAAGAAATAAAAAGAAAACAGAAAAAATTCACACATACCATACCCCTTATGCCTCCCTTTCATTGATCACCAGCATTTCCATGTACTGTTTATTCTAACATTTTCCCTTATTATTTATTTATTTTTAATCCATATGTTTTACTAGTCTGTGGATAAGGTAGATAAAAGGAGCCTCAGGCACAAGGTTTTCACAAATCACAGAGTCACGTTGTAAAACCTGTATCATTATACAATCATCTTCAAGAAACAAGGCGACTGGAACACAGCTCTGTGGTTTCAGGTGCTTCCCTCTAGCCACACTGATATGTCATAAACTAAGAAGGGATATCTGTATAATGCATAAGAATAACCTCCAAGATAACCTCTTGACTCTGTGAAAACTCTCAGCCATTGACACTTTATTGTTACACATTTGTCTTTTCCTCATTTTGGTGAAGAAAGTCTTCTCAATCCCTTCATTTTCTTCTTTTCTTTTCTCTCTTTCTCTCCCTCTCTGTCTTTCTCTCTTTCTTTTCTGTCTTTGTTTCTCTCTCTCTCTCTTTTAACAATGGCTTCAATTTCTCTCCCTAAGAGGAGTTTCCAATATTTCACATTTAGCTGTGTGTGCATGCATGCATGAGTGATTGTGTGTGTTGGTTGTGGTTCTTTTAACTCGGCATGTGTTGACCTCTGCAGTTGAACGCTGCAGGCCTAAGGATTTCAAGAGAAGCCTGAATGTCCCCGTGGTGTGTTCTGACTCTGTAGAGAAGGTGTCTGTTTTAGGTTGCTTTTCTGTATGTTTTGATTTGTTTTACTTTTTTTATTGTATAGTAAAACATATATATAAAACAGAGAAATAGAAAGGCATGAATTTTCAAAGCACTCTTCAAAAAGTGTTTGCAGGATAGATTCCAGAGTTTGTCATGGGTTATGATAAAATCCTCTTATATTTCCTTTTGATTTCATTTTGATTCTTTCCTTTCTCTCTCTCTCTCTCTCTGTCTCCTTCACTCTGTCTCTCTCTCTGTCTCTCTCTCTCACTTTCTCTCTCTCTCTCTCCCTTCCCGCCCTCTCTGCCTCTCTCCCTCTCCCTCTCCCCCGCCTCTCTCTCTGTTCCCTCATCAGTATGACCAGTGGTTTATTACTTTTGCGTGTTAAAGCTTTAAAATAAATTAATAAGTGAAAGATCATGGGTCCCTTTTTTGATTGCCCTTTTTTAATCTTTCATTTTGATTTGTGTATGTTTGTGTGTGCACGCGTGCGTGAGTGTTTCTTAAATCTTAAGAAGGGAGCAGAGACGATCGGTCTCTTATCGGATGTTCCCGGCGCTGCCTCAGGTTTCTTTGGCCCAGGGTTCCTGGGGGGACCAGATAAAGCATCAGGCCCGAGGAAACCGTGTTTCTTCCTCTGAACATTCTTCTCAGCTGTGCCTCCTCTCATCTAGCAGGAGCAATTGAAGAGTCCCCCACGTCCCTGGCATGACGGCCGTGCCACATCACACCAGGCCGACCCAATGTAGGCCCCTCTCATCTGCTCGGTGTCCTCCCCTCCCGGGGCTCCCCCTGCGTGCCTCCCGGCGCCTCACCCACAATCCCACCTATCACATCGCCCCCTCCCCCAGCCTGGTGTCTTCCTCTTCTGACCGTTCTCGCCGCTGCACCTTCACCTCCGTGAACCGCGCGTTTCATGGGCTGTGCACGTCGGATTCACGTGACGGGCTCTCCTGACGTCAGCTCGTCGGTCCCTGTGTACCCGTGAACCCGGATGGACGCGGGTGATCTCCGAGCCGTGTCGCAGATGTCCCTCCGCTCTGCCTGACGCCGAAGCTCCGGCTCTCTGCTTTTGTTGGCATGGGTCACCCTTCCTGGGGGCCACCGAGTCGTTCACCTTCTGTCATTGCAGCGACTGACTGATCTCACCGGTTTGCTGGCTTTAGACCTGGTGCCTCACTCTTACTTATCAAACCCACTTGGTTTTAGTTTCACTTTCTCCACTTGGAGAAATAGGAGCTAACTCTTGCCCCCTCTGCATCGACCCCACACCCTCCCCCTCCACTGAACCTGTTGCCCGTCCCGTGGATGACCTGGGGATCCAGTGAACACCCCTGCCCGTGTGGTCTCGGTTCGGTCCGCCAACTCGTCGCTCTGACCCTTGGTACACCGGAGCCGGCAGGCTGCTCTGTGTGTGCGCTCCGGCTGCATCTTTCCGGACATAGGAAATGGAGGAAGGAGGGACTCCCCCGCCTGGTGTCAGGGGTCGGTGTCTTTTTCATGCTGATGCCTGTGTCTCACGAGTCCCACAAGTGAGAAGGCACATGGCAAACACAAAAGTCATTGCCTGGAGGTTGACCCTGCAGACTTACAGAAGAGTGGCTGTCACCACTCCACCCGGTGGCTTGTCCCGGGTGCCTGGGCGGGTTGACCAGCACACACCAGTCTTCGCCTCCACCACTGCCATGTCGCCTACGCTTACGCCTGCGGGCACTGATGTGGGCCATCACTGGTGACCAGGAGAGATTGCGTCGCCATCGCTCGGCATCTCGCTTGTGTCTTTGTCGGCAGGAGGGCCTCCCCAAAAAGTGTCCCAAGTCCCTCTCTGGAGATGGGGACCAGTCCCTGTGGCCCAGGTGAGGTAGGTCCAGCGAGAACTCATTGGTCCTGGCTTCAGTACCACGTGGATCCAGGCAGGCAGGAGGGCCTCCCGCAAAATATCCCGACCCGCTCCGGTGGAAGGGACAAGCCCAGGACGTCCGGAGGGCACTGTGGAGGCTGACTGACCAGGGTGCCATCTGCGCTTTGACTTGGTCTGTCCTGTTCCCAGCCATGCGTCGCCGGGGTGGAGCGAGATGGTGCCGACTGTCCAGCGGAACAGGATCCCTCCCCGTGCTGCCTGAGAGCGCAGTGGGGCGTCCCCTATGCGGGCGTTTTTGGGCACGTCGGGTTGAGATTTCCAAGCTTCACCACCCTGATGATGGGAGCCGTGCCCCTGCCTGCGTACATGATTATGGAGGGCCTGCCTATGTCGCTGCTGCCCCTTCCCCTTCCTCATTCTGGGCCCCCCTTCCCTTCCCTCCCATGCTATCATGGTCGACCAGATGGCACCCTGGTCAGTCAGCCTCCACAGTGCCCTCCGGACGTCCTGGGCTTGTCCCTTCCACCGGAGCGGGTCGACCAAATGGCTATGGGAATGCCATTTGGGTTGGTGGCCATGTGGTGGTTCTGGGAGATCAGCGTAGCCAGGAGGTCGCCCCCTTTTCTAGTAGCTGCCCATTTATTGCCAAAAATGGAGATTTTGGGCCAGGAGATTGATGCTGACACGCTCTCCTTTGGTAGTACCTGCCGAAGGGAGGAGTGTGGTTGAGAATGGACGTCACACGGAGGAGGGCCCTGGGGTACTGATGGCCCACTGCCTGACACGCTCCTGCTTTTGAGTCAGCCGCCTGGGCACCATGAGCCGGCTCTTGTGTGATGTCTGAGTTCTCCAACCGTGCTTGCGCCACCTCCAGTCTCTGGTACCCGAGAGCGGTGGGATTTCGAAGGCAGCATGTGGGGCCTCTGTCCCGTGTACTCACCACCACAGGCGTCCATGGCAGCCATGATAACAGAGCCTCCCTGCACCTGAGGGCTCCTGTCACGTGTCAGGCGTTTCTCCTGGGGCTGTCGGCAGCCCTTCTTCCATGCCGTGGCATGTCCTATGAGGCTGAAGCGGGCCCCTCTGATCGCTGACATCACTGGAGCCTGCCGGTCATCCGCTTGTTGCATGATCGGTGCAGTGATGTCGTGCTCTCCCGGGCCGGGCCTAAGCTGCACCAAGAGAGGGATGGACATTCATAGTGAATGGGATCCGCTCTCCTTGCTCTGTGCTCGGGCCTCTTGCCTCTCCCCCTACCGGCTTGTTGTCAGTGCAGGGGAGGCAGGGGTGCGGATCCGGCCCGCCCCCGCTTCTGTGTCCGCCGCCTTGCAGCCGGTCACAGTCGGGAGTTTTTCCAACTGGAAGGTCATCCGTCGCTTTGCCGCTCCTGGTTCCGTTTCGTGCTGGGCTCCTCCCCGCGGCGGGGAGGGGCCGTTCCGCTGCCACGGCGCATGCGTGCGCCTCGCCGGCTCCTTGTGGTGCCCCTGGAGCGCTCCAGGTTGTCTGTCAGGCGCCCGTGGCCGAGCGGCGGCGTCGTTTCCCGCTCCCAGTGTCCCCCTCCCGGCCGCCACTGTGAGTGCTCTGGTGCGTGCTGGAGGAGCTGGGTGGGGGGAGTCGAGGCGGTAAGAAGGGGGCAGTCCTCTGCGGGAGGGAGAATGCCCCGTGTGTACAGCGCACTCTGATTGGGGCGCCGGGGCCAGCTTTTGGCCCGACCGCATGTGGGCCCTCCTCCCGTTTCTCACCGATGCTTGGAAGAGAGTGGGCCGCCAGTGCCCCTCCTGGCTTTCCGTGCCCGGTGGTCTTGCCGTGAACCTTAGCTTTTGGGCCTTTCCCATGACTGCACGAAGGTGACGGGGGCTGTGTGCAGTACCCGTGTGTGTGTGTGTGTGGCGTGCCCTCCGGGCGCTCCTCTGGTGATCCATCCAGCCCGCGAGGGGCTGCGTTGAGCCGCAAGAGGCATGCGCCTCCCACGGGCCCTGGGTGCTGCTGCAGAGTCCGCTCTCTCTCACCTGACAGGAGAGTGTTTTTTCTTAAGCTTCCTGCACAACACAGGGGAAAGGACAAGAGGCGGACGGGAGGGCTTTTTGGGCACTACGAGGTGGGCAGCAGGTTCCGGCCCCTGGCCGTGAGTGCTTGGGATGTGAGCGTTTCCTCAGACTCCCCCTTACACCCCCCCCCCGCCTGACGGGCGTGTCTGAGCGCCTTGCGGAGCCCAGTTGGGGATGATCTGGTGAAGGCGCACGGCTCTGCCCTCGGTGAGAAAGGCCTTCTCTAGCGATCTGCGAGGGTGCCTTAGGGTACCGGACCCCCAGCTGCCGCCCCTCCTCCGCGCGTGTAAGCCACTGAGGAGAGATAGATGATGTTTGTTGATAGATTTCAACACATTGTAGTTCCCCATGTAGAAGGAGAATCTGCATATTGGGACTATTTTTGTGGAAAGACTAGGAGAGGAGGTTGTGGCCACAGGTTGCGACATCTGATATTGGTTATGAGAGGGATAATCCATAGGATCTGAGTGTTGTGTAATATCCAAGAATTTAAGCTTGTCAGGCTGGCAAAGCAGAATTCAAATACTACTTATGTCATCTTCTAACCATGTAATTTTGTCATAATACTGAAATTTTCTGAACTTCTGATTATGCCATTTGTTAAATTGATAAACGTATGGATTATTCTGAGAATTAAGTAAGCAAATACAGGTAAACAGAGTCAAACATAATACACATTTTCTTTTTTCTTTAACTCATAAAATTTGTGATTTAGTCCTATTATGGGTTATGACGGATTATCATTATTTGTTCATGTAATACATTAATTATTTACAGTGTTTTAGGAGATAATTTACTTGTAGCAAATAATGCTTTCACACACTTACACATTGACACAAACACATATCATGTACACAGAATGAGAAAGGAAATGCAGGTATTATTCCAGAAATGATGACTAATAAGGTCTAGGACTTCAGCAACCACCTTACTGAATTTATCAGATGGAGCAACTAGATCTCCTCACAAACCCCTTCATTCTATATTTTATGAGTCTGCTGCCTTATGAGGATTGTGGGACATGATAGAAACCTTATGACACATGTGCTCCTGTTAGTTTCTTATTTAGGACATTTTGAGGTCTTGATTTGGAGGATGTACCTCATTGATTCCTTTAAATGAATTTAGTCCTTGATGTGATAACCCAATCATAAAATAATTTTGATGTTGCATGCCTAATGTCCAAATCCATTTTGGAAAGATCTAAAATTCAGGGTTGAATGGGTTGAGGCAGTTACCTTCCTAAAAACTCCAAGGCATTGAACAAAGATTATTCAAGGCAATTGCATGCAGAGAGGAAGAAGCAGGGTCAAGTACAAGGGGAGTGAAGAACTAAAGGCCTGGGGTAAATTTTAGAGAAACAATGCTGGAGCATAAACCATGAATACTTAAATAAGAATTTCCAGGATATTTAGCGACAGGTGGAGATTGAAATCCACACGTGGCATGTTAAGAGATCCCTATTTTAGAATCTTGAAGGAGATTGAAAAACCCTGAGTGTCATGGGTAATTAACACATGACAGTCCATAATTTTCATTTTCTCATTTGCAAGATATCTTTTGACATATTTTCATTATTAGCAACAATATCCATATCATTCAACTATTTGAGTTTAGGAAATGAGACTCTTCCTCTGCTTCTCTTAGAGCACACTACATATTTCTGTTGGTTAGACTTGTAAGGTTATTTCTAGATACATTTTTTGATATATTGTGGTTCTAAATATTGTGAAAATGTTTTGAATCTTTTGGCTTCTTTTTTGATTGTCAGCATTGGTCACTTACTGTTTGAACTACCTGAGAGTGAAAAACCAGAGGAATACAGTTGGTGATAGAACTATTGACAGTGCAACCACTGGTAAGTAGAGAACTGCTGTTTCCATTGAAATGGAATGCATATGCAGAAATATGGAGATTTCTCCTACTGGCCTGGCCCATTCTAAAGATACTCATGAGATATTCACATATTTGAAATTCATTCAATTATACCCAGGACTCTGGTACACTTGGGGTGAGCTAGGAACTGAGTTAGAAGTAATCTCCCTCCTAACATTTGCACTAATTGATTCCAGCCTATATTAAAGCTATCTATTCATGAAAGAGATACAAAAGAATTTATATTCCTCATGCAGAGCCCATGGTTGCATTGGGAAAAGTAATTCACTATGCTAGTGGTAGTAATGTGCTTAGGATTGTGGTATACAAAGAATAGAGATGAGTAACTGCAAAACTTAGTCCAGTAGGGAGGCAGATGTTCATCAGGTGAGCTCAATCAATCCAGTGCTATGATACTATGGTGAGGGCTATATACTCAGGAGAACATGAGAAAGAATCCAGAAAATGCAATGAAAAGCAATGAATGTATTTTTCCCTAGTGAGCTTTGTACGGTTTTGATAGTTTACAAATTTTTGCATATTTTACAATGTTTGAAATTGTCATTATACGATCTTTCCCCAAATTAACCATTTTCTCTCTATTGGAAGATATTTGTACAATTTTGGTAAGTGGAAAAAATTAACAGGGAGTATAGTTTTCTTACTTTAAGCCATGCATACAGGAGTATTGTAAGTGGAGTAAAATTTCAGAACTTGTGAAAATATGTAAAGAAATAGAGAGAAAGAGACTAGAAACAATAAATAATCTATTTTAACCTTGAAGAGAGAATCACATTGAATATATGAGACAAAAATGAAACATATGGTTTGGAAGTCCAAGAGAATATTGAATGTTGAATACCTCTTATGACAGAAGAGCCACCCTAGCACAGTACTTTAATACAGATGTCTCAAGTGGCCTCATTTGTTGCTGAATAGTGTACCTTCATAGCTCATTAAAACCCTGAGTTTTGTAGAGTTGAAAGAGGGAAAACATACAGTTCCCAAATTCTGTATAAAGCCTGTATAGTTCTGCAGATTTATGTACATTGCTACGAGACTTTCTGCCATTTTAATTAATAATAGTTTTATTACTTCTTCTTAATGAGTGTTGAGTAGGTAGAAATCATCATCTAATTGGAGTCTTCAAAACTTGTAAAAATTTGTGAAACTGTTCCTTAGATGAAGAAAATGAGGCCCTTACAGGTGCCTCAAATTGGTTAAGTTGGACTTTAAACTTGGGTCCAGGTAGAGGTCATGTGAGAACTGAAAACACACTAAAAAAAAAAGGTGTATTACACCTAGATCCTAGGGAATGAAAGTTGCCATGTGGAGGCTGTGGGAAGGCTGAGCAACCCTGTTTGTATGTGGTCAGCATACAAGCACAGCAAAAGGGAACCATGAGATTGCTATTTTTATGTGGGTCAGGTTAGTAGATTTTCCACAGTAGTTTCAAGGATTGGTTAGTTTAAAGCAAATAACCATGAAAAGGTTCCCAGTGTTGAAGAGATGGCACTTGTGCTGGTTTGAAAGTAAGTATGTCCCCTAAGAAAAGCCATGTTTTAATATAAATCCCATTTCATAAAGGTAGAATAATCTCTATTCAATACTGTATGTTTGAAACTGTAATGAGATCATCTCCCTGGTTGATGTGATTTAGTTAAAAATGGTTGTTAAGAAAATCAATTAATGTAATACACCATATCAACAAATCAAAGCAGAAAAATCACATGATCATCTCAATTGATGCAGAGAAGGCATTTGACAAGATTCAACATCCTTTTCTTTTGAAAACACTGCAAAAGATAGGAATACAAGGGAACTTCCTTAAAATGATAGAGGGAATATATGAAAAATCCACAGCTAATATCATCCTTAATGGGGAAAAATTGAAAACTTTTCCCCTAAGATCAGGAACAAGACAAGGATGTCCATTATCACCACTATTATTCAACATTGTGTTGGAGGCTCTAGCCAGAGCAATTAGACAAGAAAAAGAAAGACAAGGCATCAAAATTGGAAAGGAAGAAGTAAAACTATCACTGTTTGCAGACGATATGATACTATACGTCAAAAACCTGGAAAAATCCACAACAAAACTACTAGAGCTAATAAATGAGTACAGCAAAGTAGCAGGTTACAAGATCAACATTCAAAAATCTGTAGCATTTCTATACACTAGTAATGAACAAGCTGAGGGGGAAATCAAGAAACGAATCCCATTTACAATTGCAACTAAAAGAATAAAATACCTAGGAATAAATTAAAGAGACAAAAAACCTATATAAAGAAAACTACAAAAAAACTGTTAAAAGAAATCACAGAAGACCTAAATAGATGGAAGGGCATACCGTGTTCATGGATTGGAAGACTAAATATAGTTAAGATGTCAATCCTACCTAAATTGATTTACAGATTCAATGCAATATGAATCAAAATCCCAACAACTTATTTTTCAGAAATAGAAAAGCCAATAAGCAAATTTATCTGGAAGGGCAGGGTGCCCCGAATTGCTAAAAACATCTTGAGGAAAAAAAACAAAACTGGAGGTCTCACGCTGCCTGACTTTAAGGCATATTATGAAGCCACAGTGGTCAAAACAGCATGGTATTGGCATAAAGATAGATATATCGACCAATGGAATTGAATAGAGTGCTCAGATATAGACCCTCTCATCTATGGACATTTGATCTTTGATAAGGCAGCCAAGCCAACTCACCTGGGACAGAACAGTCTCTTCAATAAATGGTGCCTAGAGAACTGGATATCCATATGCAAAAGAATGAAAGAAAACCAGTATCTCACACCCTATACAAAAGTTAACTCAAAATGGATCAAAGATCTAAACATTAGCTCTAAGACCATAAAACAGTAAGAGGAAAATGTAGGGAGATATCTTATGAAACTTACAATTGGAGGTGGTCTTATGGACCTTAAACCTAAAGCAAGAGCACTGAAGAAAGAAAGAAAGAAATGGGAGCTCCTCAAAATTAAACACTTTTGTGCATCAAAGAACTTCATCAAGAAAGTAGAAAGACAGCCTACACAATGGGAGACAATATTTGGAAATGACATATCAGATAAAGGTCTAGTATCCAGAATTTATAAAGAGATTGTTCAGCTCAACAACAAAAAGACAGCCAACCCAATTACAAAATGGGAAAAAGACTTGAACAGACACCTATCAGAAGAGGAAATACAAATGGCCAAAAGGTACATGAAGAGATGCTCAATGTCCCTGGCCATTAGAGAAATGCAAATCAAAACCACAATGAGACATCATCTCACACCCACCAGAATGGCCATTATCAACAAAACAGAAAATGACTAGTGCTGGAGAGGATGCGGAGAAAGAGGCACACTTATCCACTGTTGGTGGGAATGTCAAATGTTGCAACCACTGTGGAAGGCAGTTTGGCGGTTCCTCAAAAAGCTGAATATAGAATTGCCATACGACCCAGCAATACCATTGCTGGGAATATACTCAAAGGACTTAAGGGCAAAGACACAAACGGACATTTGCACACCAATGTTTATAGCAGCATTATTTACAATTGCAAAGAGATGGAAACAGCCAAAATGTCCATCAACAGATGAGTGGCTAAACAAACTGTGGTATATACATATGATGGAATATTATGCAGTTTTAAGACAGAATAAACTTATGAAGCATGTAATAACATGGATGGACCTAGAGAACATTATGCTGAGTGAGTCTAGCCAAAAACTAAAGGACAAATACTGTATGGTCCCATTGATGTGAACCGACATTCGAGAATAAACTTGGAATATGTCATTGGTAACAGAGTCCAGCAGGAGTTAGAAACAGGGTAAGATAATGGGTAATTGGAGCTGAAGGGATACAGACTGTGCAACAGGACTAGATACAAAAACTCAAAAATGGACAGCACAATAATACCTAATTGTAAAGTAATCATGTTAAAACACTGAATGAAGCTGCATCTGAGCTATAGGGTTTTTTTTTGTCTGTCTGTTTGTTTGTTTGTCTTTTTTTGTATTATTATTTTTTTATTTTTTTCTCTATATTAACATTCTATATCTTTTTCTATTGGTTTGCTAGTTCTTCTAAATCGATGCAAATGTACTAAGAAATGATGATCATGCATCTATGTGATGATGTTAAGAATTACTGATTGCATATCTAGAATGGAATGATTTCTAAATGTTGGGTTAATTTCTTTTTTTCTTTAATTAATAAAAAAAAAAGAAGAATGGTTGTTAAACTGGATTAGGGATGACATGTCTCCACCCATTTGAGTGGGTCTTGATTAGTTTCTGAAGTCCTATAAAAGAGGAAACATTTTGGAGAAAGAGATTCAGAGAGAGCAGAGAATGCTGCAGCATCAAGAAACAGAGAGTCCACCAGCCAGTGACCTTTGGAGATCAAGAAGGAAAACACCTCCCGGGGAGCTTCATGAAACCCGAAGCCAGGAGAGAAAGCTAGCAGGTGATGCCCTATTCGCCATGTGCCCTTCCAGCCAAGAGAGAAGCCCTGACTGTGTTAGCCATGTGCCATCTCACTTGAGAGAGAAACCCTGAACTTCATCAGCCTTCTTGAACCAAGGTATCTTACCCTGGATGCCTTTGATTGGACATTTCTATAGACTTGTTTTAATTGGGACATTTTCTCAGCCTTAGAACTGTAAACTAGCAACTCATTAAATTCCCTTTGTTAAAAGCCATTCCGTTTCTGGTATATTGCATTCCAGCAGCTAGCAAACTATAACAGCACCTTACTATATTTGGGACCACCTGCATTCTGAGGGCGACATATCAGTGGTGTTGATGTTGATCAAAGATGTTGGTTTGAATTCTGAGGTGTTTAGGCTGCAGGAATGGAAAACTATTAGCTAGGCCAAAAGTCAGTATTGAAGCGAGTTGTCTTTTTCAAGGGAAGATGAATGTTGAAGCAGAACATGTAAGTATTTTGATAGGACTGAGGGGAATATTTGAAACATAATTATATTTAAAAGTGGCAGATTAAGAATACAACTTCCCTCAGGATGAGTCTATGGGTTTATTTGAAATTCATAAAGAAGATTTTTTTTATTAAGAAGAGAATTTTAGTTATGAATTTCCAATAGAAAATTTTTAGCTCAGCATACAGAAGTTATCAGTTTTTTCGAAAATTTCCAGATTATCTCACACCATATTATGCCATTTTGCTTTATGGTGAGGTTTTATCTATTCATAATGGGTACATGTCTGTCAGTGTACCTGAATGATAGGGGCCAGGTTAGAAGTGAGAACAATCAGACTGCAATCCCATAGTTTAAGCTATTTATACACAGAAAATACTCTCTTCCTCAGTGTGATTATTTCAACCAATCTACAGTGCATATTAGTAGTGATGTCCCTGTCTGAACACAAATGCCTATGTTGTTTTAGGAATCAGTGACCTTCAGTGATGTAGCCCTAGACTTCACCCAGGAAGAGTGGGCCTTGCTGGACACAAATCAGAAAAAGCTCTCAGAAATCTTGTGTTAGAGAGTATCAATCACCTGGTGTCTGTGGGTGAGTTTCTCAAACAAATTTCTATCTATCTATCTATCCATTTATCTACCTATGTGCCATCTATCTAATCTATCATCAGTTTATTCAAGTATCTAGACAACTATATGCCACTCTGATCTCTGCTCTGATACTTTCCTGTTTTGACTACTTGAAAAAAACTGACTCTTCATTTTTTATTTACATTTAATTTTCACACCAGGGACATGTAAAGGTCCTGAGTACAATTTCATGTCTTTCTTGCTGCTCAATTTCCAACATTAACAACAGTCCCAATAACTCAGTGAATATCTTTATGGGTAAAATTATGGGAATAAATATTCTTTAAAAAATCATTATCTGCTAGGGACTGTGGTGAGGTTTCAGCAAACAGAAGAAAACATTTTGCACACTTTCCACATAAAAAATAGATTGTTCTGGTAAGGCTTATGTTTATTGGATTATTTTATAAAATACTCAAACCATTATGGATTCATATCTTCTCCTCCTATGAGAAGACTGAGTAAACTGTAGTCTATGAATTCAGGCTCAGGAATCATCATGTTTTTATTTTCTTTGATAGAAGGTCTAGAGACATCCTTTGCTGTAAAAAGATTATCAATATGCCATGTAAATTATACTTACTTGTGCTTCTCTTCATATTTTACCTTATTGTCCCTCATACTCTTTCTTGGGCTTGATGTTCATGAGCTTTTTTGAGCATAAAACTCAAAACATATGTTTCTTTTAAAAAAATAGGGTATCAGCTCTGCAAATCAGAAGTGGTTTCCCAATTGGAACAAAGAGAGGAACTGTGGAGAGAAGGATTAAGATTTCTTCAAGGACAGGGTCCAGGTGAATTCTAGGACCTTGTGCTTCAATATGAGTATTGACTTTTCAATTAATGAGCTGGCCCTTGACATTATCAACTGAAGATTCCCTTAATTGAGTGGCATTCTTTGAAGTGTATGCTATGATTTTGGGAAAGTAATTCTCAATAGGGTAATTATTCCATGCACTTATGGAGCTCTAGCCAAGAACCCATCTGTGACCATATTTGGCTCAGAGAAAAGGGTATTTATATATTTACAGGAATTCAAATTTCACATAATGGCCCTTGTTCTGACACTTCACTTACATGCATTTCCCTCTCTTTACCACCCACCATACCAAAATTTTTATGCTGAAAGTATATTAGTTGTCAATTTCAGTAAATTTCTATTGCTATCTAGAGCACAACTTATTTTTTCCATTTTTCTCCATCTAAGTGACAATATTTGAAACATAATCACATAAGTATTGGGTTTTGTATTATTTCATTCTGCTTTACCACCCTATAATGGTCCTAATTTGTTTTGAAGGCAGTGAAAATGACCAGGAAATTGAAGAAATGATAACCATGGAAAGTATGTACAAGAAAGACACATCTACCATCCAGTCAAAGGTAAACTTCATGAGTCTGAGCACTGGTCTTCTAAATAGAATGCTGAGATTTAATAAATTAGGATTTCAACACAATCATATGACTGTAACTAAACTGGGGTTAAACATTGTACCATATAAAAATTCTGGATAGTTTCAATTGAGGGAAAAATTAACCTGAGCTGAAAACCATAACCTGAAGTCTTATAAAAGTAAAATTGCATAAATATGTCTCATACACATTCTTTGAAACATAATGAAATTTTCAAAATTAAGTAGATATCTCTGCAGTTGAGATGCTCCAAAATAGAAAATCTCTGCATACATTAAAATAACACACCAAGTTCATATAATAGAAGCGATCAATTTTAATTGCAGACTCACTGAATGATTAGATTAGGGAATTGAATTAATAAATATATGTGCAATTTTAATGTATCTCTTCTCATTTGTAACAGAATATTTATTACAGTGGAAAGGATCCTTTTGAAAGTAATGGTTTGGGGGAAGAGTTTATTCACTCCACATCTACTGACATGGGAAAAGATCCTTATGAAGACAAACAATTTCAGAAAGCTCTCAATGGTCAGTCATTCTTTAGTCAACATAAACAAATGCTTACTAGATTTATGACACATGACTGTAATCTATGTGGAAAACTTTTCAGAAATTGTTCTGTCCTTAAACAATATGAAGAAGTGAGCATTGGAGAGATGCCATATGGCTGCCATCCAGGTGACAAAGGCTTAACTGCTAATTCTACCTTCAGACAACATGAGAGAACTCAAAATGGGGTAAAATGATATATCTGCCAGTTATGTGGAAAGGATTTCATTTATAATAGTCAACTCAGAAAGCATGAGAGAATGCACACTGGAGAAAATCCATATATTTGCCATCTATGTGGGAAACCTTTCAGTCAATGTAGTACACTTAGGGAACATGAAATAATTCACACAGGAGAGAAACCATATGTCTGCCATCTATGTGGAAAAACCTTCAATCAATGTGCTAGCCTTAAGAAACATGAGAGAATGCATACTGGAGAAAAGCCATATATCTGCCATCTATGTGGGAAATCTTTCAGTCAATGTAGTACACTTAGTGTACATGAGAGAGTTCACACAGAAGAGAAACCATATGTCTGCCATCTATGTGGGAAATCCTTTAGTAAATGTTGTAACCTTAGGCAACATGAAAGAACTCATACTGGAGAGAAACCACATGTTTGCCATTTATGTGGAAAAACCTTCAACCATTGTGGTAGCCTTAAGAAACATGAGAGAATCCATACTGGAGAAAAACCATATATTTGCCATATATGTGGGAAATCTTTCAGTCAATGTAAAAGCCTTAGGGAACATGACAAAATTCACACTGGAGAAAAATCATATGACTGCCATCTATGTGGGAAATCATTTAGTCAATGCAGTAGTCTTAAAAGACATGAGAGAATTCATACTGAGAAGAAATCATAAGTCTACAATTTATGTGGGGAATCTTTCATCACATGTCATAAACTTAGGTAACATGAGAAACCATTTTCTGACATCTAGATGGAAAATCTACACATTATTCTGTCATTAGAGAACATCAGAAAACTCATTAAATAGGTTGTGCATAAGGAGAAGGCTTCAGTTACAATTCTCATTTTTAACCAAAATGAAAGAACTTAGAAAGGAGTGTATTTCTCTGTCAATGTAATCAATGTGTAAAGGCTTTAATTAAATCTGTTTGTAAACAATAGGATTGTACTATCCAGGGAGAACAGAATAGGTGTCTATAATTACCTGTAATAGATTTCAGCTGAGCTCCAGCTTTCGTGTGCACAAGCATACCCCATAGTAGCTGTCATGGTTATGTTCTGGTGTCAAATTTGCCAAGTGATGATGCCTTGTTGTCATGTCAGTCAGGTAATGGCCTGATCATTGCTGCAAAGATATTTGGTGGCTTGTTGATAAACCAGAAGTTTGCTGTATTTAATCATCAGTCAATTGATTACATCTGTGGCTGATAACATCTGTGATCAATATAAGTGTGCCTCCACCGACAAGATAATGTGATCACTTGAAGATTTTAAGGAAGAAGAGAGACTGATTCATTCTTTCTCCATTCAGAGAATCTCCTATTTGCAAATGTCTCCTGCTTGTTCTGTTTCTCTAGAGAATCCTGGCTACCACAGGTTGCTGCCAAGAGTGAGGTTTCCTTGAGAAACAATATTAAAAATGAGTTTTCACAAAAGTTTTCTACTCTGATTCAAGACAGAGGTACTTCAGATTCAGTTTTCAACAATTAAGATGACACTGATAGTCCATCATAGATAAGCAAACTATCACCATTAGATTTTTCAAATTGTATGCTTATATGAGGCAAAGCTCTAGGTAAAGTGTTTTTGACACCTTTATAGAGTTTTGTGGAATTAAAAGGTATAATCACATCGGCTTGTTGTTAGTTACACTGGATGCATTAATGAGGGAAAGAGATGAAATGAAGCTTTTGAATTTGCCACTTAAGCTTCATATGAATGATGTAAAAGTTTCCAAATTTGCCCTGAAAGAAAATCGCATTTCCTGTGGTTGCAGACTTGAGATCTGTGAAAACCAGGCACAGAGACTCATTGCATGTGTGGCAAATTTAAGATGTTAAATAAACTCTCCATCTTGCTCTGTGTGTTGTTAAAGTAGGAGCTTCAATTGGAAAAGACTGGGGTCCTGAAATATAGGGTGGAAATATATGGCTTGATAAAGATGGCAATGTGAGATGACTCCTGGTATCTGCTGAGCCTTTGTTAGTTATAACTTTTTTTAACTCTCCTGATAAAAGTGGTTCCCATCGTCCAGGCTTCCTTGAAGGAACTATTTCCCAGCCTCCAATCTGCCCAGAGGAATCTTCCATCCAACTTTCATCTAATGAAATTAACCCTTCAGTGCTTGCTAACCCTGTAACCACCTCCCCTGGGGAAAGCCTCATTCCTCTGTCTGGAGTGACTAATCCTGTTTCACCAGATCAACTGCAATGGAATGCCCTCTGGTAATTGTCTTGAAAGACGCTTCAATTTATTTGCATGACCCACCACCATCAGTCTTCTTTTCTTCAAGATCTGTAACTACACTAACATCTCAACACTCCCAGGTACGTCACCATTGCCTGAGGTGTTAATCCTGCTCCCTGTTGGTAGGTTGATTATATTGGACCACTTCAATCATGGAAGGGGCAGCAATTTCTTCTAATTGCAACAGGCATACACTCCAAATAAGGGTTTGCCTTCCCTGCATGCAATGCTTCCACAAAAGCCAACCATCTGTGGACTTCTGGATTTCCTTATTGACATCATGGTATTCCCCACAGCTTTGCTTCTGATAAAGAAACCCACTTAACAAATGAAGTGTGGTAATGGGCACATACTCATGGAGTTCTCTGATATTACCATTTTCCCCAACATCCTGAGGGAGCTTGTTCGAGAAAACTGTGGAAAGGCCTTTTGAAAACTTAATTATGGGGACAATTATGTGGCAATAGCACGAAGGGCTGGCACAGTGTTCTACAGGAGGCTGTGTATGCTCAGAATCAGTTTCTAGTATATCGTGCTGTTTCTGCCAGGATTCAGAGGTCCAGGAATCTAGGGGTGAAAATGGGAGTCACATCACTCATTATCACCCATTATGGTCCACTAAGAAAGTTTTGCTTTTTGCCACTGAAATCTTATGCTTTGCTGGTTTATAGGTCTTAGTTTCAAAAGGACGAGTGCTCCTACCAGGAGACACAAAAATAATTCCATTGAAACAGGAGTTAAGATTGCCACCTGGCCACATTAGGCTTCATGCCACTGAATCAACAAGCATGAAAGCAGATTACTCTTCTGTCTGGGTGGTTCATCCTGACAATCAAGAGGAAATAGGACTGAAACTACACAATGGAGGTGAAGAAATGTTTTCCTGGAATATGGGACATCCCTTAGGGTGCCTCTTAGTACTACTGTGCCCTGTGATTAAAGTAAATGGAAATTTGTAACAATCCAATCCAAGCAGGACTACCAATTACTCAGAAACCTGAAGAATGAAGTTTTGGTTCATTGCACCTGGCAAAGAACCATAACCAACTGAAATACTTGCTGAGGGTAAAAGGAACATGAAATGGGTAGTAGAAGAATTTAATGATAAGTATGAACTATGACCATGTGACTAGTAACAGAAATTGGAAATGTGAATATTTATCTATTTTGTTATAAGTATATTTGCATTGTGCATAAGCTATTAGCTTGTCTTCTTGTCATATGACATAAATTGTATTGTTCATGTTTTATTATTTAAGTCATAGGATATGAATTTTAACAATGAATGTTACCTAAGGACTTGCACCCTATTCTGGAGAGATGTAATGCATTTCTTGTTGTACCCAGGACAGTTGAATATTGTCAAGTGAAACATATGTCTGTTACTGTGTTCTATTTGGAACTTAAGCATGTTTTAAAGTGATGTGTATATGTGCCAGGTTGACAGGTGGTTGGACTATGATGTTTAGGTTCATGGCCAAGTGATATAGCCCAGTTGTCTGGTCAGTCAAGCAATGATGTTACCATAGTGTAAGGGAAAGATACATTTGTAGAGTCTGTTCTGTTCAGCTGATGTTGAAATTGCATGCAACTGATGTCCTATTGCATGACTTTGGTAAGAAACAGTTGAAATGTGCATGTAGCTGGAATGACTGGCTATCTTCCCAGAAGGAGATGTACTTTGATAGATAAAGACATCTAGGTCCCAGGAAGCTGCTCTCCATCCCTGGTCATTTCCCAGAGGATCAAACTGGACCTGGTAATATAAGCTAATTGGAATTCAACCACTATTGTGAAAAGATATCATAAAAACTACATGTAAACAGATAGAGAGAGGAGAATCTTAGGAAAAAAGAGAGAGCATCTCATCATAACCTTATCCAGGGAAAGAATGCTTTGTTATGGATTTTTACTAAGGAGACTCTGAATGCTGTTTCTAAGATTGTTGTATATTTTTTACTAATGAGACTTGGAATGCTGCTTCTGAGACTTCCCAACACTTTTCTTCAGGAGTTGGTGCCATCTTATCTGGTGATGTAACCATGCCTTATTTTTAGGGGGGGAGGGTGCATGGTCTGGGAATTGAACCCAGGTCTCCCACATGAAAAATGTGCATTCTATCACAGAGCCACCCATATACCCAGCCATGTCTTATTTTTGTAAGTTCTTTTAATTACTTTCAATTACTTTCTTTTAATTCTTTCCTAACAAAATCTGTTTTCATATCACTGAAGTCAGTGTTGTCCATGAATCTGAACCTATAAATTAACTGGCCACAAATATCATGTTGCCTTTCATGCAACACATTGCTGCAAGGATATTTTGTAGTTGATTGATAAACTGAAAGGCTGGAGTATTAAATCGTCAGTCAGTTGATTGTATATGAGGCTGATTGCATTTGTGATCAACAAAGGTGTGCCTCCCACCAATGGTATAATTGAATCAGTTGAAGACTTTTAAAGAAAAGGGAGACTACATCACTACTTTCTCAGACAGGGAGTCTTTCCTGTGGAGTTCATCCAGACCCTTATCAGAGCTGCTAGCTTCACAGCCTACCTTGAGCATTTTGAACTCTTCTATTCCCACCATTGTGGGACAATGTTATAAATCTCATAATTACAGATACATCCTTTGGTACTGTTTCTCTAGAGAACTCTGACCAATGCAGTAGGGATAACTCCTATACCAGAAAATTGGGCAGACCACAGCAATAGCAAATTCTATGAGATCATTTCTGATGGAGTAATTATTCAATAAATAAATGTGAGAAATTCTTTTTCCAATTCCAAAATGGGTGGAATATATGAAAAGTTTCACATTTTGTAAAACATTCTTAATATATAGAATGAGGAAAAATCTTTGGTAGTTTTGAACTTATTCATCAATGTTAAATTTATCATCCAGAGAAAATATCAACACTAAATTCAAAATGAAAGAAGTGTTCCTCTGGAGTTCACATCATCAATATCAGACTGAGAAAAACATTTAACAAGAAAATTTTACCATACAATTCAATAATGGATTCAGTGTTTTACCTAATAACATATTAATGGAAAATTTTAAATGCAGGATTGTGAAGTGATCTAGGACTGCTGAAGGCAGAATTTTGTAATGAGTTGCAGGCAAATAAGTAGAAGGTCTTTTCAATGGGTTAGTATTTGCAAATATTTATGAAGTAAAACCTGTGGTGGAAAATTCTATGTTATTTCCACTTTTTCACCCAACTCTAAACATAGTTATGATAACCTAGTTAAATCAGAAAGTAAGTTTGAATGTTAATTGGAAAATATACAACCCAAGATGATGTGTCATAATTATTGTATACTGTTAATAATTATGCACACAGCAATGATGAATGGAACATGCATATACAGATAAATTGGAAGCCATTTTTATGATACAGAGACTCTCCCTTTATGATGTCATTGTTGTTCTTGTAACTTACAATGGAATTTAAATTAACTTAAATCTTTAAAAAATAATAAGGTTGTAAGTCATGGAATATTGGGGGACACGAAGATGGAAAAAACAACAATCTTAATCAAGTACTGGATCATTCCCTGAATTTAAAGTGTGTTAACACTATGTATCTCCATAATGATGACTCAGCAGCAGCAGGGCATCTGCTGAGTAGGCAGAAGTGGCAAGACCTGGGGTAATTCTGGTCACCCCTCAGCACATGGCCACTCCCAGTTCCAAGAAGGACTGATAGTCTCCTAGGTCCCCATTCCTACAAGTGTGGCACCAAACCCCAAAAGCTGCACCAGTGGCAGTGACCAGCTGGGATCTAAGAAGGAGGCAGGAGGGAGGTGTAGGGCTAAAGACATGAAGCATGCAAGATGACTTCTGTGGCTATCAATGGCATGAACCACACAATCCACCAGCTGTTCTACTTGCTGAACTTCCAGTTCATTCCTACATGTTTTTCCTACTGTGCCACTACCTGGCCCCTCAACCTGATGCCACAAGGCCAACCCCTAACTTCAGGAATACTGTCATTGCCTATGGCTGTGACAATTCCTAAGGCTGACCTATGGGATAGAGCTGTCAGACTGAGTTCTGTGACAAATGCAAGTGGGCTGGCATCTGAAACAGATCTACAATATGGCCAGTGAGCAGTGGGGCACAATGTTTTCAGGAAGGGACCATGTACTCCTCAGTTATGGGTAAGAATCTAGATCAGTTAACATTAATCCAACCTTTAGTATAAGGCCAACATTAAAAAGATGAATGACATAAGTGGTAATATGATCTGTGCAGAATGTAGCATGGTTTTTGTTGGTTTTGTCTGAAAGAGATCTGACTTGCATTACCTCAGCCCCACCGGTTGTACCTTCTGGGACAAGATTGGAAGGCAGAAGAATAAGATTTTTTTGGCCACTGGGAAAAAAATTGGTGCTCCAGTGGGATTTCCCTTATGGGTGAATCACCTTGTCTACAATGGTCATTGACATTCCTGTTTGTGTTGGCAGGAAGGTTCTCAACAGTATGAGAGAAGGAAAACCTCCAAGTACAAGAAGAATTTGTTAGAGCAGGTGGAGTGACTTTGTCAGATATGGCATCCCCAGTTACTGCTGATTTTAGCATTGTCCTTGGGTCCCCATTATGCAGGCATAGTTCTATGATTTTGTGCCCAATTCTTTCTCTCCTGGAGGAGGCATAGAGTTAGCCCAGCCAAGGGAAAGAAAGTGAACATTTCAATTAGGGGTGAAAATTTTGATGGTAGAGATCATAAAGGGAATGTCTGTATCATAAAAATACATAATTATGACAAATAAGTGAGATATAGTTCTCATTATATTTAAAAACTAAAACTACCTTTGATTATCATAGATGTAAATTATAACTGTTTGCTTCTGTCCTAACTTCAGATACAATGTTTATATGTATCACAAAAATTGGCAAAGAGAAGGCATATTCCACATTACTTAAATAATCTTGACTATATCTTATATCTCTACCATTTTGTTATTAAGATACTTTAAGTTCACTCAAAGTGTTGTTGAATAAAACCAATGAAATAAATATATGCCATAATTTAAATCCTTAGAAAAAGACTCCAGGAAATATCTCAAAAAATACCAATTGTTTAATATTATATATATTTCAAAATTAAGGTCTCTGAGGATATTCTATAAATCATTAAAAGCCAGTCTTTTAGGATAAATTATGGAGAGTGGTTGCAATTCTGCTTTATGTTATGCTTTCATTTGTACTACTTGTTGCTTTTAAATGATAGTAATTTTGTTGCAATTAATATTCATTTCAATTTTGGAAATAACAATGTAGTTGAGTGATGACCTCACCTGAAAAAATTATGGAGTGATGTATTGATTGGTTGATTCATGCATTCATTAATTTCACCGAAATGAATCTTCACAGATCTAGAAAATAATATCAGCTGATAGTGTCTTTTCTTTCAACTTATGAATGTAGATATTATTTGTGGGAATCAATATTTATTTTAAAATATTGTAAAGTTTAATAGGATGAAATGTGTTGAGTTTCCTGCATTATGTAAAATATTATGCTTTAACATACAAGTTGGACATATTTAAGAAGCAAATAATCTGAGATATGCTGATTGTTTTAAGCATATATGCAAATGTATCCATTGTTGATAAATTATGGATAATTAATGACTCCCAATTAATAACCAATTCATTTTTAACATTCCTCTTCATAATTTCCAATGTCAGCTAGAATGTTTTACTTGTTTCTGAGGCTTCCACATTTATGGGCTCTTAGGCTAACTTCCTAATAAACCCTAGTGAACAGCACTTGTTTTCCTGCAATTGCTTAAACTGTCTATTCTTCTTGATGCCTTGAAACTGTGGAATATGCAATTCTAGACATGCTTACAATTCTACATTCTAATTCTCTAAAGGAACATTAATCAGAGCCTTATATTTCACATTCTGGTTTTCTTATTCCCTTTCTCTTGTGATTGGTATTACCATTTAAAATACACAGAACCACTGATAACTTCCATGAGACAGGGCAAGTGTCATTTTGAAACTGTTCTCCTGCATGTAAGAACATAAATTCTCTCATTTAATCCTCTCTGATGGCCTTTAGTTCAGGACCATTTAAAACAGTTCATCAATAAGTTGTCTTTTCTTGCTGCTGTTTTATATGAGCATATTTATTGAAAGATTACAGATACAATTTTATGAATGAATTGGTTGAAAATGGCTACTTCAATATTTATATGTAGCTCTCACCTAGTGAAACTGGTTTCAAGCTGAAGGTTGAGAATTTAGGAAAATTTTAAAAATATTTTCTACATATCACATTACCCTTTCAAACCAATTACCAAACAACTACTACCATATTATAAAAATAAAAGAGATTTTCATGGTTGGACACAGAATAAACATGTCATTTTGTACTCAATAATCAACTTAAGGTTTCTAGTTTTAATTTACATATGACAGTTTAGAGTTAGAATGTCACATCTTCATAGGAAGATATATTCTATGTCTTGACTCTTCCCCATTTGCTAGCTTTCTATTTCTGGGAAGCTTTTGAAGATCTTTGAATTATCAATGTTTTATATAATATCTACCTTGTCATGGTCAGGTTCATGTGTCAACTTGGTGAAGTGGTGGTACCTGTTTGTCTGTTTGGGCAAGTGCTGGCCTATCTGTTGTGATGAGGATATTTCATAGAATTAAATCATGATCATGTCAACTGCATCCACAGCTGATTCCATTTGTAATCAGCCAAAGGGAAGTGTCTTCTGCAACAGGTAATGCTCAATCTGATCACTGGAAGCCTTTTAAGGAGGATTCAAAGAGAGAGGCTGTTCTTGCTTTGGCTGGAGATACACTCCTGTGGAGTTCGTCCAGATCCTCCATCAGAATCATTGGCTTCACAGCCTGTCCTGCAGATTTTGGACTCTGTGTTCCCGTGGTCACATGGGACACTTTTATAAATTTAATATCTGTGAGTGTTCCTTGTTGATTCTGTTTCTCTAGAGAACACTGAGTAATACATCTTGGTACCAGGAGTGATTCTTAAGAAACAGAATCACAAAAATGGGTTTTTGTGAATGGCTTTCTACTCTGACTGGACTCAAAGGCACTAAGGATTCTGATTCCCATAATCAGAATGACACTCCCAAACCGTGGAGTGAGTTGGCAAAAGAGATAGTCAAAATATCACCATTTGATTCTCCTAATGTTTCACTTGTATGAAGCCAGGCTATGGGAAACAATGTTCTTGACACCTTTACAGAGTTTTGTGGAGATATGAGGTATAGAGATGTTGGCTAGTTGTTGTTATATACACAGGCTACATTAGGGAGTGAAAAGGCTGGGCTTAAGACTTCAAACGAGAAGTTTAAGTGCCATCTGACAGATGTAGATATTTCTATGAGTATCCTGAAAGAAAATCTTATTTCCTGTAGCTGTAGACTTGAGCTCTGAAAATCAGACTCAGAGTCTTATTGTTAGAGTAGCAAGTTTAAAACATAAACTGAAATCACAATGTTACACGGCATCTGCTGCTAAAGTGAGGGCATTGGTTGGAAAAGAGTGGGACCCTGAAAAATGGGATGGTGACATGGATTGATAATGATGTTGTGGGTGAGGTTGAACCCTTAGGCCATGCTGAGTCTTTTGTAGATAACGCTGTAATAGTTTGGCCAGAGGACATAGCTGCCACACCTCCAGCCTGCTTTGAGGAGATGGCCACGCCTCCTCCTGAAGGGACTAGCCCTAGAGTCATTAATCCTGTTTCACCAGATAAAACTGCAAATGAAGGCCCTGAAACAAATGGCTTGGAAGATATTTCTAATTCTTTTCATGACCCACCCCCACCACACCTCATTTCATTGAGACTTACAACTAGACTAAATTCCCAACAGGCCCCTAAAGGTGAGGTACAAAGTATCACACATGAAGAGGTACATTATACTCCAAGACAACTGTGTGGGTTTTCCAATTTATATAGACATAAACCAGGGGAATATGTGTGGCAAAGGATTTTAATGGTGTGGGATAATGTTGGGATGAACATAAGGCTAGATCAGGCTGAATTTATTGATATTGGCCAACTAAACTGAGATTCTGCATTCAATGGTATAGCTCGAGGGGTTAAAAAAGGTGTTAACAGTTTGTTTGGATGGTTGGTTGAAACATGAATCAAAAAGTGGCCAATATTACCTGAGGTTGAAATACCAGAACTGCTTTGGTATAATGTAGTTGAGGGGATCCAGAGGCTTAGAAAGATTGGAATGTTAGAGTGAATTTATCATGCAAAGCATGCTCTTACACCACAGGAATGTCCGGAAGATGCACCTTTAACCAGAACAGTGAGAAAGAAACTGTGAGACTAGTACCGTCATCCCTGAAGAGCTCTGTAGTTGCTTTTCTATGTGGGTCAGATATTACTGTAGGAACTGCTGTCACGGATCTGGAATCCTTAAACATAATGCACATGATTGGATCCTGAGTTGGAAGAAGTCAGGTGACAGCACTTCATTCCCAAAGAGAGGGTATACATGGCTATTATAATAGCAAACTCAAAGCCGGCATCAATCTATATGACTCACAGAGATTTGTAGCATTGGCTAGTAAATCATGAGGTACTTAGAAATATAATAAAAGGGCAGTCTACTAAATTCTTGTATGAATATTTATAAACAAAAGAATTCTAAGCCAAGTGAACAGAAGTCTTACCTAAATCACAAAAACACATAGTCACGGCCCCTCAATCAATTTCCAGACTTGAGACAGTTCACAGACCCTCAGCCCCTTGAATTAAGGGAAGGCCAGGTCCCTTTGGGAGAGAACTCTGTTACACTGCCACAAATTTATACTGTTATTCTTACTCTAAGCCTTCCCCAGAGAGACCGAGAGCTTTTTACCAAGGTAACTGTGCATGAGGGTAAAAGAAATGATCAGATATTTTGGGGATTGTTAGACACTGGTTCAGAAGTGACATTAATTCCAGGGGCCCCAAAACATCATTCTGGTCCACGAGTCAGAGTGGAGGCTTATGGAGGTCAGGTGATCAATGGAGTTTTAGCTCAGGTCCATCTCACAGTGGGTCTGGTGGGCCCCTGGACCCATTTTGTAGTTATCTCCCGAGTTCCAGACTCTATAATTGGTATAGACATACTAAGCAACTGGCAGAATCCCCACATTGGCTCTCTAACTTGGGCAGTGAGGGCTATTATGGTGGGAAAGGCCAAGTGGAAGCCACTAGAACTTCCCCTACTGAGCAAAATAGTAAATCAGAAGCAGTACCAGATTCTTGGAGGGACTTCAGAGATTACTGCCATGCTTAAGGACTTGAAGAATGCAGGGGTGGTGATTCCCACCACATCTCCATTCAACTCTCCTATTTGGCCTGTGCAGAAAACAGATGGGTCTAGGATGATGTGGGTGGATGGTTGTAAGCTCAACCAGGTGGTAACTCCAATTGCAGCTGCTGTTCCAGATGTGTTATTATTGCTTGAGCAAATCAATACATCCCCTGGTACCTGATATGCAGCTATTGATATTGCAAATGCTTTTTTCTCAATAGCTATCAGTAAGAACCACCAGAAACAATTTGCTTTCAGCTGGCAAGGTCAGCAATATACTTTCACTGTCCTACCTCAGGAGTATATCAACTCTCCAGCCCTATGTCAAAATCTTGTCTGCAGGGACCTTCATCATTTCTCCTTCCCACAAGACATCTCACTGGTCCATTATATTGATGATATCATGTTGATTGGACCTAGTGAGCAAGAAGTAGCAACTACTCTAGACCTACCGGTAAGACATTTGAGTGTCAGAGGATGGGTGATAAATCCAACTAAAATACAGGGGTCTTCCACCTCAGTGAAATTACAAAGTGTCCAGTGGTGAGGGGCATGTCAAGATATCCTTCTAAGGTGAAGGATCAGTTGCTGCAGCTGGCCCCTCCTATGACCAAAAATGAGTCACAATGCTGACTTGGTCTTTTTGGATTTTGGCAACAACAAATTCCTCATTTGGGTGTGCTATTCTGACCCATTTATCGAGTGAACAGAAAGCTGCTAATTTTGAGTGGGGACCTGAATAAGAGGAGTCCCTGTGACAGGTCCAGGCTGCTGTACAAGCTGTTCTGCCACATGGGCTGTATGATCCAGTAGATCCAATGGTGCTGGAAGTGTTAGTAACAAATAGAGATGCTGTCTAGGCTTTGGTAGGCCCCTTTAGGAGAATCACTATGCAGACCCTTAAGATTTTGGAGCAAAGCCTTACCATGTGCTGCAGATAACTACTCTCCTTTTGAGAAACAGCTTTTGGCCTGCTCCTGGGCCTTAGTAGAGACTGAATGCTGAACCATGGGCCACAAATTTAACATGAGACCTGAGTTGCCTATCATCAGCTGGGTGTTGTCTGACCCATCAAGCCATAAACTTGAGCATGCACAGCAGCACTCTATTGTAAAATGGAAATGGTATATATGAGATAGGGCCAGAGCAGGTCCTGAAGGCACAAGTAAGTTACATGAAGAAGTGGCCCAAGTGCTCATGGTCTCCACTCCTGTCACATTACCTTCTTTTCCCAGATGAGAGCTGTGGCCTCTTGGGGAGTTCCTTACAGTGAATTGACTGAGGAAGAGAAAACTTGGGTCTGGTTTACTGATGGTTCAGCAAAATATTTAGGTACCACCCAAAAGTGGACAGCTGTAGCACTACAACCCCTTTCTGAGGTGTCCTTGAAGGTCAGTGGTGAGAGGAAATCCTTCCAGTGGGTAGAAATTTGAGTAGTGCTTATGACTGTTCATTTTGCTTGGAAGGAAAACTGGCCAGAGGTGCATTTGTATACTGACTCATGGGTGGTTGCTACTGGTTTAGCTGGATGGTCAGGGATTTAGAAAGACCATAATTGGAAAATTGGTGACAAAGAGGTCTGGAGAAGAAGTATGTGGATAAACCTCTCTGAGTGGGCTAAAAACATGAACATATTTGTGTCCCATGTGAATGCACACCAGAAGGTGACCAGCAAAAGAAGGTTTTAATAATCAAGTGGATAAGATGACCTGTTCTTTGGATACCAGTCAGCCTCTTCCCCCAGCAACTCCTGCCATTGCCTAATGGGCTCATGAACAAAGTGGTCATGGTGGTAGGGATGGAGGTTATGCATGGGCTCAGCAACATGGACTTCCACTCACCAAGGCTGACCTGGCTACAGTCACTGCTCAGTGCCCAATCTGCCAGAAGCAGAGACCCACACTCAGTCCCTGAATGACACCATTCCCCCAGGTGACCAGCCAGCTACATGGTGGCAAGTTGATTACATTGGACCACTCCCTTCATGGAAGGGGCAGTGATTTGTTCTAACTGGAGTAGACGCATACTCTGGATATGGGTTTGCTTTCCCTGCATGCCATGCTTCTGCCAAAACTACCATCCATGTCCTTACAGAATGCATTATTCATCATCATAATATTCCACATAGCATTGCTTCTGATCAAGGAACACACCTCACAGCAAATGGAGTGTGGTAATGGGCACATGATCATGGAATTCCCTGGTCTTATCATGTACCCCATCATCCAGAAGCAGCTGAATTGAAAGAACAGTGAAATGGCTTTTAAAGGTTCAATTACGGTGCCAACTAGGTGGCATACCTTGAAAGGCTGAGGTAATGTTCTCCAGGAAGCTGTATATGCTCTGAATCAGCAGCTTCTGTATGGTTCTGTTTCTCCCATAGCCAGGATTCTTGGGTCCAGGAACCAAGGGGTGGAAATGGAATGATACTACTCACTATTACTCCTTGTGATCTACTAGGGAAATTTTTGCTTCCTGTCCCTGCTACCCTGAGTTCTGCTGGTCTACACGTTTTTGTTCCAGAAGGGGAAGTGCTTCCACCAGGAGAAACAACAATGATTCCATTGAACTGGAATCTAAGACTGCCACCTGATCACTTTGGGTTACTTATGTCACTGGATCAACAAGCCAAGAAGGGGATTACATTACTCTCTGGGGTGATTGACCCTATCAGGGGGAAGTAGGAGTTCAACTACACAATGGAGATAAATAAGAGTTCTCTTGGAATATTGGAGTTCCCCTAGGGCGTCTTTTAATACTACCATACCCTGTGATTAAAATCAGTCCAAAACTGCAGCAACAGAAACCAGGCAGGACTGCCAATGTCTCTGAAACTTTAGGAATGAAGGTTTGGGTTACCCCACCATACAAAGAACCATGGTCAGCTGAAGTGCTTGCTGAGGGTAAAGGAAACATGGAATGGGTAATGTAAGAAGGTAGTGATAAATATGAACTTTGACCACATGATCAGTTACAGAAACGAGGACTGTAATGCTCTTTGTTCATGTTGTACTATTCATGTTGTAAGATATCAAGTTTAGAATGATTATCACCCAAGGATTTCACCATATTCTGGAGAGATTTAATGTGTTTCCAGTTATATAAAGGACAGTTGAGTATTGTTAGGTGAAAGAAAAAACATGCATTTTGTTGTTTTTTATTTAGAAATTAAGTATGTTTTAAGGTTGTTTGCATAGCTGCCAAGTTGACAAGGGTGGACTGTCATGGTCAGGTTCATGTGTCAACTTAGCCAAGTGGTTGTACCTGTTTATCTGGTTGGGCAAGTACTGCCCTGTTTGTTGCAATGAGAACATTTAATAGAATTAAATCATGATCATGTTATGTGCATCCGCAGCTGATTCCATTTGTAATATGCCAAGGGGGAGTGTCTTCTGCAATGAGTAATTCTTAATGTGATCACTGGAAGCCTTTAAGGAGGATTCATAATAGACAGGCTCTTCCTGGTTCAGCTGGCAAGTCTCTCCTGTGGAGTTCATTGAGACCCTCCATCGGAATCATGAGCTTCACAGCCTGGCTTGCAGGTTTTGAACTCTGTGCTCCCACAGTCATGTGAGACACTTTTATAAATTTTATATTTGTGAGTGTTCCTTGTTGATTCTGTTTCTCTAGAGAACCCTGACTAATACATACTTCATTAATTTAATATTAAGAAAATATTTCAAAAGAGCCAATTCTCAAAATGGTGGCTATGTTAAAGAATAACAAATGAACAGGAATTAAAAATCATTGGTAAAATTTTAATTATATGATGCCTTTGGTCCTTATATTTCTTCCATCTTAAACCCATGTTCTTACTACTTTGAAACAAACAAATGAAGATGAGATAGGAAATTTCTGTTAAGAAGTATATGACAGGGCAGGCCATGTGGCTCAGCAAGCAGAGTTCTTGCCTGCCATGCCAGAGACCTGGGTTCGATTCCCAGTGCCTGCCCATGAAATAAAAATTATATGACATTATAAAACATTCTGATGTGATGTGTATAAAGATTGAAAAGCCTAGACCATTCCTTTTTTGAATTTTCTGGCACTCTGCCTGTTATTGATTTCCAACTTCATTCCTTTATGATCTGAGAAAGTGTTGTGTATGATTTCAATCTTTTTAAATTTGTTGAGACTTGCTTTGTGACCCAGCATATGGTCTATCTTTGAGAATGATCCATGAACACTTGAGAAAAAAGGTGTATCCTGCTGTTGTAGGGTGTAATGTCCTATAAATGTCTGTTAAGTCTAGCTCATTTATTGTAATATTCAAACTCTCTTTTTCTTTATTGATCCTCTGTCTAGATGTTCTGTCCATTGATGAGAGTGGGGAATTGATGTCTCCAACTATTATGGTAGATGTGTCTATTTCCCTTTTCAGTATTTGCAGTGTTTGCCTCACGTATTTTGGGGCATTCTGGTTCAGTGCATAAATATTTATGATTGTTATGTCTTTTTGTTGAATTGTTCCTTTTATTAGTAGAAAGTATCCTTCTTTGTCTCTTTTAACTGTTTTACACTTGTAGTCTAATTTGTTGGATATTAATATAGCTACTCCTGCTCTTTTCTGGTTGTTATTTGCATGAAATATCTTTTCCCAACCTTTCACTTTCAACTTATGTTTATCTTTGGGTTTAATATGTGTTTCCTGTAGACAGCATATAGAAGGATCCTGTTTTTTAATCCATTCTGCCAGTCTACGTCTTTTAATTGGAGAATTCAGTCCATTAACATTTAGTGTTATTACTGTTTGGGTAGTATTTTCCTCTACCATTTTGCCTTTTGTATTTTATATGTCATATTTAATTTTCATTCTTTCTACACTCTTCCCCATACCTCTCTCTTCTGTCTTTTCATATCTGTCTCTAGTGCTCCCTTTAGTATTTCTTGCAGAGCTGGTCTCTTGGTCACAAATTCTCTCAGTGACTTTTTGTCTGAAAATGTTTTAATTTCTCTCTCATTTTTGAAGGACAATTTTGCTGGATATAGAAGTCTTGGTTGGCAGTTTTTCTCTTTTAGTAATTTCAATATATCATCCCACTGTCTTCTTGCCTCCATGGTTTCTGCTGAGAAATCTACAGATAGTGTTATTGGGTTTCCCTTGTATGTGATGGATTGTTTTTCTCTTGCTGCTTTCAAGATCCTTTCTTTCTCTTTGACCTCTGACATTCTGACTAGTAAGTGTCTTGGAGAATGTCTACTTGGATCTATTCTCTTTGGGGTGCACTGCACTTCTTGGATCTGCAATTTTAGGTCTTTCATAAGAGTTGGGAAATTTGCAGTGATAATTTCTTCCATTAGTTTTTCTCCTCCTTTTCCCTTCTCTTCTCCTTCTGGGACACCCACAACACGTATATTTGTGTGCTTCATATTATCATTCAATTCCCTGAGTCCCTGCTCATATTTTCCCATTTTTTTCCCTATAGTTTCCCTATAGTTTTCCGTATAGTTTTAATATGCTGCTGGATTCGATTTGCAAGAATTTTGTTGAGGATTTTTGCATCTATATTCATCAGAGAGATTGGTCTGTAGTTTTCTTTTTTTTTGTAATATCTTTGTCTGGCTTTGTTATGAGGGTGATGTTGGCTTCATAGAATGATTTAGGTAGCTTTTCCTCCTCTTCAATTTCTTTTGAAGAGTTTGAGCTGGATTGGCATTAATTCTTTCTTGAATGTTTTATAGAATCGACATGTGAAACCATCTAGTCCTAGACTTTACTTTTTGGGGAACTTCTTAATGACTGACTCAATTTCTTTACTTGTGCAAAGAAGTAAAAATTTCACATGTTCCATCCTCCAGTTCACTAATCCTAACCTCTGTGTCTTGAAATCTACCATTGTAGGTTTCCATTGTTTTTTCATCTCTTCTACTGTATCTTTCATTCCCATAAGTTCTGTGATTTGTTTTCTCAGACTTTCCATTTCTTCTTTTTGTTCATTCCTTGCCTTCTTCATGTCCTCCCTCAATTCATTGATTTGGTTTTTGATGAAGTTTTCCATTTCCATTCGCATATTCTGAATTAGTTGTTTCATCCCCTGTATCTCATTTGAACTATTGGTTTGTTCCTTTGACTGGACCATTTCTTCAATTTTCCTGGTGTGATTTGTTATTTTTTGCTGGTGTCTAGACATTTAATTACCTTAATTAGTTTATTCTGGAGATTGATTTCACTTATCTTATCTAGGGTTTTCTTGCTAAATGAGTTTGCTGTCTATCTGTTCTTTGACCTTCAGTTCAGCTTTTTCTGGGCCTCTAGCTTAAGTTTTGTTTAACAGAGGGCAATTTTTCAGTTCTTGTTTTCTTGTTCCTTGTCCTGCTTGTTTAGGTGCCTTTTCCCTCCCCACCCTTAGGAGGGTCTACATAGGTATTACAGACTCCAGCCAGGTTTTCACAGAATAAACTGGCCTCCTTTCGGGGGAGAAGGAGTCACCTGCATCAGTTTTCCCTGAGGGTGAGACCCAGCAGGTAGAAAGACTTTCCTGTGAGGTCTCTGGGCTCTGTTTTTCTTATCATGCCCAGTATGTGGTGCTTGTCTGTCTGTGGGTCCCACTAGCAAAAGATGTTGTGGCTCCTTTAATTTTGGAAGACTCTCCCTGCTGGCAATGTGGTGGAGACAGAGGAAAGGTTGTAGGCTGGTTTTAATGACTTCAAATTGCCAAGTCCTGTGGTCTGAATTCCTTGAGAGAGGGATTCCACCTGAGTTGCGTTTCACTCTCCCCTGGGGAAAGGTCAGGCGGGAGACAGCCCTGAAAGCAGCCTGTTTCTGTGTATGCCTGGGGCAGTTGCAGCCTGTGTAATCCTGCCGCTGAATCCAGAGGCCACCACACCTCCATAGAAATAGCCACAAAAGCCTCCTTTTCGTCCCCTTTCCTCTTTTTCAGTTAACCCAATAGGCGACCTCTGCCTTGAGCACTTTCGCCTGAGCTGGGGGCCTATTTTTAGTAGTCAGAATTTGTTTATTAATGTCACAATTGGTGTTTGGTTGGACTCAGTACCTGCTACTGTTAGAGTGTCTTTCCTTTCCCTCCAGGAAGCCGCCTTTGGGGAGGGGTGGCAGGTACTGGCTGCCATGGCTTGGGGAGCTGCCTTGGCTTGGGGAACTCACTGTTCCAGAGACTCACAGCTGGTTCAGCTGGTCCAGACTGGGGTACACTGTGTGTTTGGTCACTATCATGGCTCCGTGAACTCTTCTGTACTGTTTCTGGTTATTTAGTAGTTGTTCTGGAGGACAAGCTAAAACGCGCATGTTGCTAAGCCACCATCTTGGCCCCTCCCTCTTCCTCTTGGACATTCTAAAACACTGCAAACCAGAGGAGCAGGAGACGCTGATCACCTGAAGATCAGCCAATTGGGTGAGCAAGAAAATTCCTGATGGAGAAGGATTCCAGGGATAGTACTGGAATATTGGAGACATCATTCCAGATGTAAAAGTCACAGTTTCTGCATAGGAAGGCAGGAGCCTGAGAAACACTCAGCCTCTGTGCAGCAGGACATTCATTTGAATCAAGAGCAAGCAGAGAAAAAGCAAAGCAAGTGAAACGTCTGTTTTCTTTAAAGGTCCTTGTCTAGTTCAGGTTTATTCTACCCTGACAGTCCCATGTCTGGGCTGAGAATGACTGAGTTCCATGAGAACTGAACTAGGTGAGCTCTGCCCTCCTCAGCCAAGTAGTGTGCCAGAGCACTGAGCAGTCACAGCTAGCTTTTAAGTACCCAGGTCCAGGGAAGCTCATGTAACATCATTCCACCCCTAACCATCCTGAGACTTGAGCACCTGTGGTTTGGAGGTTAGGGCACCTTAAATTTTTAGCAAAGGGAGCTTGCAGCTTGCTAATCAACCCCAGGGACACTGAATCTCAATTAGAGGAGAGGGCCATGTAGACAGCCATGCTCCTTGTCACATTAACTTCAAGGTTCAAACAAACTTTAAAGGCTAAGGAAGCCTCTGTTTAACCCTTGCTTCAGACCTCTTTACTGAGTCATCTCAAATTCCCTCATTCAACATGTTAAGCAGCCATGATGTGCAGGTGTTAAATATAAATATCAAGTGACTTTTTTTTCAATCACAGGATGAATTTGAACTAAACTAGCCCCTGACTACACCTAATATTCACACAGTGCTCTGACAAGTGTTTGCATTCTTCAGACAGATAAAGTCATGAAGGGGGAATTGACATGCCTCATTAAAGTCTAACTCTGCCACTGCTAAGTGTAAAACCATCAACAAGTGGCCTCATCTCTCTCAGATACCATTTCCTTATCTACAATTTTTCTCCGCTTTAAAGAATTAAATATGGAGCTAAACAATCAGAGTTGGAGCTATTACCACCACCACCACCTCAGCTATAAGCACTAAAATTAGCAAAAAAATCTGTAAAACATAGACCTAAACAATTATGAGCCTTGCTGACCTAAGCGTCACTTACAAAGCAGTGCACCATAAAAAAAGACACATTTTTTTCCAAGCACATGACACATTCCCCAAGAGAAAACTAATATTGGGCCATAAAACCAGCTTTTGTAAATGTAGAAGGAATGGCATCATTCAGATTATGTTCTCTGAATATGATAAGAAATCAATTGCAATAAGATAGCAATAAAGAACTCCAAATATTTGGAAATAAAAAAACACATGTTTAAATATTCCATTGGTCAAATAAGAAATCATTAAAAAAATTAGAATATATATATTTTTATATTGAAGAAAATATAATATATAATTTTTCTGTAGTGCAACTTAATCATTGCTTAGAGAAAATTTATAGCTTAATTTTTTTATAGTTCAAAGGAAAAATGTTCTAAAATCAGTGAACTAAGTTTATTCTTTAACAACTTGAAAAAAAGAAGTGCAAATTTTAAAAAGTCTAAGTAGAAAGAAGGAAAAAGGAGAGATAAGAAGAGAAATTAATTATATAGATAACAAGAACAGAGAACAAAACTTTAGATAAATGCTAAACAATGGTTATTTGAAAAGATCAATAAAACCAGTAAAACCCTAGGTACACTGATGAAGAAAAAAAGAGAACAAGAGAGGAAGCACAAATAATTTTTAATACTGGGAAGGAAAGAAGATATCAATACATCTTACAAAAAATTAAAGATGATGAGAGTATATTGTAAAAAGCCATACTTTGTCAAGTTCTATAACCTACATGAAATATCTAAATTCTTAGAATAATGTAACTTATCTAATTGATTCTGAATTGTTGTTCCATATGTGTTAAATAAATGGAATTCACAGCTTGCAGTTTTATACACAAGCAAACAAAAAAAGGAGAAAAAAGAAAATTCCAGGCCAATTGCTTTCACTGTTGAATCCCAGCAAATACATAAAGAAAAAAAATAGCAAATGTATACAGGTATTTCCAGGAAATAGAAGAGGAAGGATAAAAACTCCCCAATTCATTTTATAAGATCAGTATAATAATACTGCTACTTAATTTGACATTTAAGAAGAACAACTTACAGAGAAATAGCTCTCATGTGCGTGGATGCAATAAATACTTATTAAAATATTTTAAGTCAAATTCAGTGTAAAATGCAATCATGACCAACTGAGGTTTTTCCCAGAAATAAAGAAGAGTTTAACATTCAAGACTCAATCAACATATTCCACCATATTAACACTCGCACTGGGGAAGTGCTTGCTGAGACTCTTGGATTTGAATAAAAAAAATGTTTGGATCTACTGTCCCTCCTCAGAATGGAGGTCATCAATGACCAAGGTTTTTTCACTTCCTAGGCTGCAGAAATCAATATACCATGAAATGACTAATAAGGAACTTTGATGAGATAGCTTATAATAAAAATAGCTGGGGCACAACTGCTTCTCAGAATGCAAAAACCAAAAAAAAAAAAAGCGCAGGAAGGAAAGTTAATGAATATTTATATGAATGCTTCACAATTTAAATAAAATCTATATTTATCCTGTAATATGTCATCATGAAGTTGAGTTTCTGTGAAAATCTTTCAGCCAGAATAATTTCTATGTTGAAATATTTGCATTAATAAATCTAAGAACAATGGATATTTAAACTTGAATCAATGAATACATGTTATATGAAACTATATCTCTTCAAATAGTATGATGGAAAGCTATGTTTGTTCACTTAAAGTTACAAATTCAGTTTGCCACAAGAGGTTAATTTTATTTTCTAATTATGTGTTTTAGTTTGTAAGCTGCTGGATTGCAATATACCAGAACTGGAATGGCTTTTTAAAAGGGGAAGTTAATAAATTACAAGTTTACCATTGTTTTATAGATTTACAGCCTATAAAAATGTCCAAACTAAGGTGTCTAGGGAAAGATGCCTTAATTCATGGAAGGCCAATGAGTCAGGAACACCCCTGTCAGCTGAGAAGACATGTGGCCATCATCTTCTGGTACCTTACTCCTGGGTTCTTTTGCTTTCAGCCTCTGCTTCTATGGGGGTTCCTCATTTTGCTTCTCCAAGGCTGGCTTTCATCTCCTGGCTTCCCTTGATTCTCTCCAGGTTTTGGCTGCTTAGCATCTATGGAGATATCTGCTGGACACCAGGCATCTGCAACCATCTGTATCTCTGTTCTCCAAGTTCTGACATCTGTGTCATCTCTGCTCTCTCCACAATATTTCCTCTTTTAATAGACTCCAGTAAACAAATCAAGATCCACCTGGAATGGGTGGAGTCACATCTCCATCTAATCAAAAGTTCACACTCACAATTGGGTGTGTCACATCCCTTTGGAGATAATTTAATAAAAAATTTCCAACCTACAGTATTGAATCAAGATTTTAAAAAGGGCTGCTCCCATAAGATTGAAGCAGGATTAGAAACATGGCTTTTCTAGGGTACATAAAGCTTTCAAACCAGCACACCATGTTGCAAGTAGCCTTTTGACTATAACCTCACTTCTCTAGCTGTAGAAGATTTTTTTTAGAATTTGGAAAATTCTAAACATATTCTATAGACATTCCTCCCAGCATAACACTATTTTTCAAGTAAAATAAACAAATGGATCTATCAATTTATGCTTTCAAAAAATAGGAATGCCTGAGAATATTTATAGAAGCTTTTATTCATAGTAAATAAAATATGGACTCAGCCTAAATATCTGTCAACAGGAGAATGGATAAAAATTTTGTGATATACTCATAGAAGGAAATACTACTCAGCAAACAAATGGGGTAAACCACTGTAGGTTGAAGCATGGATGAATCTCAAAAACATTATTTTGGTTAAAATAATCCAGGCACAGAGTACATGCTTATTGATTCCATTTGTATGTGCTCAACTTTAGATTAAACTAATAAACAGGTTAATTAAGAGACTAAACTAGATTAGCAGTTACCTGTCAGATATACACTTCAGATCTCTGCATTTCACAGAATATAAATTTTGTACCTAAATGTAGAGGTGCAGAGGTTACTGTATTTCTAAACACTTCTTTTCTCCTGCTTAATTATAACTAGGAATAAAATTAGATTACCTAAACTCCCTTGCAACTTTAAGGGAGGGAACATGCAGCTTTTTTGTCCCTTCCTTCTTCTCAGTGGTAGGAATGGTGCCATTATGGCTGGAGCTCCAGCAGCCTTGCTGGCCCAGAAGATAACCTTGGGAATGGAAGATTTAAAATATGGAGAAGCAAAATAGCACGCATTTCCATCCAGAACTATCTACCTTTTTAGTTCAATATTGCTTAAGCCACTGATGTTTTGTATTTTCTGTTCCAAAATCATAGTAAGCTTAGATTAAAACATAATCTAAATAATGTTTCAATCTTCATAACTGCATACTGAGAATAATTAGTGAATCCATTGACCTTATAGGATTGTCATAAAATGCCAGTGAGATAATGAATGTGAAAGAGCTTTGAAATATGCCAAGGTATTCTGCACTTATAAAGTATACCAATTACTCCACTAATAAATCTAAATTTGATTTTCAGGTATTGCCTTGCAGTTTGGAAAGCCAGGATGCTTTCATTGTAAGATAGTATACTAACAGGGGAAACTCACCTCTATTTTTAAACCAAAATGACTTGCAAGACAGTTTTTTTGGCTCCAAATTGTCTTACATCTAGTCAAGCTTTCCAAAATGCTAAAGATAAATAATACTTATATCAGTTTATTTTTTTCATTCATTCAGCAATTATGGATCACTTGCCATCTGCCACTCATCATGCTAACTACTTTAGCAGGAAAATTCACCTAAAATCAGTTCACCAATTAAAAATTTACCAGATGTCCAAATTACCAACAGGTAACTAACAGAATACCAATTCAGTAATTTAGCTTTTAGGTAAATGGCCTAAAGTAGTGCACCAATTTGAAAATATTTCATACCCTAGAAGAGCCATGTTTTAAGCCCAATCCAATCTTGTGGGGGCAGCCCTTTCACTTCATCCTGATTCAACATCATAGTGTGTACACTTTTGATTAGATTATCTCCATGGAGAAGTGACTCACCTATCTGTGGGTGTAAATTCTTGATTAGGTGGAGATGTGACTCCACCCATTCCAAGTGGGTCTTGATTAGTTTATTGGAATCACTTAAAAGAGGAAACATTTAGGACAGATGCAGAAATGACAGAAGCCTCAGAGCTGACAGAGGGCTGACAGAGCAGAAGCAACAGAGAGTTCACACAAGTGCTGACACTTGGAAAACAGAGACACGGATGTTTGGAGATTCTTGGAGCCCAGAAGATGTCACCATGAGGTACTAAGCAAACCAGAACCTAGAGAGAGCCAAGGGAAGTTAAGAGATGAAAGCCAACCCTGGAGAATCAAAGTTAGGAACCCCCACAGGAACAGAGGCTGTAAGCAATGAAGCACAATGGCAAGGGATGAGCAGATGCCAGTCACATGGCTTCCCAGGTGACAGAGGTGTTCCAGACCCATGAGTCTTAAGTTAAGGTATCTTTCCCAGGATGCCTTAATTTGGACATCTTCATTTCCTTAGAACTGTAAACTTGTAATTTAAATTTCCTTTTTAAAAGCATTCCATTTCTGGTATATCACATTCCAGCAGTTTATAAAATAAAACATGAAGTCATAAAATAATTACACTAAGTTATTAATTCAACAATGGCATACTTCTACTTTCAATATAGCTTAATGCTGTTCCTCTTAAATAAAAAGGCCTGAAAAATATATAAATTGTAAAACACAAAAAAATGATGTTCAATAGATTTAGATGGAAAATCCATAAAAAATGAAAAAAGCAATTGAGTTATGTTAGCTTGGACAAAATTTGGAGGTACAATTTCCAGACAGTTCCAATCAATGGTGTTCTAGTTTGCAAGCTGCTGCAGTGCAATATACCAGTAATGGAAGGAATTTTTAAAAGGGGAATTTATTAAGTTTCTAGTTTCTAGTTTTCAGGCTGTGAAAATATCCAAATTAAAGCAAGGCTATAAAAGTGTTCAATCTAAGGCATCCAGAAACTATACCTTGGTTCAAGGAAGCTGATAAAGTTCATGGTTTCTCTCTCAGCTGGAAATGATCAACATGTGGATGTCTGCTGGTTTCCTCTCCAGCTTTTTGTTTCATGAAGTTCCTCCAGAGGCATCTTTCTCTGGCTGTGTGAGCTCTATAGCTCTGAAGCTTCTTCCAAAATGGTGCCCCTTAAATGGCTCCAGTAAGCAACACCACATTGAATGGGTGGAGACACATCTCCATGGAAACTACCTAATCAAAGATACTACCCAAAATTGGGTGGGTGTATCTCCACAGGAACAATCAAAAAGCTCCCACCCAGCAATATTGAATGAGGATTAAAGGTCATGGCTTTTATGAGGTCCACAAGAGATTCAAAGTCTCACAAAGGATAAAATGTTAGGCAGCAGGAATGACATGTTAAATCTGGGCTCAGAAAAGCATTTATGAAGAACTGTGATGGAACTAGACTAAATATAATAAATACTAGCCACTTTAACCCAATCCCTAGATGTCTCCTCTCCTCTCACATGCAGATATACCAGCTCAACTCCAGTGAGTTTGTGCTAAGTAACAAACAGTTCCAAACCTCAGAACATGCAGCAGAAGCATTATATACACTCTCATCCATATTGTAGGTCGACTAAGGCAGCCCAGCTTCAGGTTGCACTGGAGAAACTCTGCTCCATGTGTATTGGTTCTGCAGTCCAGGCTAAGGGGCAGCAGCAAACCAGAGAAAATTCTTGATGGTGGCATAGGCAGAGGATGGCAAACTGGAATACATCAACCTCTCAAGGCATGGCTTTAACTAGCACAGTTTCATTTCCACCAGATTAAATTAGAGAAGGTCATAATGTGATTGAGCTCAAAGTCAAAAGGTGGAAAAGCACACTTTACCTTTCCCGGGAAGATGCAAATTTACATGGAAAAGGGCACGGGCAAAAAAGGGATAAAGAATTGGGCCAGTTATTCAATCTGACGCAGGAAAGCTTGGTTAACATAAGTGAAAATATTCCCAGACATAATTCACCATCTATTACCTGTACCATAATCCATTCTTGAGAAAGTAAACCTAAGAATGAAGAAAAGTAGGTGAAGCAGTTAACTCGATATATAAAATCCTTGATATGCATTATTTTCAAGAAAACTGAAAATTAAAATATGCAAAAATTCTCCTGTGTACACTGCTTATTGCAGACTCAGCAAAACATAAGTGCTATAAGTTTTATGAAAAGTTTAAAGAAGTATGGTTTTGGTGAATTAAAGTTCAGCAAATCAGTCACATAAATGGTAATTCACTTAAACTGGAAAATTGCTATTTGGTGAATTTATTGGCAGTGAATTATCCTAGCACCTTAGGAGCAGGTACATACATGTGAGCAAAATGCAATCCCTATGTTCATAGACTCCAGGACAGCTGGTTCCAGCTTACAACCCCCAGGCACTCACATCCCATGATCTGCCTCCTTTATACTCAGGAGGGAAACTGAGGCAGCATCTGTGACACTAGGGGAGACAGTTCTTTCACTTGGCCCCAAACCCCCATGCCACAGAAATTGACTCAGAACTTACCCAGAGCGTAGCACTGGGTCCTATGCAATCTGCCCCAGAGTCAGCCATCCTAACCATCTCCTTATCCCCTATATGCACCCACCACCAATACCCCACCTGTAGCAGGCACTCCTCCCTTAAAGATGGAAGTGTGGCACTCCTCATGCAGCAGCATGCCCAGTTGATGGTAAAACTGGCTGGTTCCAAACTCAAAACACTATCTGAGTGCCCACTGCCAATACACACATCCACAGCCTCCTTTGCATCTAGGAAGACATGTGGTCAGGTTCAGGACAAGAAGGAAAGTAATATGAATAATTGTCCTGGGGAGTTTTAGGGAAATATGTCACAACATAAAAAGAAAACTCCACCCTGCTCTCAAGTGAGGGTGTGGTGCCAGATATGCCATAGCCCTCTTGCCATTTTGACAAGACAGCCAAAAGAATTGAAGAGAAGACAATAGAGTACACTGGCATCATACAAATAACAAACATACCTTGGAACAAGTGGCCTCCAAACTTCTCATTGTGTAAGCAATAAGTGTAATTAGGGCTTAAGTCAAGGGCTAGGAAACTTTTCCTGTAAAGGATGAGATAGGAAATATTCCAGGCAGTACAAACCATGCCATCCAGTCCCTATCACAAATACTCCACTCTGCCTTTGTAGCAAGAAGGTGGCCATAGATAACACAATAACACAGAAAGCAATGAATGTGGCTGTACTTCAAAAAAAACTTCATTAGAGCAATGAAATCTGAATTTCATATTTCACAAATTGCTCTTCTTTTGATTATTTTTAAACCATTTTAAGATGCAAAAATCAGTTTTAGTTCACAGGCTATAGGAAAACAGGAAGTGGACTGGATTTGGTGTAAGCAATTATTTGTCAGTTTGTGTTATACTTAACACTGGCATGCCTAACAGCTTCACCCTCCTTAGCTTTGTGACCAGGTAACAAGTGTATAGAAAGATAAGGATTTATAAAATTGTGCAGGCTAACATATTAATGTTGAATGATAATTTTGTCAGGTTGTGCCTTCAACAGACTTGGGATTTATCATTCTAACAATGATGCTCCCCCATGAAATAAAGCTCCTAATGTGGGATTCGAGGCACTGGAATCAGGTTAATGAGTTTAAGGAACAAATGAAGTAGAAAAGCCTTCCTGGGACTCTCTTAAGGTCACACTGTGTCCGCAGCCGTCTCGTTCGGCTTCTGATCCCCGGCCGGCGAAGGGAACAGGAGGGGAGAAAGAGACAGGCGCAGGCAAACCGACTCGAGTGATAAACACGGGGTTCGAGGCACGCAACGGTTGTGAGCACAGACCTTTACTGGAGTTAAGCTTGCATTCTCTGTTACAGGTTCCACGCGGGCCTAAGCACCCCGCGGGGAGACAACCTCTGTGCGGCCGTCAGGTACGGCTCCCTGTGGGTCGTCTCCACCCACCCTGTCCGGGTAACCTCTTATATACTGTGCCCAAACCCAATAGGTTAGTGCCACGTATACAGAGGTGATTGGAAGATAGGGTTGGTGGGCGCGTACGTCATACGCGGAAACAGGATGCGGGCGCCATCTTGACTCACTCGATGGGCGGGGGGAACTCTAGAGCAGGCTGCAGCGCGTCCACTAGGCCTGACCCGGGAGGCAGCTCTCCACATCTCCCCCTTTTTTATTATTTTTGGTCCGTAGACCCTTTCTTAGACCCAGTGTCTCCATTGATGAGTGAGCTCCCGTGAGCTTGATTAGCCCACTACTTGTTTTGGTGCTTTGGGGAGTCTGGACTAGGCTTGCTAGGCACCAACCAGAATGCCTCCTCATATAGAGACCGGAGAGCCCGTGAACTGGAAACCACGTGACTCTCCCTGCAGTGCTTCGCCTCGCAACTGGGCTAAGCGGGGCTCAGGAGAGCGGCAACCAGAGTCGAGAGTGTCACTAGATGTCTCTGTGCAATGGCCAGAGTCTAGTCTGGCCAGGACCGTGACTCTGCCTTAGAGATCATCCTAAGACCAAAATTATGACATCTGGTGCCGCCTTTTATACCCGGGACACAGCCATGGGCCTTGCCGCTGACCTTGCTTTCGAGCGTCCCGCCCTGAGTGGCCGGGACGGGTCATACGGTGAGGGGAAGGACTGGGTAGTGGGACGGTCGTTGCCAGGAGCATCAGGGGCGAGTGACATAGCCAACATGGTAGTGACACGCAATTGCTGCTGTGTCTGGAGCAAGCATTCTAACAAACATTTAACAGTGACTAAACCCACTAATAGTCCCACTGCCACGAGGATCCAAGTAGTCAAATTGGGCCAAGAGAACCAAGAGGTGACTCGGTTCCACAGACTTTGTACAGTCTCGCCCAGTTTGGAAAGGTCGAAGGCAACGGGGGTTATTAAAACTGGTCCCCCTTCTAAACAATTGAAGGGTGACCGGCGTTTTCGTTGCTATCTCGTCAGTCGCCGCCGTCATCAGCAGAGTTGGAGACCGGATCTGGTGGCTCTGGTTGGAGGCTTATCAATTTTCTGGGCAACAGTTCCTTGGCGTCCTCGGGCGACGTCACGGTTCTCACCAATCTTTCCGGAACCCACACTGGTTGACGTCCTGGTTCCTAGGGAAAAACACAAACAGAGCCTCTGGCCCAGCTGAGCACTGGGTCAGGGCCTTGCCATTGTCCTGACAGGACATCCTTCCAACGGACTAGACCTCTATGTGGAGGACTCGGAGTGGTGTGCTGAAGAGCAGGTGTCATTCCTAGTGAATTTTCATTTAAAAAATTATATGTAAATAAGGCTACAGACAGTTGAGCCTTTGGGGACAGGCCGTGACCTATTCCCCCTTTCTGTTTCTTTAGTAAGTCTTTGATGTCTAAGATGAAAATAGACCAATGCTCTGGCAGAGCTGAGAGAAGGGGCAACCCCATCTGAACAGGTCCTAAGGACTCCATGCAATTATTAACGGCTCTTAAATCATGTAACAATCTCCATCTGCCTGATTTCTTTTTTATGACGAATACGGGTGTGTTCCAAGGCGATGTGGAGGGAATGATATGGCTCTCTTTTAGCTGTATAGACACTAGAGTATGCAATGCTGACAGCTTTTCTTTTGGTAAGGGCCACTGAGGCACCCACACCGGGGTACTGGTCTTCCATTTTAGTTTTATAGGTGTGGGTGGGAGTCTCCCCTCAGTGGCCCCTAGGAAAAACCCAGGCCTCGTCTGTCAGAATTGGAGACAGCTTGTATAGGCCTTGCGCGCCCGTGCAATGAGGCTCCTAAGCCTTTGCCGGGGACATATCCCATTCCTTTTAACAAGCGCTTAGAAGTTGGAGAGCAGCCACTGTAATTACCTGATTCGGCCACCAGAGGGAGCCCGTGCTGAGGGTTTTTGGCGAGATCACCAAAACCATTCACCGGAAGCTGCCGCGCCCCTGCAGCAGGCGCTGGCGGGGCGGAAGGCTGCGTGGGTGAGACAGGGGGCCTCCCCCAATCGATCAGCGGAGGCGCGTCTGCACCCTCGGTCTCATCACCATCTGACTCTGAGTCAGAGGTGTCTGAACTATCGCTTGACTCTGGCGGCTTGCCTTTACGGGAGCCGTCCGCAGACGAAACTGACTGAGTTTCTTGGAGCGCGTGCCGTGCCTGCAGCAGGGCGGAAGACGGACTGAGGCCTGAAGTAGACTCTGCCTCAGGGCAAGCACGGACGGTTTCCCAGATAGGGACCAGGATCGGGTCCATACAAAGGCCCGTCCGGCGCGCCCGTTCTATGTCATTACCAAGTTTTAACCAAGAAGGCAGACTAAGGCTCCCGGAGTGGGCGAACCAAGGTGCAAAAGCAGCAACATCGTCTAAGAACCGCAGGAGGGAACTCTTCCTAACCGAGATACCCCACTGCTTCAAAAGGGTCTTTAAGGGAGCTAACAAAGGTGAACTTCCTGACTGCCCCATGCTTGCAGTCGGCACTGTACTTTAATCAATCGGGGAGCTCTCCCGATTCACTGGGGCTACCTGAATGCCCACAGCCCTTAACTCTCACGTAATAAGAAGTACTCACCTTCTCGCGGTGATCAGGCGCGGGAAGTCCGCTGCGAACTCAAGAAGCACGTCCTCACCAGCTCGGGGAAAGGCAGCAGAAGGGTTCCCCGTACGGGCCACCACTTGTCCGCAGCCGTCTCGTTCGGCTTCTGATCCCCGGCCGGCGAAGGGAACAGGAGGGGAGAAAGAGACAGGCGCAGGCAAACCGACTCGAGTGATAAACACGGGTTCGAGGCACGCAACGGTTGTGAGCACAGACCTTTACTGGAGTTAAGCTTGCATTCTCTGTTACAGGTTCCACGCGGGTCTAAGCACCCCGCGGGGAGACAACCTCTGTGCGGCCGTCAGGTACGGCTCCCTGTGGGTCGTCTCCACCCACCCTGTCCGGGTAACCTCTTATATACTGTGCCCAAACCCAATAGGTTAGTGCCACGTATACAGAGGTGATTGGAAGATAGGGTTGGTGGGCGTGTACGTCATACGCGGAAACAGGATGCGGGCGCCATCTTGACTCACTCGATGGGCGGGGGGAACTCTAGAGCAGGCTGCAGCGCGTCCACTAGGCCTGACCCGGGAGGCGGCTCTCCACAACACTGTAAGAAAGGGAAAAGAGAAAACATGAACCTCTGACTCCAAGTGTCAGTGTTTCCATGCAGAGAGGTGATGTGAACGGACCCAACACCACAGAGCTAGCAGATGACAGAATCGAGAGTTCAGTCCAGGTGATTTCTCTCTGAAATCTTTGTACTGGATGATAAACCATTGAATAAGAAAAGGAAAGTAGACCATTTTTAACATCCCCTGAAATGCTGACAACTATAAGAGAGCTTAGACTGGTACCATGGAATAAAAGCATCTCCCATGATGTGGGAGGCACAGGTGGAGAGGGTTTTGTGGTTCCCCTCTGCAGAGCACTACTTCAAGTTGACCCAGATGATGATGGAGGAGGACACCAAGATGAGGAAGGAGCACACAGATTAAGCCACTGTTGGCCAATACAATAATCCCCTGTACAGAGGTGTTGGTGAAGGCAAGCTTGAACAGGGGAAAGAGGTACAGAAGTAGTGGTCAATCACATTAAGACTACAGAAAGACAAATGGACAGTGACAAGGATCTGAACCAGGAAGTGAATTATGTCCCCCAGACAGGAACTCGCCATCAGAAAGTGACACACAGCCCAGTTCATGGTGGTCATGTAGTACAGGGGCTTGCAGATGGCCATGTAATGGGCATTGGCCATCACTGTGAGCAGGATGATCTCAATCACATCAAAAAAGTGGAAGAAAATCTGAGTCAAACAGTGCTCCAGGGAGATGGGCTTAATCTTGGTAAGTCTCTGATGAATTTAGGGACTGTAATACAGGAGCAAGTCATCTCCACCAGAGATAGGGAGCTAAGCAACAAGAACATGAGGTAATGCAGACTCTTGCTGATGCTGACTGTGAGGATGATGAGGCCATTGCCCACCATCATGGCTAGGTATGTGGGAAGAAACCACAAAGCACACTCTCTGCATCGCTGAATCCTGGAAAAGACCAGTGATAATTAATTCTGCCAGTTGCAGATGAGACAGAGATCACATGCTTGCTGTAGAGTTATAGCAAAGTTATCTCTGTGGGAAAAGGTACCTGATGTTCTGAAAAGGCTTAAGTGTTGCAAAGCTGCTTGAGTCTGGGGCAGAAGGAGGCCTTGGGAAACTTGTGTAACTTTTGACTCATCTGGTCACAAGGAAGCAGATGGTTCAGTTCATGCTTTCTCCTCCCCCCATCCTTCAGTCCCATTTTTGACTTTCTTTACCTCACAGTCCTATAAAATAAACCATGCTGAACATCTTGGGGTCTTTGAGTCTCCATCTGAGTTTAGAGTCCCACCTAGTCACAGTTTTAACTATATCTTTGTCTCTTGTGTTTCTTTCTCAGTTCCCTGCCACCTCCCTTCAGTCCTGCCTCTGAGTCACACTGGTCATGGCAGGTGGTGTCTGAACAGGGACATGAATATGGAGGAACTCTATGCCAAGATGAGGGATTGCGCCCATGGTATGCACACAATTTGGAACTAAGGTAAGGGGTAGTGCATAAAAGTATAGCCAGGTGTAATAATCATGGGACATTCTGGTTCAAAACAATGAGAATTATATGTGAGTATGTTAAAGACTATGCTTAAGGCCTGGATGGGGGGAGATGTAAGGAGAAGCCAGCTTAATGCCTTTTTAGATTTTCTTCAAGAAACTTGCTATTGGTTTCCCAAGGAAGGAACAGTCAATCCGGAGACCTGGGTCAAGATGGGAAAACAGCTAAGAGACCACTACACAGCAGAGGGTCCAGATAAAACATCCATTTAGACCTTTTCAATGTGGTCCTTAATTCAGGAATGTATTGATCCTGGCCTACATAGTGGCCAGCTCTGAAAAACGGAGATAGCAGAGTCAAGTTGTGAGGAAACTCTAAAAGAAACCATAAGGGGATATGATGGTCTTAAATTATCCTCAAAGAGCTCTGCTTCTGAAGAACCTACCATCCCCCTTAGTTCTGAGAAACCAACCCTTCATAAACCATCAGGTGGGGGTAATGAAAAAAATTACAGGAGGGAGCAAGAATAGAAATATATAATTCTGACCCTGAAGGGGAGGAGAACTGTCTAAACTCATTTTTGCAAGACATTCATTTGAAAACTGCTACAAGTGGGGCTCCTAGCAGTAGGAAAGTGACCTTTGAGTCTAAAACCCATTTCTCTGAATCACATTATCCCCTTCAAAAAAGGATTCCTGGGGCTCAAGCTGCAGGTGAAGATATCACCAGTTTTTGGTATTTTCCTGTCCTGGAGAAATCAGACCCTAACCACTTTTGCAGTTGCTCTTTTTCAAAGTATAAAAAATGCCCATTTTGTTAATACTCTAGCTCAAAACACTTCTGCTACCTTGCAAGAGCAAGAAAAAATAGATATTAAATTAGAAGTCAAACTTATTGCTTTAGAGGTTATAATCATTGGCATTGGCAATGAGGTAGAAAGTTTAAATTTCCAACAAAAGTTGCTGTGCCATGCTAATTATCCCGGGCCTTCTCGCATGATCCCCTTTGGCCAGCTTCAAGGTCATCTCTCTCCTGCCCCTGAGGGCCCGACCCTCTAGCCCCCATCTTGGGCCCTGACTGTGCTTTCCAGCCAGAGCAGAGGGGATCAGAGCCCCGCTTTAGCCCAGATGGCTGGGGGAACAGTACGCGCACCTCACAACGACTGTATGTTGCTTGAATGTGTGGCAGCGTGCCAGGTGGGAGCTTCTGTCCCCAAAACAAGAGGGCGGTATGAGTCCCCTGCAAAGTCTGAAGCCTGAGTCTGGCATCCGGCAGGTGATGCAGCCAGCCAAGGTGGTCCAGGGGCAGGAATGGCAGGGTCGCAGGTAGTGGAGGATGGGTGGAGTGTCTAGACGAGATGGGAGGGGCCAGACGGATCAGAGGGCTGGGGACGGTGGCAAGAAGAGGAGCTTGGAGCAGAAAACATGCCTTTTGTTGGGTGGTCAAGCATGCCTCAAGCCTCCTCCACTACCTCGCCTGGCCTGGCCTGGCGAGCTCCTGCGACTCCACCGGGAGGCAGCATCGTGGGCTGACAGGAAGGGTCCGGAGCCCTTGCGCAACCGCAGCTGGACCGGCCAGCTGGTAGGGGGAGCTGAAGGTTTTGAAGAGGGGTTTGGGAACTTCAGGAGGACCCAGGCAGTGGCAGGCAAGTGGGGTGTGCAGGGTGGGGGAAGCAGCATGAGGCGGCGCGGTCAGACTGGGTCTAGGACCGTCCGGGGGCCAAACAGCGTTGGGCTGCGGGGAGTGTCACAAGATGATGCATCAGCGCAGCCATTGCCAGCACAGGTTCTTGGAGCTACCTGTAGCGGGACCTTGCATACGAAACGTCTCCATCTCGTTTGATCTCAGAAGCTAAACAGGGTCGTGCCTGGTCAGTATTTGGATGGGAGTCCGCTTTGGTATTCCGGGTGTTGTAGTGGTTTGTTTATTTTTATTTTTATTTTTTTATGTGATAATGTTTTGATGGGATATATTTCATTTACTGCCTAGTGGGGAATCAAATGAGGAAAAACTTGCCACACCTGAGTCTCAGTGTGCAGGATGGGGAATCTGAGAGCTTCGGAATTGAAATTGAGTATACGCACGGTCCTGTCTCTTGCTCTTTTTACTTTTTTTTTTTGGCTTTTTAATATTTTTGATGAGTTTTCACAAAGATACACTCCATGTCTGGTGTACAACCAATGGCGGATAATATCATTCCATTGTTGAGTATTGATCAGCTTGATCACTTCTCAGACCGCTGCATCACCCTAGAAGAAGACACAAAAAGAAAAATAAAAAAACATATATACAGTATCTCTAATCCTCCCTGTCATCCACCATTATAATTTCCAAATATGCAATTTACATTGTCTTTGTCCACCATACCATTCATTTATTCTTTGTCCACCTTTTTTTACTCACCTCTCATAACCTGGATAAAAGGAGCAAGGGAAAGTATGTTTTCACAATCCCACAGTCACATGGTAAAGGTTATATCTTTTGACAGTCATTTTCAAAAATCAAGGCTACTGGAATATCGCCCAACAGTTCTAGGTAATTCCCTCAGCCAGCCCATTATGCCATAAATACACAGTGGAGTTCCATATAGTGCATAAGAATCACCTGCAGGATAACACCTGCTCTCTCTTTGAAATCTCTCAGCCACTGAACCTTCATTTGTCTCAGCACTGTCTTGTTCTTTTGGTCAAGCAGGCTTTCTCAATCCCTTGATACTGAGTCCTGGCCCATGCCAGAAGTAGTGTCCCATATTTCCAGGCATATTTGCACAGCTGGGAAACATGTCCCACATGGGGGAAGGTAGCCATCCACCCTCTGAATTGGCTTAGAGGACAGGTCACATATGAGCAACAAAAGATGATCGATGGGGGTGCCTCTAAGGACTAACTGTAAGGATGCTCAATCTATTCATTTCAGGAATTAGGTTCTTATGGAGGAACACCACTATTGAGTACTTGGCACAAGATGTCACCGTTCTCACCTGCTTGGGACAATTTCATATAGTCTCCAAATGGTGATGTGGAATATTTCCTCTTTTGCCCCAATCCCCAAGGGGACCTCAGAACATTTGTTTCTTCACTGCTCAAATTATTCAGGGATATATCAAGGCATCATACTGATCTGGACCAGCTAAGAAGATCTCACACCAAACTGAGGATTCGGTGAACTCTCAGTGGACAACCAGAAGGTTTACTAAAGTGAAATTTGGAAATCCTCTGCCCAAAATGTCTGCTTCCTAAGTGCCTTTTCCCAGGTGCTTTGTGTCTTGGCACCTCCCTGACGCCCTCCTTTGGAATCCTCAGCTCTATGCCCTGGGCATCTGATGCATTGAGCCCCTTCGTTAACCCTGTGTACACTGAAGCAAACCAAAATTGGAGCCTGGGAAACAGACAGACAGTCATAGCGAGGCATCCCAGGGTCCCATCCCATCCAGAAGCAGACGGACCCAGCACTTGTTTGAACACCGCCTGGCCAGCAAGGCAATCCATACGCCTCCCAAAACTGGAGTTGGGGAGCATGATGGCCTTGGTTTGTGGGGTGCTTGCATGATGTGGTCTACATGCTCATTTAAATTTCATACATCTATAGCAGTAATATGGTCAAGTGATTTTATTTGCTTTACAAATACTACAAAGAAGAAAATGGGAAAAAATGAATGAACCTTACAAATGACACCCATGAAGTAAACATTTTGGAAAATTGAATTGAGTAAGACTCTTCTGACAACTGTTACTTTGAAACTTGCTCAGAATGCTTTTTTTTTCTTAACTCAGAATAGATCATAAAAGAGCTAAAATGGAGCACAGGTATTATTCTGAGTTATTTATATTTCTTCCAAAACAGAATCAGGTTCTGCTGTCCTTTTCTTTCTATATGTATATATACATAAAGAACACATTCTAGTTCCTAAGACACTTGATTACATCTTGCAGCATGGGGACATATGGACCTCAAGGTGTTTAGGTAGCGGTTCAGATCCCATGATATAAAATATTTCAGATAAGTAGTTTACTTTCTCAGTGTAAAACAAACCTTGTAATTCTAATAATTTGTTGATTTTTCACTTCATGGAAGCAAAGTTCACTTTTCATAATAGTAGCCAATGGGCAAAATTCACAAGAAAGAGACCAATGAAGTTTTATCTGCCTATGGAAAGGAACAACAATCCCCATACCCTACAAGTGGCAGGAATCCCTTGGGGCAGGAATCCCAAGGAGTGTATGGTGGAGGAGGGGCCTCAGTCACCCATTGTGCTTAAGCCACACCTCTGCTGAGCTTGTACCACTCCTGCAGCTCCCTACAGTGTAGACTGGGAACACTTGCTTGAGCTGGGGATATTCCCAGTGGGATGTGTGGCCCTGGAAAGATCAATCTCTTTAGGTACCCCCACCCAGATTCACCAACAAACTGTGGATGTTTCCTGACTGGACAGAGCCGAGGGCCTGTGAGATGAAGGAGGGGAAGCTGATCCAGGTGGGTGGCACCTCCAGGGAGAATCACATAGGAATGCAAAGAAACCCATTGTGATGCATTTTAAGTATCACAATGGGATTGGCCAGAGAGTTGGGGGTGGGAAAAATAACTTGTGTCTTGGGCCTAATGTGGACTGAAGAGTCTGGGTCCCCCACACATCTTTCTTCTGTAAAACCTTCCTTCCTGATTCCTCCCTGTTGACTGTGCTGAGGAGTCCACTTCACCCTGCATCCAGCCTAGCATTGAGGAGTCTCAGCTCTATCTCAGGGATTCAGCCAGAGAGAGAGGAAGAGGTGCATCCTCCAGCAGGCACTCAAAACATGCTTTCTTCACACCATGATGACTCAAATTGTCTCAGAAATGCCTCGCAGTTCAATCCCCAAGAGACTGGTGCTGTTTCCACACTGAGGATGGAGCTTCATACCCATGGGACCAACCAGGGAGGCAAAGTCAGCTCTGGGATATCTTGGCCATTTGCAGTGAGTAAAATGTTTTCTCTTATTCCTGCTTTTGAGGAGGCATCTTTGCCAGTGGCTCGCCCAAGAAGTTTTTTCCTGAAATAGCGAACATTGAATCTCTTTCTCTGCATTCCTTCCATGTGGTTTATACTTTTCCTCTAATACTGATGCAAAGTTTATTTTTCCAGAGTATCTGTTTATTGATCGGATTGCCTACTTAAAATCCTGGCATGCTGTTGAATCCTTTTATGGATCCAGGATTGTTCCTGGAGAAAATCCTGGTTGAGAGTCAGAAAAAGGGGAAATCATCTAAAATGCTAAAATGAATATGCAAAATATTAGATATTTCCAGCTAGATAAGTTGGGGACAGGGTGGTCCTGGTTGAGCCATATGGGAGCCTGATAGGAAAGGTCAAGTAATGTCCCTCTATATTGGCTTTCATAAATTTTTAATGGTTCATTTTTCTTGCAATGCTAACATAGTTTTAAAATGTCAACAAGTGTAACTGCAGCTATTACAAATCCCAACATTGTTTTAATTTTAACTATGTTATTTACTCATGGAACCAAAATTTACTATACTTTTTATTTTCCTTTGTAATAGAAGCCAGCTCATTAATAATATTGTTGAAATATACTTCTTAATTTCTCTTTTTAATTGAGAAATTACCACATTGGAAAATTTCTCAGGACCAAACAATGATCTTAAATTATTTTTAAATAAGTGCAGCTTACTAAAATATCTTGAATTTCACTGTGACTAATATTGTTTGTAAAATATATAGACAGATTGATAGTGGTCATAATTGCTCAGTATGAGAATGTACTAAATGCCACTGAATTGTATGATTTAAATGATTTCTATGTTTTGTGAATTTCATCTTAACATAAGTATATGTCACCTTCAAATTAGGACAAACTGGCACCAAGTAAAATTTGTGAATATGAGAAATCTGTTTTTGAAGCATTCCATATGATGTTGATTTTCAGTACCACCATACTGCTTAAACCTCTCTAAAATGAACTTTCTTGAGCACTTAAATTGTTAGCATATTTAAAAACTGAGTTAGTGACTGCTTTTTGTAAAGCATGTTTTCAGTAAAATTTAATTTTTCCTGTTAAAAATTCAAAATATGAAAGCATATAGTTTAATTTTTACATCTCCATTTAAAAGATGAAATTAAGACATTCATAATTGCAATTTTTTATGTCTATTTCCCATAATAATCTTATGTTTATCTGGTGATGAATAATCCTTAAATTCTTTTCTTTTTCTTGTGCTTTCAAATTTGAAAATATAATCACATGTCAGTTACATTTCACATGAATTAATTCTTCTTTCAAAGTTACTTTTATGTGTGGTAAGCAAGGGGATAAGACTTTTAATAATGATGCACCTTCATATTTTGTCAGGATTTCTTGTCAAGCTATATTAACTACTTTGGTTCAATATAATATTCCAGAAAAAGTTCTATAAATATTTGTACAAATATTTGCATCAAGGATCTTAAATCCAAAGTAGTTTATTTCTTCAACTACTGCATACACCTCAGATGTACTTAACATTATATATACATTTGATGAATGTTCATTTGAGTGCAATGTAACCTGATTACATTTGTGCACATCCCAGATTATCACCTAGAGGTAAATTTTGGCATCCTATAAGACCCCAATATTTCCTTACTTGAAAATCCCTGTCATGAGCAAGTTCTTACCTCATGTTCCAGCCAGACAGACTGCTGAAGGGTAAAGAGAAAAATTACCATATTCTGGCCAAGCTGCTCTGTTCACATCACCAGAAACACCCAAGTACAGACTAACAAAAGACAGACAAGTAGAACAAATTGGAACTGAGATCTGAGCCACCTCCTGAAGCCATAGATACTGAGTTCAAACAAGGTTCCCCAGTATCATGCCTCTGATTTGGAGAAATGAGTTATATATAAGTAAACATCTTTCTTCATGGCTTTTAGCTTGGGGCAAAGGATGCCATTTTTCAGAACAGGCAGCAAATAAAGGGGTTCCTGTGAAAAAAGTAGAATACAAATATCCTACTGTTTCCACAAACACCACAAAAGCACTTAGGATACCAAAGGCTTAATGCTATTTATAGAATATTCATACTTTTCCTCCTTAATATTATCCAGACTCTTACAAGGGCAATTACTTTCACAACTTTCATTGAACTGCTTTTTATTTTTCCCTGTCACAATATAGTTTAAATATCTTCTGTTTATATTGATTGCAGGCTATTTTCAAAATTGCTGCTGTATACCACATTTAACAGCTTTTACTGATTTGCTTTGAGATTCTTCACAGATCCATGATATAGATAATGATGTGATAAACATCCTTCCTCATACTTTTGTTCTGTAGCTATATATTAAATATAATTATTTAAACCAATTTCCTCCTGCCTTTCCTACTCCAAGTTCCTCATTTAGTTTGTCATTATCATCTAAAAAAAATGCTATGCATTTATTTCTATCTCCAAGTGGTTTTTTATTTTCTTTCATGACTTATTGGTTACCTAAGAGTATTATTTACTTTTGACATATTTGAATTTTTCAGTTTGCCTTCTGTAACTGACTTTTAGTTTCATTCCATTTTGGTCACAGAAGATACTTATGATATCAGTGTTTTTAGAAATGCCATGGGATTACATAAGGCCTAACCTAGGTAATATAAATGTGTAATTGAGAAGAGTTGTATTTTGCTGGGTCTAGTTTGTTTATAGTTTGCAAAGTCTTCTTTCCATATTGATCTTCTGTCTACTTTTTCTATCCATTTATGAAAGTTGGTAATTGATATCTTTAACTATTTTTGTGGAATGGCTTTTCCCTTCAAAACAGTCATATATTTTGGTGCTGTGCTTTTACATGCATTATCATTTATATATATGATATATATATGTATATATGTTATTTTTTACAAAAAAGGATAAAAGTAGATAGTGGTGATAAAAATGATTTAAGCATTATATCCTCCTATATTCTGGAGCAGTTATAAGAAAAAATCTGAGAGGATCATATGGTAGCCCATGACAAACTCTGGGATCTGTCCTGTAAGTACTTGTTGAAGAGTGCTTTGAAAACTATTGCTTTTTCATTTATTTGATTTGTATATTTTATACTATGTAATAAAAAAGGTTTTTCTTGTTTTTCTAGTAAAAAAAGTTTTTTAAAAAAGTATGTTCATTTCATCTTAACATCACAATAGACTTAAACCATTTCAGTAAAAAATAAATTCAATACCACTGAAAAATTATATAGAAAATCTCATCAGGTCAGTTACATTCATTATCAGTCCTAAGGCAGAATTCTCCTGTGGCTCTGTAACTATAAAAATCAGAACAACTTAATTTGTTTCCAATATTTAAAGAAGAAACAGTCATATGAGAGAAATAGTTTGATTTCCGGAGGGAAAAACTGAAAGGAAAATAGGGGTCACTGGGCCTAAATGGTTCCAAAAACCTGCAGGGCAATCTCCGGTACATTCAAAGTCTGAAAGTCATTTATCCTTAGGTGATTCAAAAGTGACATTCCCACCCTTTGCAGAAGCTTATGCAGCATCCCTGCTTTTTCCAAACTCTGGAATATGGAGAGACTACATGTTTTTGTTCCACCCTCCTCAAGCATCTGGGTGGCACAGATTCCCTCCATCTTCAGAGCACATGCTCTAACCATTAAAAACAATTTTTTGGCAGCCAGGGTCTGTGCAATCCCAGGAGAATATGCTCCATCTTCTCTGAAGCCTGAGATCACAAAACTCCCCCAAACACCAAGGAGGAAGGGCCCCCACTCCCTCTGGGCAAACTCATCCATTCCACGTTCATGGGTGGACCCTTTCTCCTGGCCCCAGTTTTCATGACTTGAGACTTTAGCTTCCATAGTTCTGCCTTTGAATTCATTTTTTTCAATCTGTACATTTACTGTCCTTTTCTTTCCGGACAGGCAGTGATTTCATTTACTGTTCTCAGGAAAAAGTTTGTTGACTTGGCATGTAGCTTACAGGAGTCAAAGCCATTGGACAATAGGAACTTCCACAAATCCTTTCTGTGTAACTGCATCTGAAATCCTGGCTTGACCTGTAATGGCTTACTGGTTCTAAGTTTAATTAAGTCCTCAATTGGGGCACTGTTTCCTATGATCTCCCTATCCAGAAGCCCAGAATTCTCCAGATCATCAATATCTGGTTTCCTTGTACCCAAGAGTCCACCTTTCAACATATCCCTTTCCTGTTCCATTTTGTTACAAGCTGCAAGAACAAACCCAAATTAAATTTGGAAATTTCTTAATCTAAATTTCAGATAATTGCATTCAAATTCTCCCTTTCATCCAGCATCAGAATTTAATTTTGCCAAAGTTTTTGCCCCTGTTAAAACAGGGTTGGCTTCCTTCCAATTTGAGTGATGCATCATCACTTCTACCTAAAGACTCACCAAAGGTGTCTTTAAAGTCCTCATTTTTGCCAATAGTCTCTTCAAAGCAATCTAGGCTTCCTCTACCAAGTTCCACACAATTATTCATTTAAAAATCATTCCTACATGTTTAGTATTTGTAGACTCATCTGCACTGTACTTGTTTGCTAACAAAATCTGTTTCTTTTTTCTTTCTTTTCTGTTTGCTAAGGCTGCCAGAATGCAAAATGCTAGGAATGGACCTGCTTTTATAAGAGTTATTTATTAAGTTAGAAAAAAACATTTTCATGGGCTTTTCCATGACATTGGAAGTCATTTGGCAATTTCTGCTCACCTCTCTTGGCTTCTGGTTTCAAATGGCTTCCCTTGGGGCATTTCCTTTCTGCATCTCCAAATGACAAGGAATATGTCAGTTCTGAGCTCTTGAGCTCCTTCTGACTTCTCTTTCAGCTGAATTGCTTAAAATTCATTGTGATCACATTTTGATTAGAGATATGGATAATACTACCCTGGACAGGACTAAGGTAAATCAAAATGTAGGGTAAAGGATGATGTGATCATATACTTTTACCATGTTTTATTAATATTTATTGAGCACATAATCTTTGCCAGGCACTGTGCTAAGCGTGTTATACATATATTTAAAAATCACAAAAACTCTCTGTGGTATACTGTTATCTGCATTTTAATAGTAGAGAAATCAAGCTCAAGTAGGATAAGGGATTTGCCTAGGGTCACACATATTTAAGAAGTGGCTGAGGCAGGTTAAGAACATAAGTCTGATTTCTGTAATTCATACTTTTTTCAAACTTCTTTAAAAATTTTTATTGTATAGTATAACAAATATACAAAGCAGAGAAATAAAAAAGGCAATAGTTTTCAAAGCACTCTTCAACAAGTAGTTATAGGACAGATCCTAGGGATTGCCATGGGGTACCATAAAATCCTCTCAGAATTTTCCTTCTAGCTGCTCAAGAATATAGCAGACTAGAAGGCTTAAAATATTTTTTTATCATCACATTACACTTTTTTCCTTCTTTTTTTTTGTGAAAAATACCACACATACAAAAAAGCTATATATTGCAAAGCATAGCACAACAATTAGTTGTAGAACATTTTCTCAGAATTTGACATGGGTTATAATTCCACGATTTTAGCTTTTTACTTCAAGCTACTCTAAAATACTGGAGACTAAAAGAGATATCAATTTAATGATGCAGTATTCATTTTCATTTGTTAAATTCTATCTTCTCTGTATAAGTTCACCATCACCTTTGGTCATTCCATCCCTCTCTTTAGGGGTGTTTGGGTTATGGCCATTCTAAATTTTTCATATTTTAGGGGTCTGCCACTAATATGGTGTAGGGAGATGGAACTATCTGATGTTCTGGAGAGGCTGGGCTAGGTTTCAGGACTAATCTGGACCAGGGACCAGATTGTAGGTTTCTGAAAAATTACTCTAGTGCATAGAACCCTATGGAATCTTATTCATTGCCCTAGGGGTTCTTTAGGAGTGGCTGGAATGTTCCCTGTCGGGGTTTGGGAATTTTGATAGGTAGCAAGGCCTAACTGAACTTGTACAAGAGCAACTGCCTAAGTAGCCTATCAACTCCATTTGAACTCTCTATGCCAATGATACTTTATTAGTTACAGTTCTTTTCCTCCTCTTCATCAGGATGGAATTGTTGATCCCACAGTGCCAGGTCTGAATTCATCCCTGGGAGTCATATCCTATGTCAACAGGGAGGCTTTCACCTTTGGATGTCATGTCCCATGTAGGGGGGAGGGCAGTGGTTTCACTTGTAGAGTTGGGCTTAGAGAGAGTGAGGCCACATGTAAGCAACAAAAGAGTGTGCCTGCAGAAGTAACTCTTAGGCATACCTATAGATAGACTAAGCTTCTCCACTAACTACATAAGCTTCATAAGTGTAAGTCTTAAGATCAAGGGCATGGTCTATTGATAAGGGTGCACCTAAAGTTTGACACAGTATCAGGGGATTCCCTGATGGTAAGGTTTAATAATTCCATATTCTATCTCCCATCCCTCACAGGACTTTGCCAACACATTTTTATTTTCTGCTTAATATACTCTAGGATGTATCCAGGCATTACAATAATCTATACAAGATTAAAAGACCTCTTTCTCTTTCTAGACTCTTTGTGTTTCAATTGTTCAAGTGAGCTATACAGATAGGTTGAGTTAGATTATGCACTACAGATAATTTCAGTTTCGGATCAAATAAATCTATCTCCCATTGGTTTCACAGAGTACATGTGGTTCTAAATTATAGAGACTGTCTTCCTTACCCCTATGTTCTGAATTACTTTAACCCCAACCTCTTTGGCTTCATTCTTATCTCTAAATATCAGGTGATATATATAAAGCAATCTCACAGAATCCAGAAATGTTAATAATCACCATTCTGGACTTACTGTATCTGCTGTAAAAGCTTATAATCAAGGCCCCTGTTTTATTATGAGCATTTTCAAAAGGTGACCATACTGTTCTTGTTCTTTTGTTTCTGTCTTATTTTGTCTTACCAAATGTCCCAAACATTCATTCACATTGTTTCATGCTTCATGACTTTGTTCCTTTTTGAGGCAGGAAAACCTTCATTCATAAGTATACACCATAGTTTGCCAATCTTGTCAGTCAGTGCATCCTTCACCCATCTGTATTCATTGGGCATCAGGTATAATGCCCAAAGTCCACAGACCATCACTCTCAATTTTAGATTATTTCTTTGTTCTCAAGAGAAAAAACCAATAAACACACCCTTTCCAAATAGGAAATCTCAACCTCCTCTTAACTCTCCCCCCCATTACTTACCTCTGCTGCTGCTGTGATAGTGATGGTTTTCTTCTGAACATATTTATAGCATGCAAGAACAGTTTTCCCCCTGCACCTTGGACTTAAACACTCTTTGTATATAAATCATATCTTTGGAGTAATTCTTTCAAGAACTAATTCATACTTCTGGTGTTAATTAGTGGGACACAAAGGTCTATACAACCCCTTTCAATCTTGTTCATTTTCAATATGGTAATATTACTTATAGACCCACTAGGAAACCACCTTCACTCTTACCTATTTCCCTACATTGGAGTTCAACTTCATTAGCTAAGGGTTCACCCATCTCTAGCTTCTACATATCTCTAATTCCCTTATATTCTATATTATAAGCCTCTGATTATATATTAATGCTGGTCATAAGAGTGGAATCATATAGTATCTATCCTTTTGCATCTGGCTAACTTCACTCGACCTTATGTCCTCAAGGCTCATCCATCTTGTCATGTGTTTCAGGATGTCTTTTTGTCTTATGGCTGCATAATATTCCATTATATGTGTACACCATATTTTGTTGAGCCATTTGTCTGCTGATAGACATTTGTTCTGCTTTTATCTTTTGGCAATTGTGAATAATGCTGCCATGAACATCAGTGTGTAAATGTCTGTTTATGTCATTGTTTTCAGCTCTTCTGGGTATATGTCAAGTAGTGCTTTTGCTGGGTCATATGGCAACTTGATATTTGTTTCCTAAGGAACCAACAAACAGTCCTCCATAGTGGCTGCACCATTATACATTCCCACCAGCAGTGCATAAATGTCCCAGTTTCTCCACATCCTCTCCAACATTTATAGCTTCTTGTTTGTTCAATAACAATCAATCTTATAGGTGTGAGATGGCATCTCATTGTAGTCTTGATCTGCATTTCCTTATAACCAATGAAAATGAGCATTTCTTCATGTGCTTTTGAGCCATCTGTATTCTCTTCAGAAAAATGTCTATTCATATCTTCAGCCCATTTTATAATTGGATTGTTTGTTCTGTTGTTACAGAGTTGTATGATTTCTTTGTATATACAGGAAATCAAATATGTGATTTCCAAATATTTTCTCCCATTGAACTGCCTCTTCACCTTTTTGACAGTGTCTTTTGAGATACAGAAGCATTTGATTTTGAGGAGTTCCGATTTATCTATTTTTTTCTTTTTTGCTTGTACTTTGGGTGTTATGTTTAGGAAGCCACCTCCTATTACTGGTTCTTGAAGGCATCTCCCAAATTTTCTTCTAAAAGACTTATGGTGCCAGTTCTTATTCTTAGGTGTTTGATCCACTTTGAGTTAATTTTTGTTTAGGGTGGAAGATAGGAGTCCTTTTTCATTCTTTTGGCTACTGATATCCAGTTCTTCCATGCTCAATTATTGAAAAGACTATTTTGTCCCTGTTCGGAGAAGTTGGAGGCCCTGTCAAAAATCAGTTGACCATAGATTTGGTGGTCTATTTCCACACTCTTAATTTGATTCCATTGGTCAATGTTTCTATCTTTGTTTCAGTTTCATGCTTCTTTGCTCTGTGGCTTCATCTTAGTTTTTAAAGTCAGGAAGTGTTAATACTTCCATTTCATTCTTTTCCTAGGATGCTTTTATCTATTTGGGGTCTCTTTCACTTCCAGATGGCTTCCCTTAGAGGGGGAATACCTGAAATCCTTAAACCATAAATCAGCTACCCTGATATCTGAAATGATTGTAAAAGAACTCACCTTGTGCCTTCGTAACCGTAAGAGCTGTTACCCATTTATCTGGTCATTTCCTTGTAAGGCAAATGCCCTAATGCTATTGAAGCCAGTCATCAACTAGTTTCAACCCCTTATATTTGTGAATTATACTGGCTAGACTCTGCTATTGAAAGATGACTTGTCTTCCTTCCTTTTGGCTCACACCATTAATACTAAAATGATAGCTCTCCCTTCCTTCCTTTCAACTTATGTTGTCCTTTTGAAACAATAATGATAACAATATCTCCTTTTCTGCTTTGAACTTACTATCCAAATGACCTCATCTCCTCTTGGTAAAATCCTTAAAAACCTTGAACCATCTAAACTCAGGGAGACATATTTTGGGCTGCTAGACCATCTGCTCTCCTACTATGCACCTAGTAATAGACTCTTTCTCCCTTTGGGAGTGTCTCAGAAATTGGTTATTGAGCATGTCAGACAAAAGAATCCATGGCCTTTGTGGTAACACTAGCTATAGTTTTATATTCACAAGGTCACAGAGTTGTTGAAAAAGAAAAAATAAAATAAATGGTAGATTATCCCCAAAATACTTGTATTCTGTACAACAGGATCAGCTACCTACATGTATAAAACATGCATAGTATATTGTACAATATGAATGAACTTTCAGGACATCACCGCTACTCTCAGACCTGAGATACATGAAGTGAAAGCTGCCAGTGAGATGAATAACTGAGAACTGTAATGCAGATAGAGGCTCTGTGCTTTTCCTCTTGTATGAATAAGACAAGCTAGATCAGGGACCTGAAAGGAGACAGTAGATACCATGAGGAAGTCCTTGAGCAAGGATGGTTATTGATGGCCAGGGGAGTCTGTCATGCACAGATATGCTGCCTGGGGCTATGCACCTATGCAAAATACCAAGTGGAAGCCACCCACCCAAATGCACTATCTACCCAAGAGGCACCACCCTGGAGAGACAAGTGTGTAGGAGAAAGAGTCCTGACTTATGCAAAGGCCTGCTTTGCAAATATGACTTAATGGAGTGGGCAGCAGAAAATTATTATTAATAAACCACTTTTCTCTAACAAGGAGAGGAGAGGGGGAGTAGATAAAATTATGCAATACAAGCAGATTGTATCACCACAACAAAAGCCTCTCACCTCTTACTGCTGTAAGAGTGCCTACAGGCCCTTCTTGCATGTGCTTTTAATACACTTCCTACCAGTTTGCTTGTTCTGTGCTGTGCCATTGAATTCTTTCCTGTGGTGTGGTCAAGAACCTAGGAATTTGAATCTGGCAACATGAAATTTTAGAATTCTTCTGGATAATTACACTTTGTAGCCATTTTACAGAGCATTGAGTAGAGTTGGCATGGAGTGTGAAAAAATATTATCATGCATATTTTTGTATATATATATATATAGTAAGATGAGTCTGGAAAATATGTATGTGTGCCTTGTTTGTAAAACATGGATAAATAAATATAAATATGCATGTATGTATGTATGTATTTTGGACCCAAAATGCAGGAGTGTTTACCACTTTAAGATGAGAAGTATATAAAAGGTCATTTCCATTAGTGAAAGGAATAGAATTGAAATTTTCACCCTCCCTGTGTAACGGAGGATATCTGGAATTCCCAAGCCATGCCTAGAGCGTTCTCTCTCAAGTATGTTCCTGACATAGCAATTAAAGAAAAGCTGGGAAGGCTCTTCCTGGCATAGAGCTAATCTGCATTGCCTGGGTTTGAACCCTAAGTTATCACTTCTTAGATGAATCACTTTTAGATAACTTTCTTATCCAAGCTATTCTTCCATTTGCTCTTCAGAAAGTGGGAGTGACAGTAACTGTCTACCTCAGAATACACAAGAATATCAATAATGTAACAGGCTTTGAAGAACTTCTGACACAGTGACTTATATGTTAGATTGTTACTATTATCTTCTTTAATTCTTAATGAAATGTTGACAGATCATCAATCACAATTTTACAGATAAGTAAAGGACCCATCTACTGTGAACCCTCTCAATTCATTCACTTTGAGAACATTCCTTACTACTAAATGTTCAGTCTCTCTAAACCTTTACCAGTATCTGTCTCTCTACCTATTATTTAACTTTTCTGTCCTCTCAACTGATACAGGATTTCCTGATTCCTTAGTAAATGAACTGACCATGTCTTCCTGTACTACCAGACTATTTGTACCAATAATTGTAATAATTGTTATATCAACCTACCCAGGCCCCCATACATTCTCCCACCCCTTCTCTCTGAAGTAAGCAAACACCCATCTACAAATTCTCAGCACAAAAAACAATGAAACTTCTACTTCATCCTCTTTAGATAGTTGCTTTAAATACCACAAATTCCCTTACCTCTCTTCCTTTTCTCTGGAGAAATTCAATCAGTGGAAGATCCCCTCAATTTGCCATATATTTGCATGATTTCACCACACAACTGCACTCTACTGGAGAAAATATCAAAATGTGTTATGCTCACATTGTCAGGGTAAAATTAAGTTTAACTTTCACACAAAATGGGGCAGGAAATGGCTGTAGGACAGCTCAAATCAGCCTTGCAGGTAGGGAATGAGAGAGCCTCTGGTGCAAGCCTAGAATTGGTATGAAATAGGTAGAAACAAGTTTAAATAAATAACAGCCAAGGTCATTGAAGTGTAAAGCCTAAACAAAAATGGGAACCTTCATAGGAGATTTAAATTTGTTAAACTATCTGGATAGGCTATAGCCTCTGAAGTAGGCAATCAGTGGAGAAACAGGAAGGACCTGCATGCTAGGCTTAGGAAATAAACACTGCTGCTTTGGGTTGCTCAGGGTGGTAGCCACCATGTTTGTTTGGGTGCCTGTTCTTGCAAGACCATGAACAAATTCTTTTCTTCACTACAATTGGATGAGAATTTATTGTCTTTTGGGTATGGCTTTCTCTTTCAAGTGCGAATTTAACAATACTCTTTCAGGTATTCTCTTTCATGTATGAATTAAACCATAAATTCAAAATTATCCACATGCCAAATGGGCAATGAACATTGTCCAAATATAACTAAGTGCATAGTTCCCTAGTAAAGTCATTTCCTCAGAAACCCCAAAACCTTTAACCAATCTTCCTTATATTCTCCTAATCTTTAGCCCCACTTATTTCACCACATAGTCTTACCTAATAACTCATTGAGAAAGTAGATCCCCTCAGTCAAGAGCTGAATCACCTTTAACACCCCTAAAAATTTATGCATAAGGATTTGCCTTCCACATCTTCTCATGTTGCACTGTATTAGAAAAAAATGTGTCTTTCTCTTATGAAATGCCAAACCCTAACTAAAATATTTAGACTGCCCCCTTTTTAATTTAAAAATAATTTGAACTCTTGATTACTTATTTCCAACATCTTCAAACATCAGCTCTTCATAGTATGCTATGATCGTTTCTTCTTGATATTCCAGCATGTTCATTTTATGTTTCTTAAAATAGATGTCCATAGATGTTTTGGGGTAAACAACAAGATTTAATAAAATCTTTATTTTAAAATAATTTTATACTAAGGGACAGATGGAAAAATAAAACAAAATCTATAGAGAATGCCATAATATCTTCCACACAGATACCCCATCCACCAACTTTTAATATTGTCAGATTTGCCATCTCATTTTATCTAAATAACTAAACTGCATATTTACTTATTGATCAATTTGCTAAACATTTGAAATTTGTTTTAATAATGATTTTCCTTGAATACTTCCATTTCCACGTACATTTGTAGATCCACTCCAGGATCATGTATTGCATTTAGTTCTTAGTGCCTTTTCATTTTTCCTAATTTTTAATTTTGGAAATATATATAAACATGAACTTCCCCATATTAATTGTTCCCCACATAAAATTCAGTGGAGTTAATTTCATTAACAATGTAGGGGGCCATATATTAAAAATTTTTCTCATCACTCCAAGTGCAAACCTTCTATCCTTTACTCATTAAGTCTTCATTCTTCCTCATCTCTGCTTTTACCATTGGTAAGCCATACTCCCATTTCTTAAACACAAGACTTTATCACTCCAGGATAGGTCCATAAAAGTGTAATAATTAGATCTTATTGTGAGTTGCAAATATATTTCTTAACTTTTTGATTGTATAATATGACATATATACAAAGCAAAGAAAGGAAAAAACAATAATTTCCAAAGCACTCTTCAAAGTTTCAGAGCAGATCCCAGAGTATGTCAGGGTCTACCATTCCATTGTCTTAGATTTTTCCTTCTAGTTGCTCAAGAATACTACAGGATAGAAAAATAAGTATTTCTTTAATAATCACAATTGCCTTTCTTTCTTTTTGTGTGAAAAATAACATGTACAGAAAAGGAATGAATTTCAAAGCACAACACAGTAATTTCTTGTAGAATGTATTTCAGCATTTGGTATGGGTTATAGTTTTACAATTTTAGATTTTTATTTTTAGCTGCTCTAAGGTATTGGAGACCAAAAGAAATATCAATAAGTCAGCAATCATTATCATTTTTTAACATCTACCTTCTCTGTGTAACTCCACCATCACCTATGATCTTTCTCTTACTCATTAGGGCTATTTGGGCTATGTCCATTCTGACATTTTCATATTGGAAGGGGTGGACAGTAATATGGGATGGGGATGGAAGTAGTTGATGTTCTGGAAAGGCTGACTTCTCTGCAATTCAGAACTTAATTCATCCAGGAACCCTTCTGGAGGTTGCAGGTTTCTGGAAAGTCACCCAAATATGTAGAAACTTTGTAGAATCTTATATATCACCCTATGCGTTCTTTAGGATTAGCTGGAATGGTTTGGGTTGAGATTTGGCATGTTGTGGTAGGTAGTGATATCTAACTGAAGCTTGCATAAGAATGACCTCCAGGGTAGTCTACTCAATTCTTTTTGAAATATCTCAGCCACTGATATATTATTTGTTACACTTTTTTCTCCTTTTGGTCAGGATGACACTGTTCATCCCTCAGTGCCAGGGCCAGACTCATCCATGGGAGTCATCTTCCTCACTTTCAGGGATACTTTCATCTCTTGATGTCATGTCCCAAGTAATGGGGAGAGCAATGACTACGCTTGAAGAGTTGGGCTTAGAGAGAGTGAGGCCACATCTCATCAACAAAAGAGTTCCTCCAGAAATAGCATTTAAGCATACCTATAGGCAGTCTAGGCTTTTCTACTACATAGATAAACTTCAAAAGAGCAAGCCTCAAGATCAAGGGCTTGGCCAATTGATTAATTTGGCTTATTGAACATTCATTCCCTAATACTTGATACAGCTTCCGGGGTTTCCCTGGTGGTAGAGTTTAATGGTTCCATATTTTTTCTCCCATTCCTCAAGTGACTTTTCCAGTGTTTCTTGATTATCTGCTTAATACACTCTGGGATGTATCCAGGCATTGCTTTAAGCTATACAGGAATAAATACCCTCATTATTACTCTGGCTTATGTGCCTGTTTGAATCTGTGGTGGACCCCAGAAAAGCCATGTCCTTTAATCCTCATTCAACATTGCTAGGTGGGATCATTTTGATTATTCTTATGGAGATGATTTCCATGGAACTGTGTCTCCACCCATTGACAAGGGTGTCCTCTAAAAGAGGAAACATTTTGGAGACAGTCCTTTTGGTAGAGCCATGAGAAAGCCAGCAGATGCTGCCATGTTCACCATGTGCCCTTCCAGCTGAGAGAGAAACACTGAGCATCATCAGCCTTCTTGAACCAAGGTATCTTTACCTGGATACCTTAAATTGGACATTTCTATAGACTTGTTTTAATTGGGACTTTTTCTCACCCTTAGAAGTGTAAACTAGCAGCTTATTAAATTTCCCTTTTTAAAAGCCATTCTGTTTCTGGTACATTGCATTCAAGCAGCTAGCAAACTAGAACAGCTTCTTGTTTAGATTATTTAAATGATATGCTCAGACTGTTTGAGTCAGATTATGTGCCAAAGAAAATTTATATTATGGGAAAAATAAACCTTCTTCCTTTGGTTTCAAGGGGTAGATGAGGTTCTAAAACATAAACAATATCTGACTTACCCCTGTATTCTTTTTTTTGTACCCCTGATTTCTTAATTACCTCAATCCCAAACTGATCAACTTTGTTCTTATCTCTAAATACCAGGTTATATATATATATAACCTCATATATATATATATATATATATATATATAAACTCATATATATATGAGTTTATCAAAATCCAAAAATAATAATTACCACTCCAGACTAAATATGACTGCTATAAGAGCTTACAATCAAGGTTCCAGCTTTGTATAAGCATTTTCTGAGGGAGATCATACAATAATTGCTCTCTTGTGTCTGGCTTATTTTGCCTTTACCAAATGTCCCACAGGTTCATTCACAATGCTGCATTCCTCACTATTCAGTACCTTTTGTCACAGCACAATATTTGATCACATATGTACATAGCATCATTCATCAATCCATTTCTCAGTCAATGTATCCTTCAGCCACCTCCATTCATTAGGCAACATGTGTAAGGTCCAAAGTCAACAGTCAATCAATACTTGCAGTTTTACATAATTTCGTTGTGCCCAAGAGAGAGATAAACAACAAACACACCCTCACCAAATAGAAAGACTAGGCCTCCCTAATAAATCTTATCCCTTCCCCCATCATTTACCCTTGCTATTGCTGATGTTTTCCTGTTAAGCATACCCCATAGCATGCAACAACAGTTTTCCTTCTACTGTGAACTTAAACACTCTTTGTACAAAATTCATACCTTTGAAGTAATTCATGTAGGAACTTATTTATATGTGTAGTGTTAATCAGTGGGAAACATGAGTTTATAGACCACCATTGATCATGTTCACCTTTAAATATGGTAATATTATTTTTATAGACACACTAGTGAACTGCCTTCACTTCTATCTACTCCCTTATATTTGTGTCCAACCCCATTAGCTACCCAGTCATCCCTCTCTAGATTCTGTGTATCTCTAGATCCCCTAAAGTCTGTATTATAAGCCTCTGAGTTTACCTTTACCATGATCATAATACTGGAAGTATAAAGCATACACTAACTATCCTTTTATGTCTATCTTATTTCATTTAGCATTATGTCCTCAAGGCTCTTCCATATTGTCATGTGCTTCTGGTCAACATTTCATCTTATTGCTGCATAATATTCCATCTTATGTATATGCCACATCTTGTTAATCCACTCACCTGTTGATGGGCACTTGGATTATTCCATCTTTTGGTGATTGTGAATAATTCTGCTATGAATATCTGTGTGCCAATGTCTGTTTGTGTCACTACTTTCAGCTCTTCTGAGAACATACCAAGCAGTTGGATTGCCAGGTCATAGGGCAGCTCGATATTTTGTTTCCTAAGTAACCACTAAAATGTCTTGCATAGTAGCTGTTCAACTTTACGTTCCTATCAGCAATGAATAGGTGTTCCATATTCTCTCCAATATTTGTAGTTCCCTGTTTATTTAATAGTAGTCATTCTTATAGTTGTGGGGTGGTATCTCATTGTAGTGTTGATCTGCATTTCCCTTATAGCTAAAGAGAATGAGAATCTTTTCAAATGCTTTTTAGCCATCTGCATTTGCTTTTCAGAAAAATACTTATCATATCTGTAGCCAATTTTATAATTGGGTTGTTTGTTCTTTTGTTTGTATGTTGTATGATTTCATTATGTATACATGATATCAAAGATTTATCCAATGTGTGATTTCCAAATATTTTCTCCCATTGAGTTGGCTGCCTCTTCACCTTTTTGAGAAAATCATTTGAGGCACAGAAGCATTTTATTTTCAGGGGTTTCCATTTATCTATTTTTCCTCTTGTTCCTTGTGCTTTGGGTGTAAAGCTAAGGAATCAATGTCCTATTAGTAGGTCTTTAAGATGTTTCCCTACATTTTCTTCTAGGAGCTTTATGGTACTAGTTCTTATATTTAGCTGTTTGATGCACTTTGAGTTAATTTTTGTATAGAGTGTAAGGTAAGAGTCTTCTTACATTCTTTTGGGTATTGATATCTAGTTCTTGCATGTCCATTTACTGTCAAGACTATTTTGTCCTAGTTCAGTGTATTTGGGGGCCTTGTTGAAAATCCATTGATCATGGACTTGGTGGTTTATTCCTAAGCTCTCATTTCTAATCTACTGGTTAATATTTCTATCTTTCTGTCAGTATTATGCTGTTCAGACCACTGTGGCTTTATAAAATTTTTAAAATCAGGAAGTGTTAATCTTCCCATTTGATTCTTCTTTTTAGGATGCTTTTAGCTATTTGGGGCCTGTTTCCCTTCCAGATGAGTTTAGTAACTATCTTTTCCAAGTCTTCAAAATAGGTTGTTGGATTTTGATTCACACTGTGTTGGATCTGTAGATCAATTTGGGTAAAATTGACATCTTAACTATATTTAACCTTCCTATCCATGAAGAGGGAGTATCTTTCCACCTATTTAGATCTTCCTTGATTTCTTTTGACAATGTTATGTAGTTTTCTGTGTACATATCTTTTATATACTAGTAAAGCTCATTCCTAAGTACTTGATTCTTTTACTTGCTATTTTGAATGGATTTTTTTCCTTAATTGACTCCTCCATTAGGTCATTCCTTTTGTATAGAAAGTTACTGATATTTGCACATTAATTTCATATCATGTGACCCTGTTGAATTTATTTACTGTCTCAAGTAATTTTGTTGTAGTTTTTTCAGGATTTTCAAAGTATAGCATAATGTCATCTGCAAATAATGAAAGTTTTATATCTTTCTTTCCCAGTTGGATGCCTTTTATTTCTTTTTCTTGCATGATTTCTTTAGCTAGAACTTATACTTCAATGTTGAATAATAGTGGTGACAGAGGGCATTTTTGTCTCATTTGTGATCTTAGGGGAAAATGTTTCTCTCGCTCTCCATTGAGTATAATGCTGGCTGTAAGCTTGTCATATATGCCCTTTGTCATAAGGGGAAAATTAGCTTTGATTCAAAACTTTTGAAGAGTTTTTATCAGAAAAGGATGTTGAGTTTTGTCAAATGCTTTTTCAACATTAATTGAGGTGATCATGTGATTTCCCCCTTTTGATTTTGACTTGTTAATGTGATGTATTACATTAATAGATTTTCTTGTGTTGAACCATCTTTGCATTCCTGGTATAAATCCCATTTGGCTATGGTGTATAATTATTTTACTGTGTGGTTGGATTCGATTTGCTAGTATTTTTTTTTTGAGAATTTTTTTAAATCTATGTTCATTGGGGATATTGGCCTGTAGGTTTCCTTTCTTATAGCATCTGTACCCAGTTTGGTATCAAAGTGACATTAGCTTCATAAAATGAGTTAGGTAGTGTTCCATTTCCTTCAATTTTTTGTAAAAGTTTGAGCAGGATTGGTGATAGTTATTTGTGGAATGTACAATAATACTCCCCTGTAAAGCCATCTGTCTGTGGCTTTTCTTTATAGGAAAAATTTTCATAAATGATTGAATCTCTTTAGTTGTGATTGGTTTGTTGAAATCATCTGTTTCTTCTTTAGTCAGTGCAGTTTGTTCATGTGTTTCCAGGCATTTGTCCATTTCATCTAAGTTGTCTAGACTGCTGGCAAATATTTGGTCACAGTACCCTCTTATGATTTTTTTTATTTCTTTATGGTTTGTGGTAAACCTTTCATTTCTGATTTTGTTTATTTGCATTCTTTCTAATTTTTTGTCAGCTTTTCTAGATGTCCATTGATTTTATTGATTTTCTCAAATGACCATTTGGTTTATTGCTTCTTTCTGTTATTCTTTTGCTCTCTCATTCATACAATTCTACTTTAATCTTTTTTATATGATTTCTTCTATTTTCTTAGGGGCTAGTTTGCTGTTCTTTCTCAAGTTCCTCCAGGCAAATAGTTAAGTCCTCAATTTTTGCTCTTTCTTCTGTTTAACATAAGTATTTAGGGCAATAAATTTCCCTCTCAGCCTAGACTTTGCTGCATCCCATAATTTCAGATAATCTTATTCTCATTTTGATTCATCTCCAGAGAGCTGCTGATTTCTCTACTAATTTCTTCTTTGACCTACTGGTTGTTTAAGAGTATGTTATTTATTCTCCATATATTAGTGAAAATTCTCATTCTTGTGGTTATTGATATCCATCTTCACTTCATTTGATCAGGAAGGTGCTATGAATAATTTCAATGTTTTTGAATTTAGAAAGACCTGTTTTGTGCTCCAGCATATGATATATCCTGGAGAATGTTCCATGAACAGTAGAGAAAACATATATCCTGGTGTTTGGGGGTGTAATGACCTACATATGTCTGTTAGGTCTAATTCATTTAGCACTTCTCTATTTCCTTGCTGATCTTCTGTCTGGTTCTATCTATAGAGGAGAGTTATGTATTGAAATCCCTGGTTGTTATTATCGGAATGGCTATTGCATCCTTCAGTTTTGCCAATGTTTTCCTTGTGTACTTTGGAGCTCCTTGATTGGGATTATAAACATTTATGATTGCTATTTCTTCTTGGTGAATTGTCCCTTTTATTAATGTATAGTGTCCTTCTTTGTGTCTTATAATATCTTCACATTTAAAGTCTACTTTGATTTTACTATAGCTACTCCTGCTTTATTTGGTTACAGCTTATACAAAACATCTTTTTCCATCCTTTCACTTTCAAACTATTTGTATTTTGTGTCTAAGATGAGTCTCTTATAAGCAGCATATAGCTGGATTATAATTCTTAAACCATTCTGCCAGTCTGTATCTTTTAATTGGTAAGTTTAGTCTGTTAACATTCAAAATTATAGATGTAAATGCATTTCTTGAATCCAACATCTTATCCTTTGAATTTTATTAGTCAGATCTATATATATATTTTTCCCACTTCCTCTTTTATCCTTTATGTTACCCTTAGTGGTACTCTAAAATTCTGTGCCCTCATCCAGTCTTCCCTCTTTCATCATTTTTTTTTAAACAGAAGGACTTCCTTTAGTATTTCTTGTAAGGCCAATTTATTGTTGACAGATTCTTTCTGAATTTGTTTGTCTGTGAAAATGTTAATCTCTCATTCATTTATAAGGGCATTTTGCCTGGGTACAGAATTTTTGGCTTGATGTTTTTCTCTTTCAAGATCTTAAATATATCATACTACTGCCTTCTCAACATCCATAGTGCCAGCTGAGTAGTCCAAACTACAGGGTTTCCCTTGTATGGGTAGATTGCTTTTCTTTTGCGGCTTTCAAGATTTTATGCTTCTCTTCAACATTTGTCTGACTGATTAGTATGTGTCTTGGGGAATGCCTATTTGCATTTAGACTATATGGAGATTATTGTATTTCTTTGATTTGCATATTTATATCCTTTTACGGTTGGGAAGTTTTCCCCCATTGTGTCCTCAACTAATCTTCCTAGCCCTTTACTCTTCTCTTCTTCTTCTTGGACTATGATGATGCTTATATTTGTGCACTTTGTTTTGTCCATCATTTCTCTAAGATCCAATTCAAATTTTTCCATCTCTTTTGCCATTTGCATTTTTGTATGTTTCAAATCAGTTGCCTTGTCCTCTAGTTCACTTATTGTTTCTTCTGCCTATTCAAATGTGCTGTTGTGTGCTTCTAGTATATTTTATATTTGCTCTACAGCATCTTTAATCCCTGTGATATCTGCTATTTTTCTATTTATTCTTTCACATTCTTTTTTATGCTTTTCAAATTTCTTCTTGATCTCTTTTATGTCATTAGCCATCCCATTAAGTTTATTAATTTATTAAGTAAAGTGAAAATCTTTGATAACTTGTTCCAAAGTCTGTGTTTCCACCAGTGTTTTAATTGAGTTATTTGGCTAGGCTATTTCTGTCTGCATTTTGGTATGCTTAATGATCATCTTTTGCTCTCAATGCATGTAAATATCATGATAGTGTTTCTTTGGATGTTGATTTCATTCAGTAGTCTAAAGCTTTATATTTGTGGGATGGATGTACAGCAGAATGTGGGCTATGGTGTGGGTACAACAGTGTGATGATGGGTTGCAGCACAGGTATAGTCACTGGTTGGGGACACTATGCTGGTGCCTGTGAGCATAGGATGCAGGGCACAGTGTTTTGAAAGTCTAAGTGTGGGGGACCAGCCTTAGTGCACAGGAATAGAGTGTGGCATGGGGCACACTGAGAGAAGGTACAGAGGAAGGCAAATGGGAAGGATTGTATGCATGCACAGGTGCTGATGTGTGGGCAGGTTGTGGGTGGGTGCATGGTGTTTGGGGTTTGTGTCTATCAGGGTGCATGGTAGGTGGCACAGAGATCAGGGCACAGGGAGGACAGGGCTCATGTGAGGAAGGGGCCCAGGATGAAGATATGGGAGTGTGTAGGGGCAGGGCACAGGTCATGGGGTTTCAATACGTGGGTCAAGGGCAGGTGATATCAGGTGGATGGACCCTGGTGCAGAGGTGCAGGTACAGGGGTGACCACATGTGTATGGTGGGGCCTATGTAGCACAGATGTGCATGTTGACACCTGCCAGAGATCTCTTACCAGGGGATGGGGCAAGGGTGCACGTTTGTGGTACAGGGGTGTGGGATGCAGGACCAAAGTGGTGGGTACACAGATATCTGGACACCTGGAGATGGGGAGATGTGGCTGAGTATGTGCACATATCTGTGGGGTGGGGCCCTGATGTGTGCTGTTGAAAGAGGCAGGACTCTGGTTGCAGGTGGCAATGACTGGGTATGCGCCTGTGTAGGGTGGGGGTAGGAGTGACCCAGATGTGCATGCTTATTGAAAGAGACACTCCCCCTACCTGATTGCAAATGTAGTCAACTATGGATGCTGTTAATATGGTCATGGTTTAAGTCCATGAAATGTCTTCACACTGAGAGACAGGCCAGTGCTTGCCCATACAACTGTGTACTAGCACCTGGTCAAGTTGACTCATGAACATAACCATCACAGATGGAAACAATGAATGTGTCAACCAATGAATGTATGGATAAAAAATGTCACATATACCTATGATGGAATATTACTCAGCAGTAAGAAGGAATGAAATCCTGAAGCACATGACAACATGGATGAAACCTGGGGACATTATGTGGAGTGAAATAAATTAGAGATGAAATGACAAGTAGTGTTTAATTTCACTAATATGAATGAATTAAAATATGAAACTCATCATCATATAATTAGAATATAGGTTATCAAGAGACAGAATGAGTCTGGAGAATGGGGAGCAGTTTCCTAATGTATATTGTTTCTAATGAGTTGACCTTAAATACTTAGAAATGGATGTAGCTGATGGTAGCTCATTTTTGAGGTTATATTTTTTTTAACTGTGGTGGATATTTCTGAAAGGGGTTGTTTAAAGTCAAGTACATCACCAGAAGGAGAGCTGGATCTTAAATATGGGAATGTAACACAGTGAACCTTGTGGTAGATAATGTTTGAGGTAGATAATGATTGTGGTAGATAATGTTTATGGTAACATTATAAACATAAATATGTTCTTTCATAAACTATTACAGGGTTATGACACTTGGACAAAGAGTTAATAATAGAGTGGTATATGGGGAAAAGTACCTATCTAAAACTATGAACTACAGATAATAGTAATATCTTAGTATTCTTTCATTTAATATTCCTCACCAATGTTAAGTGTTAAAATAGTGGGGAGAAAAAGGGATATAGGTTGTTCTGAATTTTCTTTTTTAATGCCTGTGTTATTTTTCTTTTTGAAATAATGAAAATGTACTAATATTGATGTTGATGACTACCAAACTAGGTGATTCCTGTGAGACTTTGTATACTTTGGATGGGTTATACTGTATATGAAGATATCTCAATAAAATTTTCAGTCTAAACAAAATTTTCAAAATAAATATATATAATAAACATCCATCTTTAGAATTTCCCCCCAGTCCTTGAGGCCATTTCAGAAAATAGCATTTACTCAAGGAAATCTGTAGCTGATGCAACTGAAGTTCTGCACTCCACTTCTCAGGCTCTCTCTCAGAGGGAAAACAGGCTTTTGCCATTCAACTCAACTCTTGTCTTGGGAAAATCCTCTTTCTGCAAAGGATTCCTTTTCTTCCACAGCTGATCTCCTTGCTCCAATGGGGAAATTACATCAAATTTGCACAATGATATTACGCACATAGTTTGTAAGATCACTACTGAAAGGAATGCAAGTTCCAAGGTGGCTACAAATGAAAAAAAGATGAACATTGGAGATCCACTGAAGGAGAAGCTCCTAGACCATAGAACATATTACCGGCTATTCAACAGTGAAGAATGCACACCTGACACTATGGCAAAGGAAATAAGATCTTCTGTGTGATGATATCTATGACCAAGTTCAAAGACATCACATAGAATTCTCAGTGACTTAAGCCATGCAGAAATTACATTTTTAGAAGAGAATTCAACAAATTTCACAAGAACACTAGAAATGCTGTATGGATAGTCTCAAACTCCAACCCTGTCCTTACAGCAGAATAGTCCAAAGCATTTTTAGACTTTAGAATAAACTTATTCTAAAGCTAAGTTTAAAGCATTTATTTATTCATACAAAAATTTTTTATTACTTCCCAGCATAGTTATGGGTAGTGAGAAAGCAGATTTAGTAGCTAGAAACCTATGACATTATGGTCAGAGATACTATATTCCAGTGAGATGATAAACTATGTGTTACTAAATACATAATAAAGAAATTATTCCATGAAGTTGCAAGTGCTGTGAAAGAATTATGGTAGGCAGTATAGTGGAATATGGGACTGTTCTCTTGATGCTTGATAGATAAATAAATGTGTGTGTGTGTGTATAATATATAATATATATTGAACAACTGATGTTTTCAAGCATCACATATCTGAACAACTTCCTTTTGTACTTGCCCAGAAGCACCCAGTCATCTTGGGTGAAGTCTATAGCTTTATCATCAAGGTCAAATGTTCCTAAAACATGGTGAATATTATATTCAATCCAGGACCAACTGTACCAATGTCCAAAAGATGATGATCAAGATAACAGCACTGGGAAAGTGCCTCTATATTTCTAGACTTAGACTGTTTGAGGTTCCAGTCAAATATTCCTCATTTGACCTGGAATATGCACATTCTTAAGAGATTTGTCATCATTTTAATGGAAGAGCACATGAGGTATTATGTGAACTATCCTAGCAATTTCATCAATAGACTTCCAATAATCCAGTGACTTCTAAATTGTTGATAATGAAATTTGTACTTGAGAATATATAAGTAAAATATTGCTCCTGGTGGGGCCAAGATGGTGGCTTAGTAAGGTATGCACGTCTTAGTTCCTCCTCCAGAGCAACTACTAGGTGAACAGAAACAGTGCAGAACAGTTCCCGGGGCCACGGCAGGGAATGGACACACAGCGTACCCCAATCTGGACTGGCTAGACTGACTGCGAGACTCTGCTGCGGTGAGATCCCTGAGCGGTGCGTGATTCCCCAAGCCACGGCAGCTGGCAGCCGGAGCTCCTCCGTCCCTCCTTCCCAGGCCGGCTGAGAGTCTCGGAGAGGCAAGTTTCCCAAGGCAGAGTGGCTGGCACCCCTCTTTTGTGGGCGGCTTTCTGGACCGGCTACAAGTCTCGGATTAGAGGGCTACCCAAGCCGCGGTGGCCGGCAACCGGCGGCCCCCCTGCAGGTGACTTCCTGGTCCGGTGGTGAGTTCCCCAGGCCACGGCGGCCAGCGATGGGCACCCCTCCCCCGCGGGCGGCTTCCTGGTCCGGTGGTGAGTTCCCTGGGCCGCAGCAGCCGGTGACCGGCACTCCTCCAGGGAGAGGAGGGAATTTCCGACAGTGGCAGGGACTGGGTACAACCAAACACCAATAGTGGCATTAATAAAGGAGCCACAGGGTCCACTCAAGCCGCAGCGGCTGGCACCCCCAACATGCATGGCCCCCCAGACCAACTGAGGGAATTGGATGCCCCCAGGCCGCGGAGAACGGTGACCAGGGGGATCCCTGCTGGGAACGGTGCACTCCCCTGGGCCGCGGTGGCTGGCACCCTCCCGCCAGGCTTGGCGCCCCGGGCCGACTAGGAAATTCGACGGGTGCTCACCCGGGCCGGCGACCCTCCGTGCCTTCAGATCCCCGGGCCAGCAGGCACACTTCCAAGCCACTTCAGCTGGTGAACCTCCCACATGGCGAGAGTTTTCCAAAGTTAAAGGACCCACAGCACCTTTTACTGGTGGGACCTGCAGACAAACGTGTGCCACGAGTGCCACCTACTGGGCAGGATAAGAAAAACAGCACTCAGATTTCACAGAAAAATCTTCCAACCTGTTGGGTCCAACACCCAGGGAAATCTGACTAAATGCCAAGACGCCAGCAGAAGATAACGGATCATGCTCAGAAGATTGAAAACATGGTCCAGTCAAAGGAACAAACCAATAGTTCAAATGAGATACAGGAGCTGAGACAACTAGTGCTGAATATACAAACAGAAATGGAAAAACTCTTCAAAAACTAAATCGAGAAATTGAGGGAGGACATGAAGCAGACATGGGCTGAACAAAAAGAAGAAATAGAAAAACTATTTCTATTTTTTCAGAAAAAACTATTTCAGTTTTTCAGAAAAACTGAAAAAACAAATCACAGAACTTATTGAAGTGAAGGATAAAGTAGAAAAGATGGAAAAAACAATGGATACCTACAATGATAGATTTAAAGAGACAGAAGATAGAAATAGTGATTTGGAGGATGGAACATCTGAATTCCAAAAAGAAACAGAAACTATCGGGAAAAGAATGGAAAAATTTGAACACAGTATCAGGGAACTCAAGGACAATATGAACCACACAAATATATGTGTTGTGGGTGTCCCAGAAGGAGAAGAGAAGGGAAAAGGAGGAGAAAAACTAATGGAAGAAATTATCACTGCAAATTTCCTAACTCTTATGAAAGACCTAAAATTACAGATCCAAGAAGTGCAGTGCACCCCAAAGAGATTAGACCCAAGTAGACATTCTCCAAGACACTTACTAGTCAGAATGTCAGAGGTCAAAGAGAAAGAAAGGATCTTGAAAGCAGCAAGAGAAAAACAATCCATCACATACAAGGGAAACCCAATAACACTATCTGTAGATTTCTCAGCAGAAACCATGGAAGCTAGAAGACAGTGGGATGATAGATTTAAATTACTAAAAGAGAAAAACTGCCAACCAAGACTCCTATATCCAGCAAAATTGTCCTTCAAAAATGAGGGAGAAATTAAAACATTTTCAGACAAAAAGTCACTGAGAGAATTTGTGACCAAGAGACCAGCTCTGCAAGAAATACTAAAGGGAGCACTAGAGTCAGATACGAAAAGGCAGAAGAGAGAGGTGTGGAGAAGAGCGTAGAAAGAAGGAAAATCAGATATGATATATATAATACAAAAGGCAAAATGTTAGAGGAAAATATTATCCAAACAGTAATAACACTAAAAGTTAATGGACTGAATTCCCCAATCAAAAGACATAGATTGGCAGAATGGATTAAAAAACAGGATCCTTCTATATACTGTCTACAGGAAACACATCTTAGACCCAAAGATAAACATAGGTTGAAAGTGAAAGGTTGGGAAAAGATATTTCATGCAAATAACAACCAGAAAAGAGCAGGAGTGGCTATACTAATATCCAACAAATTAGGCTTCAAATGTAAAACAGTTAAAAGAGACAAAGAAGGACACTATATACTAATAAAAGGAACAATTAAACAAGAAGACATAACAATCATAAATATTTACACACCGAACCAGAGTGCCCCAAAATATGTGAGGAATACACTGCAAACAATGAAAATGGAAATAGACTCATATACCATAATAGTTGGAGACTTCAATTCACCACTCTCATCAATGGACTGAACATCTAGACAGAGGATCAATAAGAAATAGAGAATCTGAATATTACTATAAGCGAGCTAGACTTAACAGACATTTATAGGGCATTACATCCCACAACAGCAGGATACACCTTTTTCTCAAAGGATCATTCTCAAAGATAGACCATATGCTGGGTCACAAAGCAAGTCTTAACAAATTTAAAAAGATTGAAATCATACACAACACCTTCTCGGATCATAAAGGAATGAAGTTGGAAATCAATAATAGGCAGAGTGCCAGAAAATTCACAAATACGTGGAGGCTCAACAACACACTCTAAACAACGAGTGGGTCAAAGAAGAAATTGCAAGAGAAATTAGTAAATACCTCGAGGCGAATGAAAATGAAAACACAACATATCAAAACTTATGGGATGCAGTAAAGGCAGTGCTAAGAGGGAAATTTATTGCCCTAAAGGCCTATATCAGAAAGAAGAAAAGGCAAAAATGCAGGAAATAACTGTCCACTTGGAAGAACTGGAGAAAGAACAGCAAACTAATCCCAAAGCAAGCAAAAGGAAAGAAATAACAAGATTAGAGCAGAAATAAATGAAATTGAGAACATGAAAACAATAGAGAAAATCAATAAGACCAGAAGTTGGTTCTATGAGAAAATCAATAAGATTGATTGGCCCTTAGCAAGATTGACAAAAAGAAGAAGAGAGAGGATACAAACAAATAAGATCAGAAATGGAAGAGGAGACATAACTACTGACCTCACAGAAATTAAGGAGGTAATAACAGGATACTATGAACAACTTTATGCTAATAAATACAACAATGTAGATGAAATGGACGGGTTCCTGGAAAGACATGAACAACCAACTTTGACTCAAGAAGAAATAGATGACCTCAACAAACCAATCACAAGTAAAGAAATTGAATTAGTCATTCAAAAGCTTCCTAAAAAGAAAAGTCCAGGACCAGGCAGCTTCACATGTGAATTCTATCAAACATTCCAGAAAGAATTAGTACCAACTCTCCTCAAACTTTTCAAAATAGTCGAAGTGGAGGGAAAACTACCTAATTCATTCTATGAAGTCAACATCACCCTCATACCAAAACCAGGCAAAGATATTAAAAAAAAAAGAAAACTACAGACCAATCTCTCTAATGAATATAGATGCAAAAATCCTCAATAAAATTCTAGCAAATCATATCCAACAACACACTAAAAGAATTATACATCATGACCAAGTAGGATTCATCCCAGGTATGCAAGGATGGTTCAACATAAGAAAATCAATTAATGTAATACACCATATCAACAAATCAAAGCAGAAAAATCACATGATCATCTCAATTGATGCAGAGAAGGCATTTGACAAGATTCAACATCCTTTCCTGTTGAAAACACTTCAAAAGATAGGAATACAAGGGAACTTCCTTAAAATGATAAAGGGAATATATGAAAAACCCACAACTAATATCATCCTCAATGGGGAAAAATTGAAAACTTTCCCCCTAAGATCAGGAACAAGACAAGGATGTCCACTATCACCACTATTATTCAACATTGTGTTGGAGGTTCTAGCCAGAGCAATTAGACAAGAAAAAGAAATACAAGGCATCAAAATTGGAAAGGAAGAAGTAAAACTATCATTGTTTGCAGACGATATGATACTATACGTCAAAAACCTGGAAAAATCCACAAAAAACTACTAGAGGTAATAAATGAGTACAGCAAAGTAGCAGGTTACAAGATCAACATTCAAAAATCTGTAGCATTTCTATACACTAGTAATGAACAAGCTGAGGGGGAAATCAAGAAACGAATCCCATTTACAATTGCAAGTAAAAGAATGAAATACCTAGGAATAAATTTAACTAAAGAGACAAAAAACCTATATAAAGAAAACTACAAAAAACTGTTAAAAGAAATCACAGAAGACCTAAATAGATGGAAGGGCATACCGTGTTCATGGATTGGAAGACTAAATATAGTTAAGATGTCAATCCTACCTAAATTGATCTACAGATTCAATGCAATACCAATCAAAATCCCAACAACTTATTTTTCAGAATTAGAAAAACCAATAAGCAAATTTATCTGGAAGGGCAGGGTGCCCCGAATTGCTAAAAGTATCTTGAGGAAAAAAAACGAAGCTGGAGGTCTCGTGCTGCCTGACTTTAAGGCATATTATGAAGCCACATTGGTCAAAACAGCATGGTATTGGCATAAAGATAGATATATCGACCAATGGAATTGAATAGAGTGCTCAGATATAGACCCTCTCATCTATGGAGATTTGTTCTTTGATAAGGCAGTCAAGCCCACTCACCTGGGACAGAACAGTCTCTTCAACAAATGTTGCCTAGAGAACTGGATATCCATATGCAAAAGAATGAAAGAAGACCCATATCTCACACCCTATACAAAAGTTAACTCAAAATGGATCAAAGATCTAAACATTAGGTCTAAGACCATAAAACAGTTAGAGGAAAATGTAGGGAGATATCTTTTGAAACCTACAATTGGAGGTGGTTTTATGGACCTTAAACCTAAAGCAAGAGCACTGAAGAAGGAAATAAACAAATGGGAGCTCCTCAAAATTAAACACTTTTGTGCATCAAAGAATTTCATCAAGAAAGTAGAAAGACAGCCTACACAATGGGAGATAATATTTGGAAATGACATATCAGATAAAGGTCTAGTATCCAGAATTTATAAAGAGATTGTTCAGCTCAACAACAAAAAGACAGCCAACCCAATAACAAAATGGGAAAAAGACTTGAACAGACACCTCTCAGAAGAGGAAATACAAATGGCCAAAAGGCGCATGAAGAGATGCTCAATGTCTCTGGCCATTAGAGAAATGCAAATCAAAACCACAATGAGATATCATCTCACACCCACCAGAATGGCCATTATCAACAAAACAGGAAATGACAAGTGCTGAAGAGGATGTGGAGAAAGAGGCACACTTATCCACTGTTGGTGGGAATGTCAAATGTTGCAACCACTGTGGAAGGCAGTTTGGTGGTTCCTCAAAAAGCTGAATAGAGAATTGCCATACAACCCAGCAATACCATTGCTAGGAATCTACTCAACGGACTTAAGGGCAAAGACACAAATGGACATTTGCACACTAATGTTTATAGCAGTGTTATTTACAATTGCAAAGAGATGGAAACAGCCAAAATGTCCATCAACAGATGAGTGGCTAAACAAACTGTGGTATATACATACGATGGAATATTATGCAGCTTTAAGACAGGATAAACTTATGAAGCATGTAATAACATGGATGGACCTAGAGAACATTATGCTGAGTGAGTCTAGCCAAAAACTAAAAGACAAATACTGTATGGTCCCACTGATGTGAACCGACATTCGAGAATAAACTTGGAATATGTCATTGGTCACAGAGTCCAGCAGGAGTTAGAAACAGGGTAAGATGATGGGTAATTGGAGCTGAAGGGATACAGACTGTGCAACAGGACTAGATACAAAAACTCAAAAATGGACAGCACAATAATACCTAATTGTAAAGTAATCATGTTAAAACACTGAATGAAGCTGCATCTGAGATATAGGTTTTTTTTTACTATTATTATTACTTTCATTTTTTTCTCTATATTAACATTCTATATCTTTTTCTGTTGTGTTGCTAGTTCTTCTAAACCGATGCAAATGTACTAAGAAATGATGATCATGCATCTATGTAATGATGTTAAGAATTACTGATTGCATATGTAGGATGGTATGATTTCTAAATGTTGGGTTAATTTCTTTTTTCCATTAATTAATAAAAAAAATAGAGTGCTCATCAAGATAAAAAAAATATTGCTCCTTACCAATTTGAAGTAAATATAAAGCTTCAATCATAATACAAGCAGCATACTTGACATAATTTTTAACAGTGTCTCTGCATAGATTATTGGCCTACACAATCATCAAATTCCTCAATTGTGAAATTATTTACTCATGTATTGGGAGAGTCAATATCCAATAAAATAATGTATAAAATTCTTATTTTAAGGACACATTTTAAATAGAGGTGATAGGACACATTATTTAAAATGGCAACATATTGAATGAATATCTTGTATCTTCAGTTATGAAAAACTTTTCTTTTAAGAAAACCTACATCAATGGGGGTTGCCTTTCTTATCTCTACACATCTGAGGTGTTCATTTTATGATGTAAGGATACAGAATTTAAAAGCACAACAAGGAGCTGTTTAGACTGAACTGAAAGACTCTCCTACCTTGTGTTGTATGATGTCTGCCATTCTCAGTTTTTCTGGAACCTACAAAGAAAGGATCTATTATCATTATTTCACTGATATTTTCATACCATCTCTCTGATTAAGGGAAATACAAGGTTCTTGATTGGTTCTAGCCACATCACTCCTTCAAAAACTGACAGGGGACCTTAAATTTACCTACCACATTCCTTTCCTCAATACACATCTGAATATGTGGAAATAGTGCTATATTTCTGTTTCTTCTAATTTTCCTATTTGAAAACAAAGGTCAACAAAAAACAGTAAAAATCAGGCAAAGAGTGCTATGGAGTTAGTTCAGTGTTTTGTTTCTTTAAGTTTTTCAAATGTTCAAATATATTCAATATAAATGTTAATAAGATTGAAACTGGAGAAAATTAATGATATACTATGGCATTCTCTGACTTAAACTGCTTTCATGCTCCCCTTGAAACTCAATGCATATTATATTGGTTTGGTTGAACTCACCTGATGAAACATTAGCCTCCCTAGTGGGACTAATGTGACTCGAAACTTCTGCTCTTACTTAATTTTATATAAATCCTAATGTCCTAGAAATAAGGAGTCTAAACTTCTAATATTTCTAAATTAAAAATGGTTTTGTAGAATTAAACCCAAATGATTTTTAAAAGTTTTCAATTCACATAATTCATATAAAACTCCATCAAACAAGAGTTGTTTTATATTAGTTAAACAATAACAGGTATGTCTTATAAGTTTCAGTGTTAAGTACAATATAAGTAAAGAATTTTATTCTACTTATGTATGTTCTTCCTACATAGGTTTACTGAACAAATAAGCTAGCACTATATCTTTAAGATAATGAAAAATGTAAATATATGTTTAACCAGATTGTTATTATTTTGAAAAATTTCACTTACAAAATAATTGTATTTTGTAAGATGGTGGCTTGAAAAGTGATTTAATATCCTTTTTGTAACTTCAATATGCAAAGTATGCATGATGTGGTTTTGTTAAGGAAAATGAGAGTAACTTTTCAGAAAAATAACTGGTTGCTGCAAAATGATGAACAGGAATGTGCAGGACCAAATTGATGGATGTAGAAAGTTGTGGAAGACTTGTTGGAAAGGAATTGTATTTGTTGTGGCTAAGGTTAGCTTAGATTTGGTAGTTTTATAAAATTTTTATCATTTTCACATCAGATGTATCTTCTTGCAAAGCTAGAATTTGGTTTTCACTCTGTTAAAATGAGAAAGGTTTGAGGCTTACAAATAAGCAGATTAACCTTAGGGACAGTATGCTGAATAAAATGTCAGAAACAAAAAGACACATATTATCATGCTTCACTCATATAGATTAATTATGATACATAAACCCAGAGAATTGAAGTTGAAAGCATGGGTTTTCAGCTCAAGGCCTATTGTAAAGGTGTCCAGATTGTAAGCTCTTACAGCAGTAACATACATTCAGGAGTTGTACCTGATATTTCTAAATTCTGAGATACTGAGCTATTTGTATAAAACCTGGTCATTCTCTGAAAATTTCTGTGTATATATATATAAAGTTAGAGCACTGAAACTATAAAAGTATATATATATATATATATATATATATATATATATATGTAAGTTAGAGCACTGAAAGTATGAAAGTCTACATTATCCATTCAACGGCTGTTAAATAAAAGCTGAAATAGCTATTAGACTCTATCTGGAGATATGAATGAAGCTGATCTGGATAGGACTAAGGTAAATCAGCATACTAGATAAAGGGTGATATGGCTATTATTTTCAAATTCCAACCTCTGTGAAGCTCTGTGTGAGGCAAAATGGAGAGATGCTTATTTGGTGCAAAATTTATATTTTGAGTAGCACATTTTATAACTTAACTTCTAAGGTCAGTTGACTTGAATAACATAATTACATGCGATCTTGAATAGGATATGAGCTCTTGTTGGTCTGTCCTGGTTTGTATGATGCCCCAATGTATCCCATAGTAATGTGGGCAGGGAATAAAAATGTGTCTGCAAAGCCCCCTTAGGGGACTGGGGAGAAAGGAGCAAGTATTCATTGTCCCCTCTAGGGAATTCCTGATATTCTCACAAGCAGTGGGGACAACCAATTTAATAAGACTGAGCTCTCAATATTGGGGCTCACCCTATGAAGCTTATTCCTGAAAAGCAGATGCTAAGTCTACAGATAATTATACCTAAAAGTCACCCTCAGAGAGCCACTTTTGTTGCTCAAATTGGCCTCTCTCTCTAAGCCAATTTGGACTGCACTGACCTTCCCCCTACAAGGGACATGACTCCCAGGGGTGTAAAGCTTCCTGGCAATGTGGGACCTGTCTCCCAGGGATGAGACAAGACCTAGTATCATGGAATGAGAAAGCCTTCTTGACCAAGAGGAGGAAGGGAGAAATGAGACAAAATAAAATCATAGTGGCTGAGAGATTTCAGAGTCAGGGGTTGTCCTGGAGGTTACTCTGACTCATCATATAGATGTCTCTTTTAAGTTTATGGTATATTGGAGTGGCTAGAGGAAAGCACCTGGAACTCTTGAACTGTGTTCCAGCAGCCTTGATTCTCAAAGAAGATTGTATAACCATATAGCTTTTACAATGTGACTATGTTCTTGTGAAAACCTTGTATATGATGCTCCTTTTATCCACAGTATGGGGAGATGAGTGAAAAAAAAAGGATAAAGAGTATATAAATAACAGGGTGAGATAAAGGATAAAAATTGGGTGGATTGTCATATTGTGGGTCAATGAGAGAGAGGGGAACTGATGTGGGATGTATGAGTTTTTAAAATTTTCTTTTTAACTCTTTCTGGAGGAATGCAAATGTTCTAAAAATGAACATGCAGAAGAATACAAAACTAAGTTATGATATTGATATTGTGGGCTATTGATTGTATTAATGTGTTTGGACTTTATGTGTATGAATGTTTCTAAGTGAAAATATTGAAAAAACAATGATCATAAAATTAACTGGAAACAGAATGAAATATTTTTGACTCAAAAATTTGAAGATGTATTAGATTATTGTTTGCTCTTATTTAGAAGCTATAAAATGTTTTTAACCATTTGAGTAATCTGCCTAGATGGCAAATATTCTATGTTATCAGAAAACTGCACAAATTGAAATTTATATTGACCTCATAGTCTCATTATTTTAGGCAATGTTTTCTCATTTGTATGAAACTAAGTCTTTGAAAAATCATAGTAACTCCTATATTTATTTATTTTCTTATCCATATATTTACCTTTAATTGAGTTTGTTAATGTTACAGGGTTCCTGCACTGCCACAGCCTTGCCTGAGAATTCAGAGAAAGAAATGGTGAGATAGACAGCCTCATCTACCCATTGTATAGTATATTAAAACTTGATTCATGTGCATTTTTGATAATTTCAGAATCTGTTAAACAGTTGTAACAGGAGTTGGAATTTTATGTCTGCTGCAGGACTTCAGATTTCTAGTACAGTATACCATTAAATAACATTTCCACATTCATCTAAGTTCATTCTTCAAACATATAAATACCCAATGCTATTTTGCTGGAAAGATTCATACATTTCAGGAAAAATATTTGACTAATATCTAAGAGATAACTTAAGGTTTTTGTTTTCAAATGAAGTCTTCAGTTTAACCAAGAATTCATTGTGTCTGTTTTAATCATTCAACCTCTCCTTGGCTCTGCTACTTTCCCAAATAAATGAGAAGGCGAGTGTCCTTCCTGGCTCCTCAATATGCAAACTTTACAAACAATGCAAACTTTATTGTCCAGAATGGGTTGTCAGTTCCTGTCAGGAGATACCACAATCCTCTTAGGAGTCCAATTCCTGTTCATTTGGAGAGTCAGGGTGAAATAAAGAGGTGATGTGGAGAGCTCTCAAGATGGCAGTTTAATGATGTGTGGAATTTAGTTCATCCTCCAGAACAGCCAGTAAATAGCCAGGGACAGTATAAAAGAACAGCTGGGACCACAACAGTGACTGGACACACAGAGTACACCAGTATGGACAACTAGAGGAGCTGTAATCCCAGGCAGAATCATGAGTCTCACAAGCCATGGAGGTGGGCACCCCTCCCCCACAGGCTGGTTCCCAGAGTGGAAGGAAAAGAGACTTTAATAACAACAAGGGGCTGAGCTCAACCAAGATCAAATTGTGGAATTAATTACCAAATTCTGACTACTAAAAGTAGGCCCCAGCTCAGCTAAACCTTGCATAAAAGCTAAAGTTACTAGTATTTGTCATGACACAGAGGGGGCAGGGCTGATGGAAAATAAAGAGGTTTTTTTATAGGACAGCACAAAACACTTGAAAAGTTCTGGACTCTTTAAAAAAAAGAGGGGGTACATAGGACCTGCAGATACATAGAGCAATGTACCAACTTAAGCTCTTGATTAACAAATCTGAGGAATGGGGATCTTGCTCTGAATAGGAATTTTTTTCTTTCTTTCTTTTTACTGTGATTTTACTGCTTATCTGCTCTTTAGATATAACAGCAGGGCTTCTCTGGCTCCAACTGCACTAGGCAAGGGCAAAATTAAACTTGTCTGAGAGATGAAGAGGCTGGTCAGGTGAAAGGAGGTAATTCCCTGGAGGTTGTGTCTTCCCCAAGAGAGGGGTGGGGCCCAGCTCAGGTGGAATCCCTCCCCAAAGAAATTCAGACCACAGAGATTGGAAAACTGAAGGAGTTAAAAGACAGCATACAACCTCTCCTCTGTCTCAACCATGCCCCCAGTAGGAAGAGTCTGTTGAAGTTAAAGGTACCACATCACTTTATGCTGGTAGTACCTTCAGGCAGACAAGCACCACATATAGCCAAGATAAGAAAAACACAGAGTCTAAAGTTTTCATAGGAAAGTCTGTCAACCTGCTGGTCTTACCCTCAGGGAAAACTGATGCAGATACTCTTTCCTCCTGAGAGGAGGCCAGCCTGATGTGGGAAAATCTGACTGGAGTCTATAATACTTAAGTTGACCTCCTATGGAAAAAAAAAAGCCACCATACAGGCAGGACAAGAAACAAGAAACAAGAACTGAAAAATTCTTATCTATTAGACAAAATTTATGCTGGAGTTCTAGAACAAGCTGAACTGAATGTCAAAGAAAAGATAGAGAATGAAGCCTTCCCCCACAAGAAAATCCTAGGTAAGAGAGTGGAAATAATCTCCAGAATGAACCAATTAAGGAACTTAAATGCCTAGATGCCAGCAAACAATAATGAATAATACTAGGAAAATTGAAGATATGGCCCACTCAAGGGAACAAACCAGCAGTTCAAATGAGATAAAGGAGTTGAAACAATTAATTCAGGATGTTCAAACAGACATGAAAAGTCTCATCTAAAATCAAATCAATGAATTGAGGGAGAATATAAAGAAGGCAATGTGCAAACAAATAGAAATTGAAGTCTGTAAAAAGAAACCACAGAACTTATATGAATGAAAGTCACAGTAGAAGAAATGAAAAAAAAAATGGAAATCTACAACGTTAGGTTTCAAGAGGCAGAAGAGAGGATTTGGGAATTGGTGGGTGGGACATCTGAAATCTAACAAGCAGAAGAAAATGAAGTGAAAAGAATGGAAAAATATGAGCAGTGACTCAAAACTGAATGACAGGGTGGGCCATCGTGGCTCAATTGGCAGGAATGCTTGCCTGTGATGCCAGAGGACCCAGGTTCGATTCCCAGTGCCTGCTCATGTGAAAAAAAAAAAGAAAGAAAGTAAAACTGAATGACAACATGAAGCACATGTATACAGATGTTGTGGGTGTCCCAGAAGGAGAAGAGAAATGAAAAGAAGACAAGACTAATGGAGGAAATTATTACTGAAAATTTCCCAACTCTTATGAAAGACTCAAAATTCCAGATCCAAGAAGTGCAGCATACCCCAAAGAGAATAGATCCAAATAGATGTACTCCAAAACGTTTACTGATCAGAATGTCAGAGGTCAAAGAGAAAGAGAGAATCTTGAAAGCAGCAAGAGAAAAGCAGTTCATCACATGCAAGGGAAGCCTAATAAGACTATGCATATATTTCTTAGCAGAAATCCTGGAGGTGAGAAGACAGTGGGATGGTATATTTAAATTAGTAAAAGAGAAAAACTGCCAACCAAGAATTCTATATCCAGCAAAATTGTCCTTCAAAAATGAAGGGGAAATTAAAACATTTTCAGGCAAAAAAAATCAGAGAGAATTTGTGAACAACAGAATGGCTCTCCAAGAAATACTAAAGGGAGCACTAGAGACAGACTGGAAAGGACAGGGAATAGGTGTGGAAAAGAGTGCAGAAATGAAAACTACCAATAAAGGTAAAAAGAGTAAAAATTAGATATGACATATAGAACCTGAAAGCAAAATTGTAGAAGAAATTACTCCCCTTACAGTAATAACACTGCATGTTAATGGATTAAAATCCCAATTAGCAGATATCAACTGGCAGAACATATTAAAAAAACAGGACCCATCTATATGCTGTCTACAGGAGATGCATTTTAAACAATGGACAAACATAGGTAGAAAGTGAAATGTTGGGAAAAGATATTTCATGCAAACGACAATCAGAAAAGATATAACATTGTCCAACAAATTAGACTTCAAATGCAAAACAATTAAAAGAGACAAAGAAGGAAGCTATGTATTAATAAAAGGAACAATTCTAGAAGACATAACAATCAAATATTTATTCACTGATGTACAGTGCTTCAAAGTACCTGAAGCAAACACTGAAAAGAGAAATAAACACATTTACCATAATAGTTGGAGATTTCAAATCCCTCTGTCATCAATGGATCAAACATATAGACAGAGGAGCAATAAAGAAACAATTTGAATAATACAGGCAATGAACTAGACTTAACAGACATTTATAGACCATTATATCCCACAACAGGAGGATACTCCTTTTTCTCAAGTGCTCATGGATCATTCTCAAAGATAGACCATATGCTGGGGCATAAAGCAAGTCTCAATAAATTTTAAAAGATTGAAATCATACAAAACAGTTTCTCAGATCATAAAGGAATGAAGTTGGAAACCAGTAACAGACAGAGGGCCTGAAAATTCACAAATATACAGAGGCTCAACAATACACCCTTAAACTACCAGTGGGTCAAGGAAGAAATTATGAGAGAAATCAGTAAATATTGCAAGGAAAGTGAAAATGAAAACTCACCATATCAAAATGTATGGGATGCAGGTAAGGCAGTGATAAGAGGGAATTATATTGCCCTAAATGGCTATATCAAAAAAGAAGAAGGACCAAAAGTCAAGGAATATACTGTTCACTTATAAGAACTTAGTAAGAACAGCAAGTTAACCCCAAAACAAGGAAAAGGAAAGAAATAATGAAGACTAGAGGAAAAATAAATGAAATCAGGAGCATGAAAACAACCAAGAAAATCAACAAAACCAGAAGTTGGTTCTATGAGAAAATCAATAAAATTGATGGGCCCTTAGGAAAGTTGACATAAAGAAGAGGAGAGAGAATTCAAATAAATAAAACCAGAACTGGAAGAGGAAACATAACCATTAACCCCAGAGAAATAAAGGTGGAATTGAGAGGACACTATGAACAACTTTATGTTAATAAACTGGACAGCATAGATGAAATGGACAACTTCCTGGAAAGGCATGAAAAACCAACATTGACTCAAGAAAAAATAGATGACCTCAACAAACCAATCACAAGTAAAAGAATTGAATCAGTCATGAAGAAACTCCCACGAAAGAAAAGTGCAGGAGCAGATGTCTTCACATGTGAATTCTCCCAAACATTCAAGAAAGAATTAGTACCAATCCTGCTCAAACTCTTCAAAAAAATTGAAGAGGAGGGAAGGCTACCTAACTCATTCTATGAAGCCAACATCACCCTTATACCAAACCAAAGATACTACAAGGAAAGAAAACTACAGGCCAATCTCTCTAATGAATATAGATGCTAAAATCCTCAACAAAATTCTTGCAAATTGAATCAAATAGCATATTAATAGAATTATACACCATGATCAAGTAGGATTCATCCCAGGTATGCAAGGATGGCTCAACATAAGAAAATCAATTAATGTAATACACCATATCAACATATCAAAGCAGAAAAATCACATGATCATCATGATTGATGCAGACAAGGCATTTCATAAAATCCAACATTCTTTCTTGTCAAAAATGCTACAAAGGATAGGAATAGAAGGGAACTTCCTCAACATGATAAAGAGAATATATGAAAAAAATCAGAGCTAACATCATCCTCAATGGGAAAAACTGAAAGCTTTCCCTCTAAGATCAAGAACTAGACAAGGAAGTCCACTGTCACCATTGTTATTCAATATTGTGTTGGAAGTTTTAGCCAAGGCAATTAGACAAGAAAAAGAAATACATAGCATCAAAATTGGGAAGGAAAAGTAAAACTCACACTGTTTGCAGATGATATGATATTACATGTAGAAAACCCTGAAAAATCCACAGCAAAATGATTAGAGCTAATAAATGAGTACAGCAAAATGGCAGGCTGTAAGATCAACACTCAAAACTCTGTAGTGTTTCTATATACTAACAATGAGCAATCTGGTGGGTAATCAAGAAAAAAATCCATTTACAATTGCAATCAAAAGAATAAAATATTTAGGAATAAATTTCACTAAGGATACAAAAACCTATACAAAGAAAATTACAAGAATTTGTCAAAAGAAATCAGAGAAGGCCTAAATAAATGGAAAGACATACTGTGTTTATTGATTGGAAGACTAAATATAGTTAAGATGTCAATTCTGCCTAAGTTGACTTATAGGTTCAATGCAATACCAATTCAAATCCAAAAAACTTACTTTGCAGAAATAGAAAAACCAATAACCAAATTCATCTGGAAGGGCAGGGTGCCCCAAATAGCTAGAACTATACTGAGAAAGAAAAATGAAGTTGGCGATCTCATACTACCCAACTTTAATGCATATTATGAAGCTACAGCAGTCAAAAGAGAATGGTACTGGCACTAAGATAGACATAATGACCAAAAGAATTGAATAGTGTGTTCAGATATAGACCCTCTCAACTATGGACAACTCATCATTGATAAGGCAGTTAAACCAACTCACCGGGGCAGAACAGTCTCTTCAATAAATTGTGCTTGGAGAAATGCATAATCCAACTGCAAAAGAATGAAGGAGGATACATATCTCACACCTTATACAAAAATTCATTTAAAATAGATCAAAGGCCTAAACAATAGATCTAAGATCATAAAACTTTTAGAAGAAAATGTAGGGAAATATCTTATGAAACTTGCAACAAGAGGCAGTTCCCTGTATCTTACACCCAAAGCATGAGCATTGAAGAAAGAAACAGATAAACTGGAACTCTTCAAAATTAAACACTATTGTGCATCAAAGAACTTTGTCAAGAAAACAAAAATACAGCCTACACAATGAGAGACTATATTTGGAAATGACATATCAGATAAAGGTCTAGTATCCAGAATATATGAAGAGATTGTTCAACTAAACAACCAAAAGACAAACAACGCAGTTACAAAATGGGGAAAAGACATGAACAGACACTTCTCAGAAGAGGAAATATAAATGACTAATAGGCACATAAAAAGATGCTCAACTTCTCTGACTATTAGGGGAATGCAAATCAAACCCACAAGATATATCTTCTCACACCCACCAGAATGGCTATTATCAATAAAACAGAAAATGGCAAGTGTTAGATAGAATGTGGAGAATGAGGTATACTTATCCACTGTTGGTGGGAATTTAAAATATTATAACAGCTGTGGAAGGCAGTTTAATAGTTCCTCAGGAAACTAAGTATAGAATTGCTATATGGTCAGACAATACCATTGCTAGGTATGTATTCACAGGATATGAAGGCAAGAACACAAACAGACATTTGCCCACCTATATTTATAGCAGCATTATGTACAATTGCCAAGAGATGGAAACAGCCCAAATGTCCACCAACAGACAAGTGGGTAAAGAATCCATGATATATACATATGATGGAATATTATGCAGCTCTAAAACTGAATATTGACATGAAATATATAACAATGTGGATGGACCTTGAGGACATTATGGTGAGTGAGATTAGCCAGAATCAAAAGGACAAGTACTGTATGGTTTCACTGATATGAACTAACATTATTGAATGAACTTGGAGAATTTCTATTAAGAACAGAGGTCACGAGGAGACAGAAATAAGGTAGATATAGCATAATTGGAGATGATGGGATACAGATTGTGTAGCAGGACTGGTTGCAAAAATTCAGAAATGAATACCACAGTGCTACCTAATTGTAGCACAATAATGTAAGTACACTGAATGAAGCTGAATGCGAGAATGATAAGGTAGGAGGGCTGGGGCACATATGAAACAAGTAAAAAAATAGACAATATAACTGAGATGGTATAGTCTAGGAATGTTTATAATGTACAATGATAGTGATTAAATGTACAAGTTAAAAATATTTTTGCATGAGAAAGAACAAAGGAATGTCAATATTACATGGTGTTGAAATAGATGGCCATTCAGATTTTCAAACTTCAAATTCTGCATGAGACTAAAACAAAAAATGTTTTATTTGCTAAAAAAATTATATTTTGACTAGTGCATTTCCTAATATAACTTACATGGACAGTTTAATTGAACACCATAAGTACAGCAAATCTTGAATAGGGCATGATATTTTGTAGGTTTATCCAGTGTGATGCCCCAATGAATCCCAGAGTTATTTGAACAGTGAATAAAGGAGAATTTGAAAAGCCCCCTTGGTGGAATCATTGGAAAGGGGGGAAATTCAGCTTCCCCATTTGGAGAATTCCTGATATTCTTTCAAGTATTGGGGACACACAAATCGATAGGCTGAGCCCTCAATCTTGGGGTTGTTCACATGAAACTTGTCCCACAAAGGATGGGCTAACACTACTTAAAGTAGGCCTAAGAGCCACACCAATAGAACCATTTTTGTTGATTAGATGTGGCCTATTTCTCTCTCACCAAACACCGTAGGCAAACTCACTGCCCTCTCCCTCTGTATGTGAGACATGACTCCAAGGGGTATAAACCTCCCTGGCAGTGTGGAACTCAGCATCAAGGGATTGAAAAAATCCTCTCGACCAAAAGGGAGAAGAAAGAAATGAAACAGTATAAAGTGCCAGTTGCTGAGATATTTCAGAGTGGAGAGGTTATCCTCAAGGTTATTCTCCCACATTATATAGATAGACCCTTTTTAGTTTAAGGTGTATTAGAGAGGCAAGAAAAAAGTGCCTGAAACTAGAGCTGTACCCATGTTTCTTGAGGATGTTTGTATAATGATATAGCTTTCACAATGTGACTTTGTTATTGTGAAAACGTGTCTGATCCTCTTTTTATCTATGGTATGGACAGATGAGTAAAAAATATGGATTAAAGATAAATAAATAAATAATATGGGGAACAAATGTTAAAATAAGTTGAGTAGATTGAAATACCAGTGATCAATGAAAGGGAGAAGTGAAGGGTATGGACAAAAGGACTTTCCACAAATCCTTCATGGATAATTCCATCTTCAGTCTTGACTCTTTCTCAAATGGCTTGGTTCCATGTTTGGTTAAACCCTCATGTAGGGCACTATCCTCTGGGGTCCCCCTTTCTGGAGGCCCAGAATTTTCCTGACCATTAATTTCTGGTTTCTTTATACCCAAGAGTTCAGTTCTGTGCCTCTATTTTCCTGTTGCATTTCACTACATACTGCAAGGAGAAATGAGGCTGCACTTTCCACATTTAACTTGCAAATCTATTTTGTTAAATATCCCAGTTCATGGCTTTTAAAATCTGCCTTCCATCTAAAACCAGTGGTCAATTTAGCCAGATTATTTGCCACTTTAAAACAAGGATCACTTTCCTTCCAGTTTTTAATTGCACATGCATCCTACCTGCATAAGGCCTTATCATAAGTATTTTTTAGAGTCCACATTTCTATAAATAGTCTCTTTAAAGTGTTCTAGGTCTTCTCTATCAAGCTTCTCACAATTCTTCCAGAATCTTCCCTTTATCCATTTAAAAAGCCATTCCAATGTGTTTGATATTTGCAAACTGCAGCAGCACCCCTCTTCTCTAGTACCAAAATCTGTTTTCATTTAAAAGCTGCTGGAATGCAATATACTAGCCACAGAATGGGATTTACAAGTGAGAAATTTATTAAGTTGCAAATTTATAGTTCTAAGGCTATGAAAATATCCAAATTAGGGCACCCAGGAAAAGGTGACTTGGTTTAAGAATGTCAACGATATTAGGGTTTCTCTCTCAGCTTAAAAGTTACAAGATGATGGGTGCTATCTTTCTCTCAAAGAATCTACAATAGATTCCACAGGGTCATTTCCATTCTGTTGACTCTGTTGTTTCTGATGGTTGTAAAGCCTTCTCCAAAATGGTTCCCTCTGAAAAGGCTCCAGTAAGTAATCCCACCTTGAATGGGTGGAGACACATCTCCATGGAAACCAAGGAAACTGTTACCATCCAAAATGGGTGGGTGTTACCTCCATGGAAACTATAAAAAATATCCTATCCACCAATATTGAATGAGTATTAAAAGGTATGTCCTTACTGGGCATACATGATAGCTTCTAACCTGTGCACATTCATATCTAGAAGATGTGATCCACATGGAGTCCACAATGTGACTGAGGTAGTCAATGCTTACCAAGGCCCAGTATCTGTACATAGAAAGATTTTGAAATGACCCTGGCTGTAATTGTTTCTATTCTGGCATTTGCAGAGTACTTATGTAAGACAGTGTTGAATCGAGTTCCCACATTTACATAACAATGACAATTCCCCTATATTCAATAAACATTAAGAGCTATTGTGGCAGTTTAAACTTCCACAAAGCAATTGGGCTGTTATCTTTTATCAGGTGGTCTGCATCATTTGCTGTAAATCCAGCAGAAATCAGATTATAAATGACTGGCTATGGTGGTTAGTTGTGCTGTTGTTACACTAGAAATGTTATCAAAGATTGTTCTTTAACTGTATTGTGTGTGGCTATTTTTCTGATTTTCAAGAACAGCATACTAGATGTCTAGATGCAGTTTAAGGGCCTGGTTTTTTTGAAATGTCATCCCTATCTCTATTTATGTGTCTTACTACTTCAAAGCCCTTCTCCATTTCTTTATCCTTCCAGCTTTTACATGCTTGGCAATGAACTACAGGGATGGGAGGTCTGTATCACTGTATATTTCTGATGATCCTTGTGCTGTCTTTATTTTTGTGGTTAACCTGGCCCCAGGAGGACTAACATAGCACTAGTCATCACAAGTTCTGGAGCTTTTATAATGATTTATAAAGCAGGAGGTGCTCGTACCAGAGCTGTTTTGCTCTGGGGACCTGAAGATTTCTCTACATCACCACCACCACCTCCACCTTTGTTCTTCTTTTCTAGCTGCTGGAATGCAATATACCAGAAATGGAATGGCTTTTAAAAAGGGGAATTTAAATAAATTGCTAGTTTACAGTTCTAAGGCTGAGAAAATGCCCCAATTAAAACAAGTCTATAGAAATGTCCAATCAAAGATATCCATCCAGGGAAAGATACCTTAGTTCAAGAAGGCCAATGAAGTTCAGGGTTTCTCTCTCAAGTGAGAAGGCACATGGTGAACACAGTTAGGGCTTGCCTCTCAGCTGGAAGGGCACATGGTGAACATAATGTCATCTGCTAGCTTTCTCTCCAGGCTTCCAGTTTCATGAAGCTACCCAGGAGGGATTTTCCTTCTTCATCTTCAAATGTCACTGGCTGGTGGACTCTCTGCTCTGTGGCACTGTAGCATTCTCTGCTGTCTCTGAATCTCTCATTCTCCAAAAGGTTTCCTCTTTTATAGAACTCCAATAAACCAATCAAGACCCACCCAAATGGGTGGAGACATGTCAGCTAATCCAGTTTAACAGCCACTCTTGACTGAATCACATTATCCAGGGAGATGATCTGATTACAGTTTCAAATATACAGTATTGAATAGGGAGTACTCCACCTTTATGAAATGGGATTTTGATTAAAACATGCCTTTTCTAGGGGGCATACTTCCTTTCAAACCAGTGCATTCCACCCTCTGGCCCCTAAAAAGACATGTTTTCCCCATATACAAAATACATTAATTTCATAACAATGTCAGAGAACCTTAAACCATTCCAGTAACATTTCAAATACAAGATTAATACCACATTAAAATTAGTATAAAGTCTCACCAAAGTTAGTTAAAGGCATGGACAGTCCTAGGGCAAAATTTTTTCCATTTGCTCTGGACCTGTAAAACTCAGAACAAGTTTCTTGCTGCCAAAATGCAAAGAAGGAACATTCATAGGATGCGTATACACATTTCCATAGGGAGGAAGGAACACAGGGGTCATAGGACCCATACAATTTCAAAAACATTCAAGGCAAAGTCCATTAGATTTCAAAGTCTGAGAGTCATTTATCTTCAGGGCTTTACAAAGTGGTAGTCCTACCCTTTCCAAATGCCTACACAGAGACCTGCCTCTCTCTAAATACAACCTTGGCGGACATTGGGAATATCACCATTTTCTTGGCTCCACCTTCTCCAAGCATTGGGGCTGCACTTGGGCTCTCTGTCTTCTCTGGGGCACAAGCTCAACCCCTCTATGTGGTGGCAGCCATGTACTCCCCAAACCCCAAGGAATGTGCTTCACTCTCCAAGGGCTGAGGCAGCATGACTCTTCCACTGCAATGAGGTGGAAGGCCCAATCTCTGCCTTTGGGGCAAACTCACACTCTCCACAGGCTTGGGTGGGTTTGCTCTCCTGACATGAGTTTTCTTGATTTCAGACCTGAGCCTCCATGGTTTTGCCTCTGAAGTTATTTTTCCTCCATTGTGTACCTTCTCTGAATACCACAGTCTAGACTGGCAGTGGCTCTATTTATACAAGTCCCACAGCACTCTCATTGGCTTTCTATGCAGTAGCCCTGGATCATGCCCATCAGACATAAGGAGTTTCCACAAATCTTTCCTGGATAACTCCATGTCTGATCCTGGCTTTCTCTGAGATGACTTGTTCCACATTTGGCCAAGACCTCATGTGGGACACTATTCTCTGGAGTATCCCTTCCTGGAGGCCCAGAATTTTCCAGAACTTCAATTTCTTGTTTCTTTGTATCCAAGAATTCAGTTTTCAGCTTATCTATTTCCTGTCACATTTCACTATAAGCTGTGAGGAGAAACCAGGTTGCACTTACAATATTTAATTTGGAGATCTCCTCTGTTAAATATCCAACTTCATGACTTTTAAAATCTGCCTTCCAGCCAAAGCTACTAGTCAATTTTGCCAGATTATCTGCCATTTTAAAACAAGGATTGCCTTCCTTCCAGTTTATAATAACACAAGCCACATTTCTGTATAAGACTTTATGAGAAGTGTCTTTAAAGTCCACATTTCTACCAACAGTCTCTCCAAAGCATTCTAGGCCTTCTCTATTAAGGTTCTCAAAACTCTTCCAGAACCTTCCCCTTATCCATTTAAAAAAGACGTTCCAACATGTTTGGTATTTGCAAACCACAGCAGCACCCCACTCTCTGGTACCAAAATCTGCTCTGGTTTGCTAGCTGCCAGAACGCAACATACCAGAAATGGAATGGCTTTTAAAAAGGGGGATTTAATAAGTTGCTAGTTTGCAGTTCTAAGGCTGAGAAAATGCCCCAATTAAAACAAGTCTATAGAAATGTCCAATCAAAGGTATCCATCCAGGGAAAGATATCTTGGTTCAAGAAGGCCAATGAAGTTCATGGTTTCTCTCTCAAGTGAGAAGGCACATGGCAAACACAGTCAGGGCTTGTCTCAGCTGGAAGGGTGCATGGTGAACATGATGTCATCTGCTAGCTTTCTTTCCTGGCTTCTGGTCTCATGAAGCTCCCCAGGAGGAGTTTTCCTTCTTCATCTCCAAAGCACTGACTGATGGACTCTCAGCTTCAAGGTGCTGCAGCATCCTCTGGTCTCTCTGAATTTCCCATTCTCCAAAATGTTTCCTGTTTTATAGGTCTCCAGTAAACCAATCAAGACCCACCCAAATGGGTGGAGACATGTCTTCACCTAACCCTGCTTAATAACCACTCATAAATAAATCACATCTTCAGGAAGATGATCTGATTAGTTTCAAACATACAGTATGGAATAAGGATTATTCTGTCTTTATGAAATGGGCTTAGATTAAAACATGGCTTTTCTAGGGGCATAGATCCTTTCAAACCAGCACACATACCATACCCTTTACCTCTCCCTTCCATTGATCACTAGCATTTCAATCTAAATTTATTTTAACATTTGTTTCCTCTACTATTTATTTTTATTCCATATGTTCTACTCATCTGTTGATAAGGTAGACAAAAAGCATCAGACACAAGGTTTTTGCAATCACACAGTCACATTGTGAAATCTATATCATTAAACAATCATCTTCAAGAAGCATGGCTACTGGAGCACAGCTCTACATTTTCAGGCAGTTCCCTCCAGCCTCTCCATTACATCTTGATTAGCAAGGTGATATCTATTTAATACATAAGAATAACCTCCAGAATAACCTCTCAACTCTGTTTGGAATCTTTCAGCCCTTGAAAACATTTTGTCTCATTTTGTCTCATTTTGCTCTTTCCCCTTTTGGTCAAGAATGTTTTCTCAATCCTTTGATGCTGAGTCTCAGCTCATTCCAGGGGTTTTCTCAATCCCTTGATGCTGAGTCTCAACTCGTTCTAGGATTTCTGTCCATGTTGGCAGGAAGGTCCACATCCCTGGAAGTCATGTCCCATGTAGACAGGGGGAGGGCAGTGAGTTTGTTTGCTGTGTTGGGTGGAGAGGGAGAGACCACATCTGAGCAACAAAAGGGGTTTTCTTGGGGGTGACTCTTGGGCCTAATTTTTTTTCTTTTTTCTTTTTTTTTAAATATTTTTCTTTTTTTTTTAAATACCAAAAAACACCAAACAAACACAAACATTCCTATTTTGATCATTCCATTTTACATATATAATCAGTAATTCACAATATCATCACATAGTTGTATATTCATCATCATGAACATTTCTTGGAACATTTTTGGAACATCAATTCAAAGAAATTAAACTTTTAAAACAAAAAAAATTATAAATACCATACCCCTTATCCCTCTTCTTCATTGATCACTAGCATTTCCAACTAAATTTATTTTCACATTTGTTCCCCCTATTATTTATTTTTATTCCATATGTTCTACTTGTCTATTGACAAGGTAGATAAAAGGAGCATCAGACACAAGGTTTCCACAATCACACAGTCAACATTGTGACAGCTCTATCATTATGCAATCATCTTCAAGAAACATGCCTACTGGAACACAGCTCTACATCTTCAGGCAGTTCTCTCTAGCCTCTCCATTCATCTTGACTAACAAGGTGACATCTATTAATGTGCAAGAATAACCTCCAGGATAACCTTTCAACTCTGTTTGGAATCTCTCAGCCTTTGATACTTTGACTCATTTCACTATTCCCCCTTTTGGTCAAGAAGATTTTCTCAATTCCTTGATGTTGAGTCTCAGCTCATTCTAGGATTTCTGTCCCACATTTTTTAGGCCTAATTTTAAGTAGGGTTGACCTATCCTTTGTGAGTTTAAGATTTATATGAACAACCCCCAACATTGGGGACTCAGCCTATAGCTTTGGTTGTCTGCACTGCTTGTGAGAATATCAAGAATTCAACTTGGGGAAGTTGAATTTTCCCCCTTTCTTATTCCCCAAAGAGGACTGGACAAATACTTTTTTATTCACTGTTGAAATCACTCTGGGATTTATCAGCACATCACTCTGGACAAACCAACAAAATCTCATGTCATACTCAAGATTCCATGTACTTATGGTGTTCAATTAAGCTATCTACATAAATTATATTAAGAAATGCACTAGTCAAAACATAAATTTTGTAAAAAATAAAGATTTTTTGCTTTAGTTTCACTCATTAGGTAGAATTTTAAAATATCACTTACCATCTATTTTCTGCACCCTGCAGTAATGACATTCCTTTCTTCTTCCTCATACAAAAACATTTTTAAAATTTGTACATTTAGTCACTGTCATTATACAATCTAGGCATTCCAGATTATACCATCTCAGTCTTTATCACCTATCTTTCTTTCTGATTTCATCAGTGCCCCAAGCCCGCCTCCATCATTCTCACATTCAGTTTCATTCAGTGTTTTAAAATAATTGTATTAGTTAGATAGTGTTGTGCTAACCATTTCTTAGGTTTTATAATCAGTCCTGTGCAATCTGTATCCCTTCAGCTCAAATTAACCAATATCTTACCCTATTTCTATCTCCTGATGGTCTCTGTTACTAATGACATTCTCCAAGTTTATTCACTAATGTCAGTTCATATCAGTGAAATGATACAGTATTTGTCCTTTTGTTTCTGGCTAATCTCACTCAGCATAATGTAATTAAGGTCCATCCATGTTGGTACATACTTCATAACTTTATTCTGTCTTATAGCTGCAAAATATTCCATCATATGTATATAACACAGTTTGTTTAGCCACTCATCTGTTGATGGATATTTTGGCTGTTTCCATCTCTTTGTGATTGTAACTAATGCTGCTATAAACATTGGTGTGCAAATGTCCATTTGTGTCCTTGACCTCATGTTCTCTGATCAGATACCTAGCAATGGTATTGCCAGGTCATATGGCAATACTATATTTAGCTTCCTAAGGAACTGTCAAACTGTCTACCACAGCAGTTGTACCATTTGACATGCCCACCAACAGTGGATAAGTGTGCCTCTTTCTCCACATCCTCCCCAGCACTTATCATTTTCTGTTTTATTGATAATGGCCATTCTGGTGGGTGTAAGATGATATCTTATTGTGGTCTTGATTTGCATTTCTCTAATAGCCAGGGAAGTTTTGCATCTTTTCATGGGCTTTTGCCCATTTGTATTTCCTCTTCTGAGAAGTGTATGTTCAAGTCTTTTGCCCATTTTATAATTGGGTTGTCTGTCTTTTTATTGTTGAGTTGAACCATCTCTTTATATATTGTGGATACTAGACCTTTATTAGATATATTGTTTCCAAATGTCTCCCATTGTGTAGGCTGTCTTTTTACTTTCTTGAGGAAGATCTTTGATGTGGAAAAGTGTTTAATTTTGAGGAGTTCCCATTTCTTTCTTTCTTTCTTCAATGCTCTTGCTTTGGGTGTAAGGTCTAGGAAACCACCTCCTAGCATAAGATTTATAAGATACTTCCTTACATTTTCTTCTAACAGTTTTATGGTCTTAGATGTAATGTTTAGGCCTTTGATCCATTTTCAGTTAATTTTTATATGGGGTGTGAGACATGGGGACTGCTTCATTCTCTTGCATGTGGATATCCAGTTCTCTAGGCATCATTTACTGAAGAGACTGTTCTGTCTCAGGTTACTTGGCTAGACAGCCTTATCAAAGATCAATTGTCCAAAGATGAGATGGTCTATATCTAAACACTCTATTCTATTTCATTGATCAATATATCTTTTTTTTAATGCCAGTGCCATGCTGTTTTGACCAATGTAGCTTCATAATATGTCTTAAAGTCAGATAGCATGAGACCTCTGACTTCATTATTTTTCCTCAGGATACTTTTAGCTATTCAGGGCACCCTGCCCTTCTTGACAAATTTTGTTATTGGTTCTTCTATTTCTCTAAAGTAAGTTTTTGGGATTTTAATTGGTATTGCATTGAATCTGAAAATCAATTTAGGTAGAATTGACATCTTATGTATATTTAGTCTTCCAATCCATGAATACGGTATGCCCTTCCATCTATTTAGGTGTTCTGTGATTTCTTTTAACAATTTATTGTAGTTTTCTTTGTATAGGTCTTTTGTCTCTTTACTTAAATTTATTCCCAAATATTTTATTTTTTGGTTGCAATTGTAAATGGAATTTTTTCTTGATTTCCCCCTAAGATTGTTCATTACTAAACATAGAAACATTACAGATTTTTGAGCATTGATCTTGTAACCTTCCACTTTGCTGTACTCATCTATTTGTTCTAGTAGTTTTCCTGTGGGGTTTTCAGCATATAGAATCAGTTCATCTGCAAACAGTGAGAGTTTTACTTCTTCCTTTCCAATTTTGATGCCTTGTATTTCTTTTTCTTGCCTAATTATTCTGGCTAGAATTTCCAACACAATGTTGAATAGCAGTGATGATAGTGTACATCCTTGTCTTGTTCCTGATCTTAGGGGGAAAGTTTTCAGTTTTTTTCCATTGAGGATGATGTTAGCTGTAGTTTTTTCATATATTTCCTTCATCATTTTGAGAATGTTCCCTTTTATTTCTATCTTTTGAAGTGTTTTCAACAGGAAAGGATGTTGAATTTTATCAAATGCCTTTTCTGCATCAATCAATATTATCATGTGGTTTTTCTGCTTTGATTTATTGACATGGTGTATTGCATTAATTGATTTTCTTATGTTGAACCATTCTTGCATACCTAGATTGAATCCTTCTTGGTCATGTGTATAATTCTTCTAATGTGTTGCTGGATTTGATTTGGTGGAATTTTGTTGAGGATATTTGCATCTATATTCATTAGAGAGATTGGTCTGTAGTTTTCTTTTTCATAATAACTTTTTCTGGCTTTGATATGAGGGTGTCTGGTTTCATAGAATCAGTTTGGTAGCTTTCCCTCCTCTTCAAATTTTTTGAAGAGTTTGAGCAGGATTGGTACTACTACTTTCTGGAATGTTTGATAGAATTCTCATGCCAAAGGCATTTGGTCCTGGACTTTTCTTTTTTAGGAGTTCCTTCATGACTGATTCAATTCCTTTACTTGCGATTGGTTTATTGAGGTCATCCATTTCCTCTCTAGTCAATGTTGGTTGTTCATGCCTTTCTAGAATGTTGTCCATTTCATCTACATTGTCATATTTATTAGCATAAAGTTTTGTTCATAGTATCCTGTTATTACTTCCTTTATATCTGTGGGGTCAGTGATTATGTCTCCTCTTCCATTTCTGATCTTATTTATTTGCATCCTCTCTCTTCTTCATTTTGTCAATCTTGCTAAGGGCCCATCAATCTTATCGGTTTTCTCATAGAACCAACTTCTGGTCTTATTGATTTTCTCTATTGTTTTCATGTTCTCAATTTCATTTATTTCTGCTCTAATCTTTGTTATTTCTTTCCTTTTGCTTGCTTTGAAGTTAGTTTGCTGTCCTTTCTCCAGTTCTTCCAAGTGGACAGTTAATTCCTGAATTTTTGACATTTCTTCTTTTTTGATATAGGCATTAAGGGCAATAAATTTCCCTCTTTGCACTGCCTTTGCTGCATCCCATGAGTTTTGATATGTTGTGTTTTCATTTTCATTCACCTCGAGATATTTACTGACTTCTCTTGTAATTTCTTCCTTGACCCACTGGTTGTTTAAGAGTGTGTTGTTGAGCCTCCATGTATTTGTGAATTTTCTGGCACTCTGCCTATTATTGATTTCCAACTTCATTCTTTTATGATCTGAGAAAGTGTTGTGTATGATTTCAATCTTTTTAAATTTGTTGAAGCTTGCTTTGTGACCCAGCATATGGTCTATCTTTGAGAATGATCCCTGATCCTTTGAGAAAAAGGTGTATCCTGCTATTGTGGGGTGTAATGTCCTATAAATGCCTGTTAAGTCTAGCTCGTTTATTGTAATATTCAAGTTCTCTGTTTCTTTATTGATCCTCTGTCTAGATGTTCTGTCCATTGATGTGAGTGTGAAATTGAAGTCTCCAACTATTATGGTAGATGTGTCAATTTCTCTTTTGAGTGTTTGCCTTATTTAATTTGGAGCATTCTGGCTCAGTGCATAAATATTCATGATCATTGTGCCTTCTTGTTGAATTGTTCATTTTATTAATACATAGTGCTCTTTTTGTCTATTTTAGCTGCTTTACATTCGAAGACTAATTTGTTGGATATTAGTATCCCTACTCCTGCTTTTTCCTGATTATGCACATGGAATATCTTTTCTCAACCTTTCATGCTTAACCTATGTTTACCCTTGGGTCTAAGATTTATTTCCTGTAGACAGCATACAGATGAGTCTTGTTTTTTTAATCCATTCTGCTAGTCTATGTGTTTTAATTGGGGATCTTTATCCACTAAAATAAGATATCCAAAAATATCTAAATTTTCTTCTTTTAACTTTACTGATAGTCTTCATTTCTGCACTCTTCTCCACACCTCTCTCTCCTGTCTTTTTGTATCTGCCTCTAGTGCTCCCTTTAGTATTTCTTGCAGAGCTGGTCTCTTGGTGACAAATTCTCTCAGTGATTTTTTGCCTGAAAATGTTTTAATTTCTCCCTCAGTTTTGGAGTTTAATTTTGCTAGATATAGAATTCTTGGTTGGCAGTTTTTCTCTTTTAGTAATTTAAATATATCATCCCACTGTCCTCTTGCCTCCATGCTATCTGCTGAGAAATCTATGCATAGTCTTATTGGGCTCCCCTTGCAAGTGATGGATTGCTTTTCTCTTGCTGCTTTCAAGATTCTCTCTTTTTCTTTGACCTCTGACATTCTGCTTAGTAAGTGTCTTGGAGTATGTATATTTGGATCTCTTCTCTTTGGGGTATGCTGCACTTCTTGGATCTGTAATTTTAAGTCTTTCATAAGAGTTGGGCAATTTTCTGTGATAATTTTCTCCAAAAGTTTTTCTCCTCCATTTCCCTCCTTGTCTCCTTCTGGGACACCCACAACACATATATTTGTGCAGTTCATGTTGTCATTCAATTCCTTGAGTCTCTGTTCATAATTTTCCTTTCTTTTCCCTATATTTTCTTTTGCTTGTTGGATTTCAGATGTTCCATCCTCCAGTTCAGTAATCCTATCTTCTGCCTCTTGAAATCTATCATTGTAGGTTTCCATTGTTTTTTCAACCCTTCTACTGCCCTTTTCATTGTGGTAAGTTCTGTGATTTGTTTTTTCAGATTTTTTATTTCCTCTTTTTGTTCATTCCTTGCCTCCTTTAAATCCCCCCCTTAATTCATTGTTTTGATTTTTATGAGGTTTTCCATGTCTGTTTGAATATTGTGAATTAATTATTTCAACCCCTGTATCTCATTTGAATTGTTGGTTTGCTCCTTTGACTGAGCCATAGCTTCAATTTTCCTAGTGTGATTTGTTATTTTTTGCTGGCATTTAGGCATTTAATTACCTTAATTAGTTTATTGTGGAGATTGTTTTCACTTCTTTTACCTAGGGTTTTCTTGCTGGATGAATTTGTTGTCTCTCTGTTCTTTGACATTCAGTTCAGCTTATTCTGGACCACTAGCTTAGGTTTTATTTATCAAAGCAGAATTTTTCAGTTCTTGTTTTCTTGTTTTTTGCCCTGCCTATATCGTTCCTTTCCCCCACCCTTGGGACGGGCTACTTAAGTATTATAGACCCCAGTCAGATTTTCTCAGACCAAACTGGCCTCCTATCAGGAGGAAAGACTCATCTGTGTTGGTTTTCCCTGAGGGTGAGACCCAGTAGGTTAAGATACTTTCCTGTGAAGTCTCTGGACTCTGTTTTTTTTATCCTGCTCAGTATGTGGTGCTTGTCTGCCTGCAGGTCCCAGCAGCATAAGATGATGTGGTAACTTTAACTTTGGCAAACTCTCTGTGCTGGGGGCATGGTGGAGACAGAGGTGAGGTTGTAGGGTGGCTTTAATGGCTTCAAATTTCCAAGCTCTGGGGTCTGAATTCCTTAAGGTAGAGATTCCACCTGAGTTGGGCCTCAGCCCTCCCCTGGGGAAGGCACAGGCTCTAGACAAGCTCTGAAACAGGCTTGTTTGTGCCTATGCCTGAGGCAGTTGCAGCCTAGAAGCCCTGCCACTGTAGTCAAAGGCATTCAAGCCTTTGTAGAAACCCCTGTTTCTTGTTTTTCTTTTTCCATCATCACTGGCCCCTTGGAACTGGGGCAAAAATCAGTAACCTCCCCTTTATCCAGGTTCACCTGAGCTGGGGGCCTATTTTTAGTAGTCAGAATTTGTGAATTAATTCCACACTTGAAGTTTAGTCATGCTCAGCACCTGCTTCTGGTAAGTTCCTTTCCTTTCCCCTCTGGGAAGTGGCTTGTGGTGGTGGGGCACTGGCCACTGCAGCTTGGGGTACTCATAGTTCTGGGAGGCTCACAGCCACTCCAGCTGGTCCAGACTGGTGTACACTGTGTGCCCAGTCATGACATGGCTCCAGCAGTTGCTCTGCACTGTTCCTGTTTACTTAGTAGCTGTTATGGAGGACAAACTAAATCCCACACCTTGCTAGGCTGCCATCTTCACACCTCTTTATCTATTCTGAAAATTTTGGTGTTAATTGTATATTATGAAATGTGTGCTAAAACATTTTCTGAATTATTTTAATAATAAGCAAAAAAGCTTAAAGGATATGATTTTTATTAAAAGGAAAAAGAAATGGAGGTCATTCTTCAGCAGGTGGCTGAAGAATGCACTGACTGATAAATAAATTGGTGAATGATGATATATAAATATGATCAGATATTATGCTGCTACAAAGAGGAACAAAGTTGCAAGGCCTGCAACATTGTGAATGAACCTGTGGTACTTTTGCTGAAGTAAAATAAGCCAGAAGCAAAACAGCAGTCATCGTATGGTCTCTATTAGAAAATGCTTAAAAGAAAATAGGTACCTAGATTTTATGCTCTTCTCACAGTCATATTTTGTCAGGAGTGGTAGTTACTATTTCTGGATTTTTAGAAGCTGTTTTGTATATATATATATAATCTGGTATTCAGAGATATGAGTGAATGAAAGTGATCAGGACAGGATTAAGGTAATTTAGAATCCAGGTAAGGGAGACACTGACTATATTTTAGAACTTCACCTACTGTTTGTGATTAAAGGAAAAAAGGTTGATTTGTCTAAAACTTAAATTTTATGTAGCACATAATTTAATTCAACTTGTGTAGATAACTCATTTAAACAATTGAAACACAGGGAGCTTAGAGTAAAAATGAAGGCATTTATTTCTGTATAGCTTAATGTAATGCATGGATATATCCCAGAATATATTAAGCAGATAATAAAAAAGTATTGGCAAAATTCCTTGAGGGATGGGAGAAAAAAAATATGGAACTATTAAACTTTACCACTGGGGAAACCCTGCTACAGCATCAAATATTAGGAATAGCCAAATCAATAGGTCAAGTCCTTAATATTGAGCTTGCTCTTCTGAAGCTCATGTATGCAGCAGAAAAGCTCAACCTACCTGTACATGTGACTTAAAGTTATCTCTGGAGGACCTATTTTGTGGCTCAGATGTGGCTTCACTCTCTCTAAACCTTACTCTGCAAGTGAAGCCATTACTGCCCACCCTATGTGGGACATGACATCCAGGGGTGAAAATCTCCCTGGCAGGATGGGAGATGACTCCCAGGGATGATTCTGGCCCTGGCACTATGGGACCAACTATTCCATCCTGACCAAAAGGAGGAAAAGAATTGTAACAAATAAGGTATCAGTGGCTGAGAGAGTTCAAATAGAACTGAGAAGCTATTCTAGAGATTGCTCTCTGCAAACTTCAATTAGACATTGCCATAACTGGCCAAACCTCAACTAAAAGCATTCCAGCAATCCTAAAGAATACCTACAGAAATATATAAGATTCTATATAAAAAAAAAGGGTGGGCAATGATGGTACAGTTGCAGAGATCTTACCTGCCATGCCAGAGACCCAGATTTGATTCCCAGTGCCCATACCAAAAGAAAAAAGATATTATACAAAGGTTCCATGCACTAGAGTAACTTTCTGGAAACTACAACCTCCAGATAGGTCCCTAGATAAATCCTGAAACCTACAGGGACCAATCTTTACAGAACATCAGGTAGTTCTACATCCCTACCTCTTATTATTGATAGCTCTTCCAACATGAAAAAGGTAGGATGGACATAGTCCAAATACCCCTTAACAGTGGGAGAAAGACCAAAGGTGATGGTGGAGTTATAGAGAGAAGCTAGGGTTTAATAATTAAGTGTGATTGCTGAATCATAACATTGATATTTCTTTTAGTCTCCAGTATCTTAGAGAAGCTAGAAGTAAAACCTGAAATTGTGGAATTGTAATCCATACCAATCTTCAAAATATGTCTACAATTAATTGTTGTGATTTGAAATTATTGCTTTTTTATATAGATGTTATTTTTCACAAAAAAGAAAAATGTGATGATAAAAAAATATATATTCCTTCTAGCTGCCAATATTCTGAAGCAGCTAAAAGGAAAAATCTGAGCTGATGGTATGGTAGCCCATTATAAACTCTGGATCTGTCCTGTAATTACTTGTTGAAGAGTGCTTTGAGAACTATTGCTTTTTTCTTTCTTAGCCTTGTCTATATGTTGTATGATACAATAAAAAATTAAAGAAAGGAAAGTGTTAAAGAATAAGTTAATTTAGTATGTCATGCATTGAAAAATATTTAAATGATGTTATTAAAAGTAAAAAATGTTTTCTAACCTGTTGGTTACTGATTGCAAAATATTAAACAACAATATAGTGTTGCTAATTATAGTTTTATTTATTCAAAGTGTTATTTTTCACAAACAGAATCAAGTTTCCTTAAAAGTTACATTGCTTTACTCTAATGCTTCTCTAAAAGCACTTGCAGTGAACTACAAATTACTGCTTCATCCTCAACAAAAAGTAACTTTAAAAAATATAAGCACCTAATTAGTCCATTTTTATTTCATATTGAATCTTGCTAATGCCTTTTTTACTATTTCCTTTGCCCCAGCATGTCAGCCCCTCTTTACCTTCATGTAAGGGGGACAATTGACTCTTATTTTGTTTCCTTAGGCTATTTTAATAGTCCCACTATCTTCCATGGTCTTGTAGCAAAAAATTCAAAAACTTGGAAATCCCCCAAGGGGATCTCTTTTTAAAAAATATTGATGATGTTCAGCAAACCAGTAATTATTTTCCAGAATTGAAAATCTCCACCAAATCTATGCTAACCCACTTTGAAAACCAGGGATGGGTGGTAAAGTGGGACAAACTTCAAAGATCTGAATATTCTGCCAAGTTCTTGAATGTTGTTTATTCATGTAAGGCTAAAACTATTCCATCTTCTGTATTGATAAAATACCTAACCATCTTACTCCACATACTCCCAAATAACTGATGGTCTTTTTCAGCCTGCTCTGTTATTGGAGATGATTTATACTTCACCTTGCACAAATTCTTAAACTCTGTATGCACTAGTCTGAAAAAGAGAAAACATAGTAATGGGATATTCCCAAAGAGGCTGCTTTTGAAAAGGCTAAACAAGATGTCCCCAAACTCAAGATCCAAGGGCTGTGAAATCAGACATACCCTGTGAATTAGATGTGGCCAGTACTGACATTGACTTTGGGTGGGGATTTTGGCAAAGACAACAAACAAAATGAGTTCATATTCGCTTTTGGTCACAGCTATGGAAAGGAGCTGAACTATATGGTATAGACCCTTAGAAAAACAACTGTGTACTACCTGAGATGCTTTCTTGCAAGTTGAAGGACTAACTCAAAAATATCCTGTGACATTAATAACATCCATCCTCATACAGGGGTTGATATAAGATGCTAACACTAAGCCTCACTTTGGCAGTGCAGAATTAAGCACATTAATAAAATGGGAGGATTATCTGAAGCAGGGCAATATTTTCAACCACAGCTCTTTAAGTGCAAAAATTTTGATATCTAAGGATCAATTTCCTAAGAAGAGAGTTTGCCCCTGCCTACTTATGCCCCTGAGGTAGCTCTCTCTATCCTCACCATAGATGGATATATAAATAAGTATACCTGAGTTGGCTTGATATACAGATGGATCAGCACATAGGCAAACTGCTATTTGGATGGCAGTAGCCACACAGCCCAAAACTGACACCATCTGGTGGGAATATGGAACTATGCAAAGCAGACAATGAATGGGCTGAGCTGTGGACTGTAAGGATGGTGATAGTTCATGAAGCAGGAGATGGCAACCATCTGCATCAAAAACTTGGCTGTGTACTGAGGTGATTTGGATCATCACATGGAAACAAGAACAATGGATGATCATCGAATGCCTGCTGTGGGAAAAGGAAATGTGGAAAGACATTTAAAGTGCCTTTTACAAACATAAGGAATCTGTCTTCTATGTTTATGTCCATAGTGCCAATTCCTTACCAGGTAATATCAAAGCAGATGTTCAAGCAACGATCCACAGCCTAGAGTCAATACCACCAGAAGCTGCCAAATGGCTACACAAGAAAATGTGAACTGAAGGTACCAAACTTTGTGGAAATTGGGCCAGCAATTTCAACTGTCTCTCACCTGGCAACAACTGAACGAAGTCATGGATGCTTGTACTTTCTTTTCACTATATCACCCCAGAAGACTTCTGTCCCAACTGAGCCACATTTGTTGTCAACAGATCCCCATTACCTAGTGGAAAATAGATTACATTGGGCTCCTTCCATTGTTTAAAGTTACAAAATATATGCTTTATCCATAATAGACTGCTGATTGACTGCTGCTAGACCTCCCCATGGGAAAGCTAACCAACAGATTACTATAAGAAATTTTTTAAAAATCTTGGTTTGATCCCCACACATGTGGACAGTGATAGGGGGACCTCCTTCATAGGGCAGCTAACACAAGCTTAGGCTACTAAACATGATGTTGTAGCTATCTGCAGCAATTAACTCAACAGCTATTCCCAGCTTTGGCAAGCATAAACTCTAGGCCCAGGACATCAGCCCTTTCCCCCAGTGAATTAGTAACTTTTGGACTTACACATGCACAGGTAGAGGAACTAGTGATGCTACAATGTAAGAAGGTAATGAAAATGTGCTCTTGCCTATAACCATAAAAATTAGAAATTGGGGAAAGCAAGATTGATTGGCCATGGTCCTGGCCAATGTAGCCACATTGGTTGGGTATCCTAAGCCCATAGGGTATTTGTATTGTTCCAAATTTGAGTATTAAATAACAATTAATAAAAAAGTACTACAGATTATTTTTTATCAATAATCCAGGACTCCCAAAATGCCAGGGAAAAATAAATATGACTTTATGGATGCTTATTATGCTTAGGTAAACAATGGGTGTAACCCCAGAAGGTTCTCTGCAAACTCAAGAAAAATTATGGTAAACACCTCATAATATCCCCCTATTCAGGAACTCTTCTATCTAGTAACGAGAATTTAGCTTCTTTTCTATTAGATCAACAAGATTTGTTTCCCCTAAACATTATTTACTTTGCCTTTAATTTCATAACAAACACTTTTATGCAGTAGGCTTCTGTAGTAATGTATGTGCTGGTTTGAAACTGTTGTGTATCTAAGAAAAGCCATGTTCTTTAATCCTGATGCAATATTGCTGTGTGGGATCTTTTTCTCAGAAACATTTAGTTTACTTTATATGATCGCATACATACAAAGCAAAGAAAGAAAAAAAGCAATACCTTTTAAAGCATCTTCAACAAGTAGTTACAGAACAGGTCCCAGAGTTTTCTCATGAGCTACAATTCCATCGTTGCAGATTTTTCCTTCTAGCTGCTCCAGAACACTGGAGGCTGGAAGGAATATATATATTTTTTATCACAACTGACTTTTTTTCCTTGTTTGTGAAAAATAATGTATATACAAAAAGCTATAAATTTCAAAGCACATCACAACAATTAGTTGTAGAACAGATTTCAGAGTTTGGTATTGCTTATAATTCCACAATTTTAGATTTTTACTTCTAGCTGCTCTAAGATACTGGAGATGAAAAGCAATATCAATATAATGATTCAGCAATCATATTTATTTGTTAAACCCTACCTCCTCTGTATAACTCCATCATCACCTTGATCTATCTCTCATTCTTTAGGGGTATTTGGGTTATGTCCATTCTAACTTTTTTCATGTTGAAAGGGTCTGTTGATAGTATGGGATGTAAGATGGAACTAGTTATTGTTCTAGAGAGGCCTACTTCTCTGCATTTCAGGACTTATCTGGTCCAGGGATTCATCTGGAGGTTGTAGATTTCCAGAAAGTTACTTTAATGAATGGAACCTTTGTAGAATCTTATATATCACACTAAGTGTTCTTTAGGATTGGCTGGAATTGTTGTAGTTGGGTTTTGGCAAGCTATGATAGACAGCATTGTTTAACTGAAGCTTGCATAAGAGTGACCTCCAGAGTAGCCTCTTGACTGTATTTGAACTCTTTCAGCCACTGATACTTTGCACCACTGATAGCCATGGTAATCAGGGCTGGACTCATCCTGGGAGTCATCAGCCTGGGTGGGATATTTTTGATTAAGTTGTTTCCTTGGAAATGTAACCCACCAGTTGTGGGTGGGACCTTTTGATTTGGTGGTTTCTATGGAGATATGTCTCCACCCATTCAAGGTGGGGCTGCTTACTGGAGTCCTTAAGAGGGAATCATTTTGGAAAAAGCTACACAGCCTGAAAAACCAGAGGCCTTTGGAGATGCAGAAGGAAAATATTCCCTGGGAAGTCCTTTGATATGAGAAATCTAGTAGATATTGTTATGTGCCTTCCCAACTGACTAGAGGTTTTCCAGACCCATCTTGAATCAATGTATCTTTCTTGGATGCCTTAGTTTGAATCTTTTCATATCCTTAGAACTGTATATTCACAACTTAATTTCCCTTTTAGAAAGCCATTCCATTTCTTGTATATTGCATTCTGGAAGCTTTAGCAAATCAATAACCTATATGTAAAATGAATCTCACAACTTGGGGTGCACTGAGCTGCCATAATTTGGTGCCAAAGGTCTGCCATGGACTATGGCCTCTGCCAGTCAGACAATGTGAAATGCAATGCTTGCTTATCAGCCAAACACCAGCAACTGACAAATTTTGGAGAATTCTTTCTCATTTTCATCATTACCTTAGACTTTACTTTCTTAAATGTAGCATACCCTTACATATATTCTTTAGTTCATGAACAAAATAATAAATCTCAATCTGCATTAAAATGTTAAATTGGCTTATTGCCTGAACTGTAACTGTAGTTAAGATTGCTCTTCTAAAACGATGATAATGCATCTATGTGATGATGTTAAGAATTACTGATTGCATATGTAGAATGGTATGATTTCTAAATGTTGGGTTAATTTCTTTTTTCCATTAATTAAAAAAAAGGATTGCTCTTCTATGTATAAAATGTATTATAAAATATAAAAAATGTTTTACTCAAGTTTCAAATCATTTGCCAAAACACATGTAAATCCTCTGTCACAATGGTGAAATTCTCTAACCTGGCCATCACCATTTATTAGGAGGATTCCTCTGCACTTGTACTAGTTTACTTTTATTCCATTGTCCACTGTTTCTGTAAACTATGAATGCAATGCTTGTTTTATGGTCAAAACAAACTGCAAAGTGGGGGTGGATTGTGACAACTCAGGGATTGGGACACCCATGCTTAGGATACAAAAATGAAAATTAAGCCTTAAGAACATAAATGACTGTGCAACCAGAGCACAGGCCAGAAGAGAAAAGCCTCTGTATGTGGGGGGGTTGGATAGCCAAAGCACTTATACAGTTACTTATAAACCAAAAATATTCTTAAAGATTCTTCCATGTACATGTTAATTACAAACATAACATCCCTTAAATCACTGAATCCCTGTTGCATAGAATCTTAATCTCTACCCTGCCAGTTCCTAGAAAGCCTTAAATTGTCCTATTATCTATAAAGCAACCTGAGGTTTGTTGCCCCCTCCATGCCACAAGACATCCCTTTGCAACATTTATGCTCTCATTCTCAACGAAATGTCTTGTCTTGGACTTCTATAGCTGACACTTTAAAATTCCAACTTGTTGTGGGACACTGCTTACACACTGTGCTACCACTGCCAGAGCTATTTAATTTTCCTTTATCCTTGCCTAAGAGATGGCTGAAAACTGGGACATCTAGGGGAGTCCTCTACCACAAGTAAAGTGGGGGAGAGAACTCCATATTAAGCCATTTTTTTGGTGTTCTCATTGATTTACTTTATCAAATTCATCAGTATTTTCATGGCATCTTTGCTGATCATTTCATTAAGAAATATTGGATTTCCAGAAATGAACATTATAGCTCCCATGCAGTATAAAAAAGCTTTGGTGTTAGTCTGCAGGTTTTCAATTTACAGCACCTCTGATAGATTCTAGAATGCTATCATTTTGAATCAGAGAATCAATCTTCTCACATCTGCTAATTTTGCCAGACATTAAGAAGATTTTTTCTACTCACTTTAAGATTTACCATGGTCATAAAAGTGGAGTCATCCAGTATCTATCATTTTGTGTCTGGCTCATTTCACTCAGTGTATGTCCTCATGGCTCATCCATCTTGTCATGTGCTTCAGGACATCATTTTGTCTTCCTGCTGCATAATATTCCATCATATGTATAATTACATTTTGTTTATGCAATCATCTGTTGATGGACATTTGAATTGTTTCAATTATTTGGCAATTGTGAATAATGCTTCTATGAACATCAGGGTGCAAGTGTCTGTGTCACTTTCAGCTCTTACTCTTCTGGGTATATACCAGGTAGTGCTATTGTTGGGTCATAGGGCAACTCAATATAAAGTTTCCTAAGGAACTTCCAAACTACCTTCGATATTGGCTGTACCATTATGCTTTCCAACCAGCAGTGTATGTGTCCCAATTTCTCCACATCCTCTCCAACATTTATAGTTTCCTGCTTGTTTAATAGCAGCCATTCTTATAGGTGTGAAGTGGTATCTCACTTTTGTCTTGATCCACATTTCCATTATAGCTAATGAAAATGAGCATCTCTTCATGTGCTTTTGAGCCATCTGTATTTGCTCTTCAGAAAAATGCTTATTCATATCTTTAGCCCATTTTATAATTGGGTTGCTTTTTCTTTTGTTGTTGAGTTGTATGATTTCTTTATGTATACAGAAAGTATGTGTATATTTCTGATGTGTGATTTCCAATTATTATCTCCCATTGAGTTGGCTGCTTCTTCCCTTTTATGACAGTCTTCTGAAGTTCAGAAGCATTTGATTTTGAGGACTTTACATTTATCTATTTTTTTCTGTTGTTGCTCAGGCTTTGGGTTAAAGTTTAGGAAGCTACCTCTTATTACTGGATCTTAAAGATATTTCCCTACATTTTCTTTTAGAAGCTTTATGCTGCTAGTTCTTGAATTTAGATGCTTGATTAACTTTGAGTTAATTTTTGTATAGGATGTAAGATAGGGTCCTCTTTCATTCTTTTGGCTATTGGTAGCTAGTTTTTCCATGCACATTTATTGAAAAGATTATTTTGTTCCAGTTCAGAGGATTTGGGGGCCTTGTCAAAATCATTTGACTGTAGACTTGGTGGTCTATTTCTGTGCTCTCAATTCAATTCCATTGGTGGATACTTCTATCTTTGTGCCAGTACTATGCTATTTTGATCACTGTGGCTTTATAATAAGTTTTAAAGTTAAGAAGTGTTAATCCTCCCACTTCATTTTTCTTTTTTAGGGTGCTTTTAATTATTCAGGGTCTCTTTCCCCTGCAGATGAATTTTGTTACAAGCTTTTCCAAATCTTCAATGTTGGTTGTTTGAATTTTGATTGGTACTCCATTGAAACTGTACATCAATATGGGTAGAATTCGCATCTTAACTATATTTAACCTTCCTATCCATGAACAGGGAATGTCTTTCCATGTATTTAGATCTTATTTGGTTTCTTTTAGCAATGCTATTTAGTTTTCTGTGTACAAGTCTTTTACATCCTTAGTTAAGTTCATTCCTAAGTACTTGATTCTTTAGTTGCTATTTTGAATGGAATTTCTTCCTTAACTGACTCCTAAGTTCAGCCATTGCTTTTGTATAGAAACATTGCTCATTTTTATACATTAACTTTATATCCCACTGCATTGCTGAATTGGTTATTATCTCAAGTAACTTTGTTGTGGATTTCTCAGGAGTTTCCAAGTATAGTACCATGTTGTTTGCAAATAATGGAAGTTTTAATTGTTTCTTTCCCATTTGCATGTCTTTTATTCCTTTGTCCTTTCTAATTTGCTCTAGCAAGAATTTCCAGTACAATGTTGAATAATAGTGTTGACAGAGGGCATCCTTGTCTCATTCCTGATCTTAGAGGTAAAGATTTCATTCTCTCTCCAATGAGTACAAGGCTGGCTATTGGTTTATTATATATACTCTTTTTCATATTGAGGAAATTACCTTAGATTGCAATCTTTTGAGGTGTTTTTATCAGAAAAGGACATTGAATTTTGTCAAATGCTTTTTCATCATCAATCAAGATGATTATGTGATTTTTCCCTTTTAATTTCTTTTTTTTATATAAAACAAAAATTGCAAGGTTTAGTTTATTGCTACTTAAGTATATACTAGTCAGGCACAAGTTCTCTAAGCAGAGCAATCTTAAACAGAGTTAATCTTTTATAGAATAGATTTTTTTATTAATTAAAAAAAAGAAAAGGAATTAACACAACATTTAGAAATCATTCCATTCCACATATGCACTCAGAAATTCTTAGTATCATCACATAGATGTATGATCAACATTTCTTAGTACATTTGCATCGATTTAGGAAAAGAACTAGCAAAACAGCAGAAAAAGATAGAGAATGTCAATATAAAGAAGAAAATTAAAATAATAATAATAATGAAAAATATATATATATAAAAAGGGAAAAAGAAAAAAAACAAAAACAAAAGATACAAACAAACAAACAAACAAAAAACTATAGTTCAGGTGCAGCTTCATTCAGTATTTTAACATAGTTACATTACAATTAGGTATTATTGTGCTGTCCATTTTTGAGTTTTTGTATCTAGTCCTGTTGCACAGTCTGTATCCCTTAAGCTCCAATTACCCATTATCTTACCCTGTTTCTAACTCCTGATGGTCTCTGTTACCAATGATATATTCCAAGTTGATTCTCGAATGTCGGTTCATGTCAATGGGACCATACAGTATTTGTCCTTTAGTTTTTGGCTAGACTCACTCAGCATAATGTTCTCTAGGTCCATCCATGTTATTACATGCTTCATAAGTTTAGTCTGTCTTAAAGCTGCATAATGTTCCATCATAGGTATACACCATAGTTTGTTTAGCCACTCGTCTAATTTTGGCTGTTTTGGACATTTTGGCTGTTTCCATCTCTTTGCAATTGTAAATAATGCTGCTATAAACACTGGTGTGCAAATGTCCATCTGTGTCTCTGCCCTTAAGTCCTTTGAGTAGATACCCAACAGTGGTACCGCTGGGTCGTAATCCATTCTGCCAGTCTATGTCTTTTGATTGGGGAATTCAGTCCATTAACTTTTAGTGTTATTACTGTTTGGATAATATTTTCCTCTACCATTTTGCCTTTTGTATTATATATATCATATCTGATTTTCCTTCTTTCTACACTCTTCTCCATACCTCTCTCTTCTGTCTTTTCATATCTGACTCTAGTGCTCCCTTTAGTATTTCTTGCAGAGCTGGTCTCTTGGTCACAAATTCTCTCAGTGACTTTTTGTCTATAAATGTTTTAATTTCTCCTTCATTTTTGAAGGACAATTTTGCTGGATATAGAAGTCTTGGTTGGCAGTTTTTCTCTTTTAGTAATTTAAATATATCATCCCACTCTCTTCTAGCTTCCATGGTTTCTGCTGAGAAATCTACACATAGTCTTATTGGGTTTCCCTTGTATGTGATGGATTGTTTTTCTCTTGCTGCTTTCAAGATCCTCTCTTTCTCTTTGACCTCTGACATTCTAACTAGTAAGTGTCTTGGAGAACGCCTATTTGGGTCTATTCTCTTTGGGGTGCGCTGCACTTCTTGGATCTGTAATTTTAGGTCTTTCATAAGAGTTGGGAAATTTTCAGTGATAATTTCTTCCATTAGTTTTTCTCCTCCTTTTCCCTTCTCTTCTCCTTCTGGGACACCCACAACACGTATATTTGTGTGCTTCATATTGTCATTCAGTTCCCTGATCCCCTGCTCAAATTTTTCCATTCTTTTCCCTATAGTTTCTGTTTCTTTTTGGAATTCAGATGTTCCATCCTCCAGTTCACTAATTGTAGCGTCTGTCTCTTTAAATCTACCATTGTAGGTATCCATTGTTTTTTCCATCTTTTCTACTTTGTCCTTCACTCCCATAAGTTCTGTGATTTGTTTTTTCAAATTTTCTATTTCTTCTTTTTGTTCAGCTCATGTCTTCTTCATGTCCTCCCTCAATTTATTGATTTGGTTTTTGAAGAGGTTTTCCATTTCTGTTCGTATATTTAGCATTAGTTGTCTCAGCTCCTGTATCTCATTTGAACTATTGGCTTGTTCCTTTGACTGGGCCATATCTTCAATTTTCCGAGCATGAGCCATTATTTTCTGCTGGTGTCTGGGCATTTGATCAGATTTCCCTGGGTGTGGGACCTGGCTGGTTGAAAGGTTTTTCTGTGAAATCTCTGGGCTCTGTTTTTCTTTTCCTACCCAGTAGGTGGCGCTTGTGGTGCTTGTCTGTCTGTGGGTCCCACCAGTAAAAGATGCTATGGCTCCTTTAACTTGCCAATCCAAATCTCACAGTCGGCCCAGGAAACCGTGCATGGAGGGGGGTCGCCGGCCACCACAGCTTGGGGGAGTGCCGGTCCAAATTGCCCAGTTGGCCCGAGACCCCAAGTGTGGAGGGAGGGCCCCACTATCCAATGTTCCCAGTCAGACCGGGAAGCCATGTGTGTGGAAGGGACCCTGGTCGCCAGCCGCCCCAGCCTGGGGAAGCGCGCGGCCCTCGGGTATCTCACCGCAGCGGATTCTCCCTGCCCGTTCAGCCGTTCCAGAATGGGGTATGCTGTCTTTTTGGTCTCTGTCATGGCTCCGGGAGCTGTTTCGTATTGTTTCTGTTTCTTTGGTTGCTGTTCTGGAGGAGGAACTAAGACCCGTGAGTCTTACTAAGCCACCATCTTCTCCGGAAGTCCCCTTTTAATTTCTTAATGTGCTGTTTTATACTAACTGATTTTCTTGTGTTGAACCATCCTCATGTTCCAACTTGTTCCTGGTGTGTAATTATTTTAATATGTTTTTGGATTCAACCTGAGAGTATTTTGTTGAGAATTTTTGCATCTATGTCCATTAGGGACATTGGCCTGTAGTTTTCTTTTCTTATAGCATCTTTACCTGGTTTTGATATTAAAGTGAAATTAGCCACATAAAATGAGTTAGATGGTGTTCTTTTCTCTCAATTTTTTGGAAAATTTAAGCAGGACTAGTGTTAGTTCTTTTTAGAATGTTTGATAAAATTCTCCTGTGAAACCATCTGACCATGTGCTTTTCTTTATAGGAAGATTTATGATGATTCATTGAGTCTCCTTACTTGTGAGTGGTTTGCTGAGATCTTCTATTTCTTCCTGAGTCAGTGTAGCTTGTTCTTGTGTTTCCAGGAATTTATCCATTTCATCTAAGTTGTCTAATTTTTTGGCATGTAGTTGTTCATAATATCCACTTATGATTTCATTTATTTCTTCAGGGTCTTTGGTAATGCCTCCCTTATCATTTCTGATTGCCTTTATTTATATCCTCTCTCTCTTTTTCTTTGTCAGTCTTGCTAGTGGCCCATCAATTTTATTGATTTTCTCAAAGAATTAACTTTTAAAAATTTATTCTTTCTATTGTTCTTTTGTTCTCCTATTCCTTTAACTCTGCTTTAATCTTTGTTAATTCTCTTCTATTAACTTTGGGGTTAGTTTGCTGCTCTTTCTCAAGTTCCTCCAGCTGAGCAATTAAGTTCTTGAATTTTGTTCTTTCTTATTTTTTAATATAGGCATTTAGGGCAATAAATTTCCCTCTCAACACAGCCTTTGGCAAAAGGACAAATATGTCCTTTCCATATTTGAAGGACATATGACTACCTATATCTCATAAGTTCTGATATGCTGTATTCTCATTTTCATTCATCTCCAGATAGGTACTGATTTCTCTAGCAATTTCTTCTTTGACCCACAGGTTGTTTAAGAGTGTGTTAGTTAATCTCCATATATTTGTGAAAGTTCTCATTCTTTAGTGTTTACTGAGATCCAGCTTCATTGCAGTTTGATCACAGAAAGGGTTTCAATGCTTTTTAATTTAAAAAGACCTGTTTTGTGCCCCAGGATATGATCCATCCTGGAGAATGTTCCATGAGCACCAGAGAAAAATGTATATCCTGGTATTTTGGGATGTAATGACCTATATCTGTCTGTTGGTTCTAATTTATTCATCAAGTTGTTTAACTTCTCTATTTCCTTGTTGATCTTCTGTCTAGTTCTATCTATAGAGGAGATGGGTGTATTAAAGTCTCCTAAAAAGGTTGTTGAAACATCTATTGTTCCTTTCAGTTTTGCCAATATCTGTCTCATACACTTTGGAGCTCCCTGATTGGGGTATAAACTTTTATGATCATTATTTCTTTTTGGCAAATTGTCTCTATTATTAACATATAGTATCCTTCTTTGTCAGAATAGACATTAAAGTCTTATTTTATCCAATATTAGTATAGCTACTCCTGCTTTCTTTTGGTTACAGCTTGTGTGAAACACCTTTTTTCATCCTTTCACTTTCAATATATTTGTATCCTTGTACCTATGATGAGTCTCTTGTAAGCTGCACATAACTGAATTATAGTTCTTGATCCATTCTGCCTAACTGTATCTTTTAATTGGTAAGTTTAGTCCATTATTATTCAAAGTTATTAATGAAGAGGCACTTCTTGAATCCATTTTGGACTTTATTTGTCAGATCTATATATTCTTTTCTTTTTATCCTTTAAGTTACCCTTACAGGTACTCCTTAATTTTGTGCCCTCCTCCAGACCTCCCTTTCCTATCTTTTTTCCACTGGCAGAACTTCCTTTAGTATTTCATGTAGGGCTGGTCTCTTGTTGAAAAATTTCAGGATTTGTTTGTGAAAATTTTAATCACTCCCTCAGTTTTGAAGGACAGTTGGGTACATATAGAAATCTTGGTCTGTAGTCTATCTCTTTCAGGATCGTAAATATATCATACCACTGCCTTCTTTCCTCCATAGTGCCAGTTGAGTGTCTGAACTCAGTATTATGAGCTTTCCCTTGTTGTGTAATAGATTGTTTTTCTTTTGCTGCTTTTAGGATTTTCTGCTTCTCTTTAACATGATGCACAGATTTGTATGTGTCTTGGGGAAGGCCTATTTGGAATTATTTTATTTGGCGTATGCTGAGCTTCTTTGACATGAATATTTATGTCTTTTATAAGGTTTAGGAAGTTTCTCCCCATTTTATCCTCAAATAATCTTCCTAGCCCTTTACTCTTCTCTTCTGGGATACCAGTGTTTCTCATATTTGTGCATTTTGTTTTGTCCATCATTTTCCTGAGATCCAATAAAAATTTTCCATCTTTTTTGCCATTTGCTGTTTTGAGTGTTACAAAATCAGTTTTCTTGTTCTCTTGTTTACTTATTCTTTCTTCTGTCTCTTCAAATCTGCTGTTGTGTGTCTAGTATGTTTTTTATTTGGTCTACAGCATCCTCAATCCCTTTGATATCTGTTATTTTTCTTTTTATTCTTTAAAATTCTTCTTTATGCTCTTCTAGTGTCTTCTTGATCTCCTTTTTGTCATTAGCTATCACATTTATCTTATTTTGTACATTTATATGAACATCTTTGATTAGCTGTTCCAACATCTGTGTCTCCTATGGTGTCTTAATTTGGTTGTCAGGCTGGGTTGCATCTGTCTGCATTATATCTATAAGTCTAATGGTGTTCTGCTGTCTTTATGGTATGAAAATATCTCAATTGATTTACTTTGGAAGTGGATTTCCTTCAGTAATCTAAAGCTGTGTGTTTGCAGGAAGGATGTGGAGCAGAATGCAGGGTGTGGGGTGTGGCATAACTGTATGGTGGTGCATTACAGTGCAGGCATAGGTGCTGGTTGTGGAGTCTATCCTGGTGCTTGTGAGCATGAGACCCCAGTGGTGGGAAAGATGTGGTTTTGTGGATGCACAGATCTGTGGGCAGAGCCTTGGTGTGTGCTGGTCTAAGGCACAGGGCCCATTTTGCCTATGTGCAGAGCTCAGGGCAGTGTGTTGGCATTGCACCTGAGTGGGTTGGGGGTGGATGTGCTGGGGCAGAGCCTGGGTGTGCATGTGAGTGCTTTCCCAGAACTAGGGGTGCATGACTGGAGACAGAATACATACACAGTTATGGGAGGGCTCTTTACTGATGTACATGTGTGGAGAGCTCAGTGTGGGCAGGGTGGGGTTGCATGATTATGTGGGCTGAGAGTGAGCATAGCCTGAATATGGAGGTTAGTGCCCTCAAGCTTTATGCACTGGCAGCTGCCTGAAGAGGTCAGGGACTGGGAGCTAGCGTTCTCAGGAGGGGTGGAGCAAGACTGCCATTTTGAAGGATAGGTTGGTTGGGTTGGGGCAGGTGTATGCATGCTTAGAGTGGGGTTGTGGGGCAGGTGTGCACATGAGGGTTTGACAGGGTAGGGCTCTTGGAGCTCTTGGAGGGGGTAGGTGACAGGGTTCAGGTGCATAGGGTGTGGGGTGAGTGACAGTTCACAGGGCTGTGCTGGTGGGGGTAGCATGTTCAAGAAACATGGGTTGGCTAACTTTCTAGTCCCTGTCTTCCTATCCATGCACTCCTGAGGGCTCTGGGTTGCTGCATTAGTCTATTTTCAGCAGCTGGATGGTCTCTGGTTCTCTGCTTCTCAGTTCCACAGCTTCTGCAATGAGGGATACCCTATGTGGTGCAGAAGACTCTTCCATGTCACTTATACCCTGGAATCACTACCTCAGTCACTTTCCCATCCCTTGACTACCTGTTCCTTAGAGTAAGGTTGAACTTTATCTACTCTATTCCACCATCTTCCTGGAACTGAATCAGATTTTGTTGTTGTTGTTTTTTGCTTGTTTATTTGTTGTCATTGTTTTCTCAATTTAAAAAAATTTTTATTAATAAAACCAATCAATATACCATATGAATGTTCTGTTTTCATCACATAGTTGTATATTCATCACCATGATCATTTTCATCAATTCAGAAAAAGAAATAAAAGGAAAACAGAAAGCAAATTCATGCATACCATGCCCTTTACCCCCCTCCCTTTCATTGATCATTAGCATTTCAATCTACTAAATTTATTTTAACATTTGTTTCCCCTATTATTTATTTATTTTTAATCCATATGTATTACTCATCTGTCTATACGGTAGATAAAAGAAGCATCAGACACAAGGTCTTCAGAATCACACAGTCACATTGTGAAAGCTATATCATTATGCAATCATCTTCAAGAAACATGGCTACTGGAACTCAGCTCTACATTTGCAGGCAGTTCCCTCCAGCCTCTCTGTTATGTCTTAACTAAAAAAGTATTATCTAATTAATATATAAGAATAACTTCCAGGATAACCTCTCAACTCTGTTTGGAATCTCTCAGTCATTGACACATTATTTTGTCTCATTTCTCTCTTCCCTTTTTTTTGGTCAAGAAGGGTTTCTCAATCACTTGGTGCTGAGCCCCAGCTCATTCTAGGATTTTTGTCCCACATTGCCAGGCAGGTCCTTATGCCTGGGAGTCATGACCCATGTAGAGAAGGGGAAGGGCAGTGAGTTTGCTTGTTGTATTGGCTGAGAGAGAGAGGCCACATATGAGCAACAAAAGAGTTTCTCTTGGGAGTGACTCTTAGGCCTAATTTTAAGTAGGCTTAGCCTATCCTTTGCAGGGTTAAGTTTCATATGAACAACCCCCAAGATTGGGGACTCAGCCTATTGCTTTGGTTGTCTCCATTGCTTGTGAGAGAGAATATCAATAATTCTTTACTTGGGGAAGTTGAATTTCCCCCCTTTTTCACATTCCCCCCGGGGGACTTTGCAAATACTTTTTATTCATTGCTGAGTCAGATTTTGACTGGCAAACTGTGGGCATAAAACCCCTGCAGTTTCAGCCTTGGCCAGACAGATGCAGCTGGGTTTCTCGGCAAACGGTTTTTGAGTACAGTTACGTTTCCAAACAGCACCATCTGCTGGGCATTCTGGAAAACGCAACGGAATTGAAAGGCTTTCCAGAGACTGTATAGACCATATCTGAAGTCCACTGTAGCTGGACTTGGGACCTTGCAAGGGAAAGTTTTGAAATATGGATGGTCCAACTGTTGGAGCAGAGCTTTAGAACAAACACAAGTCTTTCTGGCCAGTGAAAAACTGAGAACCATTGGGAGTCATCAGACTTGTTTTACCCACAGAGATCTTGCTGTGGTGCCCAGTGCCTACCCATCAGCACAGAGAAAATCTACTGTGGCTTTGAAGGAAGCTTGGGGGCAGATCCAATCTTACAAATGGCTGATGAGAGACACAAACAGAGAACAAAACTAACCAAGAAGAAAACCCTAGGCAAAAGAGAAATGACCTGCAAATTAAACCAAGCAAGAAAACAAGGTGCCTAGACCAGCAACATATCACAACTCATACTAAGAGGTATGAAGAATGAAGATGTGGCACAGCCAAAGGAATAGAGCAATAACTAAGATACAGGAATTGAAACAACCAATTAAAGATGTTCAAATACATCTTCTAAATCAAGGAAATGACTTGAAGGAAAATTTTGGAAAAGAGATGAAGGATATAGAGACAGAGAATGTCCCTACAGTAGAACTTGAGGCCTTGCAAAACCAAATGGTAAACTTATGATAATGAAAGGCACAATAGAAGAGATGAAAACCCTGGTAGAAATATACAGCAGCAGATTTGAAAAACCAGGGGAAAGGATTAGTAAACTTGTAAACATAAAACCTGAAATCTTGTACACAAAAGGACAGATAAGGAAAAGAATGGAAATTATAAGCAGAGTCTCAGGGAACTGAAAGACAACATGAAGTGCATGAATATATTTGCTATGAGTGTGCCAGAAAAAGAAAAGGGAGAAGGGGCTGAAAGAAAAATGGAGGAAATAATCACTAAAAATTTCCCAACTTTAATGAAAAAACATAACATTACAAAACAAAAAGTAATGTGTACCCTAAACAGAATAGATCCAAATAGACCTACCACTCCAAGACACTAATCAGATTGTCAAAAGTAAAAGACAAATAGATAATTCTGAAAACAGCAACAGAAAAGTGATCTATCACATACAAGAGAAGATCAACAAGATAAATATGGATCAGCAGGAAATATGGAAGTGAGAAAGCAGTTGTATGATATATTTAAGACACTGAGAAAGAAAAATTACCAACCAAGAATTCTATATCTGGCTAAAGTGTCCCTCAAAAATGAGGGAGAGTTGAAAATATTTTCAGACAAATCTGGAAGAACACCTAGGGCAATATATAAGATTCCACAAGGGTTCCATGAACTTTCCAGACACCTACAAACTCCAGATCAATACATGGTCTAGAGAAGTCCTGAAACCTAGCCCACCCTCTTCAGAACATCAGATAGTTCCATCTCCCCACCCCATATTAGTGAAATACCATTCCAATATAAAAAATGTAGAATGGCCATAGCCTAAACACCCCTAAAGAGAAGAATAGAAAGATCAAAAGTGATGGTGGAATTATACAGTGAAGATAGAACTAAACAAATGAATATGAATGCTGAAAAATTAAATTGATATCTCTTTTAGTCTTTAGTATCTTAGAGTAGCTAGAAGCAAAAACCTAAAATTGTAGAATTGCAACCCATTTCAAACTCTGAAATATGTTGTACAACTAATTGTAGTGCTGTGCTTTCAAATTTATTGCTTTTTTGTATGTTATTTTTCACAAAAAATAAGGAAAAAAGTTGATTGTGATGATAAAAAATATTTAAGCCGTCTAGCCTCCTATATTCTGGAGCAGCTAGAAGGAAAAAATCTGAGAGGCTCGTATGGTAGTCCATGACAAATTCTGAGTTCTGTCCTGTAACTACTTGTTGAAGAGTGCTTTGAACACTATTGCTTTTTAATTTCTTTGCTTTATATATATGTTATACTATACAATAAAAGAGTAAAAAAATTAAAAAATAAATAATAGGGGGAAAATGTTAAAGCAAATTGAGTAGATAGAAATATTGGTGATCAATGAAAGGGTGTGGTAAAGGTTATAAAAAAATAAGGGAACAAAGGTTAAAATATATTGGGTAGATGGAAGTTCTAGTGGTCTATGAGAGGAGGGGAAAAGGGTATGATATGTATGTTTTTTCCTTTTACTTTTTATTTATTTTTCTGGAGTGATGCAAATGTTCTCAAATATTATCATGGTGATGAATATACTACTATGTGATGATATTATGAGCCATTGATTGTACACCATGTATGGAATATTTGTATGCTAAGAATGTTTGTGTTGTATGTTGTTTAACAATAAAAATATTATAAGATATTTTCAGGCAAACAGACATTGTGACAGTTCCTGAACAAAAGTACAGTTTTAGGGCTGGCCATGGTGGCTCCGGAGGCAGAGTTCTCACCTGCCATGCTGGAGATCCAGGTTCGATTCGTAATGCCTGCCCATGCCAAAAAAAAAGCACTGCTTTATAAGAAATACTAAGGATCAGTACAGGTAGACAGAAAAAGACAGGATAAACAGTTTTGAGAAGGATGTAGAAATTAAGATTAGCAGGAAGGGTAATTAATATGGAAAAAAGAGAAAATAACATATTACAGATAAATTTTTAAAAATGGTTTAAAAAGTACTGCCTTTACAGTGATAACATTAAATGTAATGATTAAACTCCTCAATCAGAACATGTAGACTGGCAGAGTGGATCAAAAACATGATCCATCTATATGTTCTGTACAAGAGACTCAAAACCAAAATACAAAAACAAGTTAAATGTAAAAGGTTTGGAAAGCTATTTCATGCAAAAAACAAACAGAAAAGAGTGGGATTGCTATACAAATATCAGCCAAATCAGACTTCAAATATTAAACAATTAGAAGAGACAAAGAAGGACACTAGAATAATAAAAGGGGCAGTCCATCAAAAAGGCATAACAATCATAAATATCTATTCACTGAGCCAGAATCCCCAAAATACAAGAAGCAAACAATGACTCTGATGGGAGAAGTAGACACTTTTACAATAATAATAGGAGACTTCAATACACCACTATTATTAATGGATAGAACCTTTAGACATAGGGTCAATAAGGAAATAGAAATTTTTAATATTATGATACATTTTTCTCAATTGCTCATAGATGATTCCCCAGGATGGACCCTTGGGTAACAAAGTAGGTCTCCATGAATTTTAGAAGAATGAAGTTATAAAATCACTTTGTCAGATCCAAATGGAAGTTGTAATTCAATACCAATTGGAAAATGGAAAATTTAGAAATATATGAGGTCTAAACTACACACTCTTAAACAAACCAAGAGTCCAGCAGGAAATTAAAAGAGAAATCATTGAATATATTGAGCAAAGGAAACTGAGAACACAACATATCCAAACTTATAGGATAAGCAGAGTAGTGCTGTGATGGAAATTTATTTTCCTAAATGTCTATATTAAAAGAGAAAGAGCAAAAATCAAGACATAAATGCTTGTGCTGGTTTGAAAGTATGTATGTACTCTTCAAAAGCTATGTTTTGATCAAAATCCCATTTCATATAGGCAGAATAATCCCTATTCAATATTGTATGTAGCTATATCACCTCCCTGAAGATGCAACCATATCAAGAGTGGTTGTTAAGCTGGATTAGGGGAGATGTGTCTCCACCCATTCCAGTGGGTCTTGATTGGTTTACTGGAGTCCTATAAAATAGGAAACATTTTGGAGAATGAAAGATTCAGAGAGAGCAGAGAAGTATGACATAGCCACAAGAAGCAGAGAGCCCACAAGCCAGCAACCTTTGGAAAGGAAGAAGGAAATGCCTCCTGGGAAGCTTCCAGAACCAGGGAGCCAAGAGAGAAAGCTAGCAGATGACACCTTGCTCCCCAGGTTCCCTTCCAGCCAGGAGAGAAACTATGACTGTGTTCACCATGTGCCTTCTCACTTGAGAGAGAAACTCTGAACTTCGTCTGCCTTCTTGAACCAAGGTATCTATCCCTTGATGCCTTTGATTGGACATTTCTATAGACTTGTTGCAATTGGGACATTTTCTCAGCCTTAGAACTGTAAACTAGCAATGTATTAATTTCCCCTTTTTAAAAGTCTTTGCATTTTGGCTTATTGCATTCTAGCAGCTAGCAAACTAGAACAATGCTCATTAGGAGGACCTAGAGAAACAATAGCAAACTATCCCTAAAGCAAAGAGAATGAAATAAATACCAAAGATTAGACCAGAATTAAGTGAAATTTAGAAAATTCAAACAATAGAGAATATCAATAAAACCATCAGATGGCTCCTTGAGAAAATCAATAAAAGTTACGGTCCCTTTGCAAGGCTGACCAAAAAGAAGGGGGCATAACTGCTGACCTTGCAGGTATAAAGGAGGTAATGAGAGGATATTATGAACTATATGCTAAAAAATTAGAGAACTTAGACAAAATGAACAACTTTCTAGGGAAGCATGAACAAACAATATTGACTCAAGAAGAAATTGAAGATTTCAATGAACTAATCACAAGTATAGAAATTGAATCAGTAATCAAAAAACTCCCAAATAATATAAGTCCAAGACCACATGGATTCACATGTGAATTCTACCAGGTATTCAAAAGAGAATTAGTATAAATACTCCTCAAACTCTTCAAAAATTTCAAGTGGAGGGAAAGCTAATTAGCTCATTCTATGAAGTGACTATCATCCTTATACCAAAGCCAGACAAAGATACTATAAGAAAAGCAAACATCATTCACCCTAATGAATAGAGAAGCAAAAATCCTGAACAAAGTACTTGCAAATCAATTGCAGCAGCATATCAAAATAATTATACACCATGACCAAGTGGGTTTTATTCCAAGCATGCAAGGGTAGATCACAAGGATGTCAATTAATAAAATATATCACACCAAAATATGAAGGAAGAATATTCATATGATCATCTTGATTGATTCTGGAAAAGCAATTGACAAAATTCAGCATCCTTTCTTGATGAGAACTCTTCAAAGGGAAGGAATAGAAGGAAAAGTCCTCAATATGATAAAGGAAATATATGAACAACCCACAGCTAAGATCATGGATGAGACAAGTATGCCCACTGCCACCATTGTTATTCAACATTTTCTGGAATTTCTAGCTGGGGCTATTAAGCAAGAAAAGGAATGAAAAGCATCCAAACTGTAAACGAATAAGTAAAACTTCCACTGTTTGAAGAGGACATGATCCTATGTGTAAAAAATTCCATAAAATTTACCCTAAAGCTACTACAGCTAAAAACTGAATACAGAAAAATGGCAGGATAGAAGACCAATATGCAAAATCAGTAGTGTTTCTGTACACCAGTAATGTGCAATCTGAGGAGGAAATCAAGAAAAAAATCCTATTTATAATAGCAAACAAAATAATCAAATATTTAAGAAAAAGTTTAACCAAGGACATAACCTGTACACAGAAAACTAGAAAAAACTACTAAAAGAAATCCAGGAAGACCTAAAGAAATGGAAGGACCTACTATGTTCATGCATTGGAGGACTATATATAGTTATTATATTAATTCAATCCAAATTGATTTATAGACTCAGTGCAACACAAATTAAAATTCCACTTATTTGCAAGAATAGAAAAAATAATAATCAGATTTATTCAGAAGGACAAGGTGTCTGAATAGCTATAAATATCTTGAGAAAGAAAAATGAAGTGGGACTACTGGCACTATCTGACATTAAAGCATATTGTAGAGCTCGAGTGGTCAAAACAGTATGGTATTGGCAAAAAGATATAAGCTCTGACCAACGGAATTGAATTGACTGTTCAGAGATGGACCCTCTCAACTATAGACAATTGATAACATTGTCAAGTTGACTCAAATGGGACAAAGCAGCCTCTTCAACAAATGGTGCTTGAGAATAGTGTGTCCATATAAAAAAATAAAATATGACCCCATCTCATGCCTTATAGGAAAATTAACTCTAAGTGGATCAATGACCTACACATTAGAGCTAAGATCACAAAAGGTGTAAAAGAAAATATAAGGATATATTTTAAAGGATCTTGTGATAGAAGGTGGTTTCCTGGACATAACACTAAAAGCACAAGCAAAAAAGACATAGATGAATGGAATCTCCTCAAACTTGAATGCATTACTGAATCAAAGGACTTTGTCAGGAAAGTAAAAAGACAGCCTATGTAATGGGAGATAATTGGAAAATACATATCAGATAAGGGTTTAATATCCAAAATATATAAAGAAATCCTACAAGTGTGCAACAGAAAGGCAAACAACCCAATTAAAAATGGACAGAGGACATGAATAGACACTTTTCAAAAGAAGAAATGTAAATGGCTCAAAAAGGTATGAAAAGATGCTCAACTTGCAATTTAGGAAATGCAAATTAGGACCAATATGAGATATTATCTAACACCTACTAGAATTGGAATTACAGAAAAAAAAACCCAGAAAACTACAAGTGCTATACAGAATGTGGAGAAGTAGGTACACTGATTCACTGTTTTGGTGAATGTAGAATGATGCAACTGTTCTGTAAGGCAATTTGGCATCTCTTCAGGAAGCTGAGTATAGAATTTCCATATGATTGAGCAATCCCATTACTAGGTATGTACTTGGAGGAACTGACATCAGGGGCATGAATGGAGATTCTCCCATCAATGTTTATAGCAGCAGTATTCAGGATTGCAAAGAGATGGAAGCAGCCCAAATGTCCATCAGAAGATGAGTGGATAAACAAATTGGTTTATACAAACAATGGAATATTACACAGCTGTAAGACAGAATAAAGCCATGAAACATAAAAAATGTAAATGAACCTTGAGGACATTATTTTTTGCAAAATAAGCCAGAAGCAAAGGGAAAAATATTGTATGATGTCATTAATGTGAACTAATTATAACAAGCAATAAAAGAGTTAAAGTTGAGGACACAGGTTATTTTGAAATAGACAGAGAGTATATTTTGGGTACTTGATGCTGAAGAAATACAGAATGTTCAAGAGGATTGATTGTAAAGATCCCGAAATGGATAGCACAATACTATGTGATGTTTGCACAATATTATGAATAGAATGGACAAAGCTGAATGTGAGTATGGTTAAAAGAGGATGACTAGGTAAATGCATGACCCCATAAGAAAGATAGAGGATAAAAACTGGGACTACATAATATAGCAAAACCTAGACTGGGCAATGATTGCAATTAAGTTTACAAATACCAGAAAGTTTACACTTGAAAGAGAACAATTGAATGTCACCATTGCAAGGTGTGAAAAAAGGGAGAGAATATGGAAAAATGTGATTAATGAAAACTCACATTTTTGGTTAATGATAACATTATAGTGATCCTTCATTCATTGTAACAAAAGCAAGATAAAAGCAAAATGTCAATAGGAGGGGCAAATAAGGGAGAAATGTAAGATTCTTGTTTCTTTCTTTGTGGAGGAAATGGAAATATTCTCATACAGATTGTGGAGAATGCATAGCTATGTTGATTACACTGGGAAGCATTGATTGTACATTTACTAAAGACTGTATGATTTTGAATAACAGTGCTAAAAATAAGCAAAAGTATACAGGTACTGGAGAAGATATGAAGGATATGATATACTTACTCTTATTAAGGAAGTCATATGGTGCAGCCTCTCTGGAGCACATTGTGGTGATTCCACAGGAGGTTAAATATAGGATAGTCACATGACCCTGCAACCCTGTTGTTGACAAAGACTTGAAAACTGGAAGGAAGGACTTGAATAGGCATTAGCACAGTGATGTTTATGGCAGCATTGTTCATGATTTGAAATAGATGGAGGTGGCCTAAGGGTACTTTGACTGCTGAAAGGAAGGGTAAATCATGGTTTATAAATACAACAGAATATTGAGCAGCTGCAGAAAGGAATGAAATCTTGTGGCTTGCAACTAGGGGAATGTATCTTGGGAACACTGTGTTCAGTGAAATAAGTCAGAAACAAAAGACAAATAATGTATGGTCTCAGTATTATAAACTAACTATAATAATCAAACTCAGGGAATAGAATCTGAGTGCATAGGTCATCAGGGGTTATAACCTGGCCAGAGATTGATTAATGGATGATTAAGAAGTATGGAATATTGAAATAAGACTCATCATTTCCTAGAATGTAGTCTCTTACAGCAGTCACAAGTGTTTCTGAGTTTTACTATTTATAAATTCTGAGATGCTGTGTGATCTTTGTGTATAAAAACTGTTAGTTTCCTGGAACATTGGGTATCAGTGTGATACATGAGATAGTTTATTAGGTTGTCAGTTTTGTGAAAACACAGTTCCCTATCATGTTTTTTTAAATATTGATATAGGGATATGTGTAAAACTTTTTAATTTCCCACTTTGATTTTTATGGGTCCTCATTTTTTCTTATAGATTTGTCTTAGCTATTCATATATTTGAAAAATCAATAAATGTTCTGTCACAAATGTTGTATTGTAATTAAGTCTGATTTTTATGAGATAGAGTTTAATATTATTATGTAAGATAATTTAAATAGTTTCCTTCATTATTTAGCCTTCAACAAATGTGTTCATTTTTTCAAGATTTTCAAATCTATTGCTGTCATTTTTGCAATATGATCTTATTAACATTTGAAAAATGGTTAAGTATGTCTTTTAATTTCTGATGTTGATATTTATGCTTCAGGTTTTTTTTGAACAATTGAGATATACACTTATCAAGTTTATTACTCTTTTCAAAGAGACTATATTTGCTTCCAATCAACATTTATATTTGCAATTGTTTCCTAGTTCATTAATTTGATTTTTCTTCTTCTTTACAATTATTTTCTGTGAGTTTCATTTCTATCAATTTTGGAAAATTCTTGTGATGAACATTTAGATCCTTGATATTTAGCTTTTCCTTTTTATTTCTACACCATGTATTATAGGCTACAAATTTGCCTTTGATGTTTTTATTTTCTTTTGCTGCAACCAACATATTTTGGTGCATAGTTTTTATAAGTGAATTCCAAAATATTTTTTAAATATATGATTTCCTATGTGATGTATGTGATGTTTATTGTACTTTATTTTAATTTTCAAACCAATCAATTTTAGTTTGCTTGTTTTTATTTATTAAAATGTAATAGCATTGTGATCAGAAAATAACCTGCCTTTGTTGAGGCATACTATTATTGTCAATATATTTATAGCTCCATGTATTGCTAATTAAAGAATCACATTGGTGTTTGAAAAACAAGATTCTTATTCAAGAAAATTTTAATTTTTTTCTTTTTAATATGTTAATTGTTTACATAAGCTTAAAGGAATCCTTAAAAAAATATCATGCAAAAATCAAGCAAGAGAAAGCCTTCTATTGTAGCTAATAGCAACAGAAATATACTTTTACTTTCATGACAAAGTTCCTAGGTACATGAAAGTTTGCAATTTTGATGAGCTTTCATTCATCTATTTTTCCTTTTTTTATTCATCATTTAAGTGTGACACCATTTGCTACCACAAGGTCCTGAAGATGCTCTTCTGCATATTCTTCTAGGAGTTTTATAGTTTTGGCTTTGATATTGAGGTTTTTAATCCATTTTGAGATTATTTTTGCATATGGTGTGAGGTAAGGGTGCACATTCCAGTTTTCTCAATATCCAGTTTTCTGACCACTATTTGTTGAAGAGACTATTATTTCCCTATTGAATGGACTTGCAATACCTGTCATTGCAAGAATCATTGACCTGAATTCATGAGCATCTATTTCTGAACTCTTTGGTCAACTGCATTGTTCTTTATGTCTGTCCTTGAGTGAGAACCATACTCTTGATTATTGTGGTTTTTAAACAAGTTTTAAAACCAGGAAGAGTAAGATCTTCAACTTCATTCTTCATTTTTAAGATATCTATGACTAATTAGGACCTCTAACCCTTCCATCAAATTTTGATGATTGGCTTTTACATTTCTGAAAAGAAGCCTTTAGGAATTTATTGAGATTGTGATAATGTGTGAATTGGTTTGGGTAAAATTAACATCTTACCAATATTTATTCTCCTTATTCATGAATGTGGAATATTGTGTCACTTATTTAGTCTTATTTCTTTTAGCAATGTTTTATAGTTTTCCATGTGTGAGTCTTTTACATTTTTTGTTATATTTATTTCTAGATATCTGATATTTAGTTGCTATTGTAAATGTAAATCTTTCCTTGATATCCTCTTCAGATTGTTCATTATTAGTGTAGAGAAACACTAATGATTTTTGGGTAGTGAGTACCTTGTAAATACCTTGCAAATTTTCTGAACTCATTTTCTAGTTCTAGTAGCTTAATGGTAGATATTTCAGAATCTTCTGGGATCATGTCACCTGCAATTAGAAAAATAGTTGTACTTTCCAGTTTGGATGCAGTTTATTTCCTATTCTTTCCTGATTGCTATGGCTAGAACTTCCAGAACAGTGTTCAGTAACAATGGTGAAAGTTGCCATCCTATTACATTCTAGATATTTGAGGTAAAGTTTTCAGTCCTTCACAATTGAGTATGATGTTAGTGGTTTTCATTGCATATATGACTTTTTTCCTTTTGAGGAATTTTCCTTCTATTATAAGTTTTCCAAGTTTTTCCATTAAAAATTGTCAAATGCCTTTTCTGTATCAACTGAGAGGATCATTTGCTATTTTTCCTTGTCTTCTGTTAAAGTAGCATTTACTATTAATTGATTTTCTTATGTTGAAGTGCCCTTGCATACCTGGAATAAATACAACTTGATAATATTGAATAATTCTTTTTATGTGCTTTTGGATTCTATCTGCTATTTTGGTGAGGGTTTTTCCATCTGTATTCATATAAGATTTTACCTGTTGTATTTTCTTGTGATATCTTTATTTGACTTTGGTTCTACAATGATGCTGGCCTGCATGAAATTGGTTTTAATAATTTTTGGAAAGGTTCTCACAAGTGGATTTTCATTCTTCTTTAAATGTTTGATAAATTTCACTGGTGAAGTCATCTGGTCCTGGTGTTTTCTTTGTTGGGAGGTTTCAGATAATTTATTCAATCTTTGCTAGTGATTGGTGTTTTCACATATCTTGAGTCAGTGTAGCTAGTCCACATTGTTCTAGGAATTTTTCCACTTAATCTAGGTTATTTGCTGGTATAATGTTGTATCACAATATAATCTTGTAGTCCCTTCCATTACATTTTCATAGGGTCAATAATATTGTCCTTTTTTCTTTTCTGTTTTAGTTAAAATGTATCCTCTTTTTCTTTGTCAATCTAAACATCTGCAAATTTTGTTGATCCTTTCAAAGTCAAAGTTTTACTTTTGTTGATTCTCAAATAATTAATTCTTTCTATATATCTCTATTCTAATGTTTGTTATTTCATTCATTCTGCTCACTTTGGATGGTTACTTTTATTTTTCTAAGTCCTCCAGTTGATCTGTACTTCAAGATCTCTGTTATTTTTTTCTTTGGATTCTCAAAAGTTTATTCTGACTTCATCAACTGGAAAATCATAGATTAAATTCTGTGGGTGTGGGGATGAAACAATTAAATCTTCCATATAAATATCACATTTTCCAAATGGAAGAACTCTTGACTGGACAAGAAAATTTCTCTTACCAGTATACCTTCATTGTTTGCAAAATTTGGAATTATGTTGATATGATTTTAGATTATCTTCTTTTATGACTTTTGTGGAATCATCTTTCATATCAAGAAATAATGACAAATAGATTGGATTGCTGTAGACGTTTCCATCATACAGAATTGACATTACTTATCATGATAGGGTTACATATTTTTATTAGAAAGAATATGGTTTCTAATATTTGAAGCTGCATCCTACATTAAATAAGACTTTTTGAAGTAATATGCTTTTACCTTTTAGTTCAAAGTGACATCCATACTTCATGGCTGAAGGAGAAAATCTTTTCCTTTTTCTGGGGACTTGAAAAGTAATGCCAAAGACTACTTTTTAATCTGTCATGATGCAAGTCACCTTACTTTCATACCATGCCACACAATTCAAATGAGGAATACTTAAATCAACAGGTTAAAAGCTTTCTACCAGGATAATTGGATATAATCTGTCAGTTTGGAAGTTTATTTGGTAATGCCTATGTCAAATTTTTTCTTCATCCCCTTGGTGTAGTACTCCCTGAGAATATTTGTAAACATAAGCAATGATAAAGAGGTAGGGCAACTAACATGGGTGAATTTATTTCAAATTACTTAGGCAATTTGAGTCTAAATTCTTCAGATAGAAAGACAAAGGTAAGCAATGAATGCTCATTCATTTTCTGGGGTTTTTATTAAGAATTTCTGGGATCTGCCCAAATATTTCCATTTTATCTTTCAGAATCTTAGTCTTTCTTGCTCAACAAAATTAATTGAGAAAATCAACATGTTGGATGGACCATGAATAAAATTTGCAATGAAATTCAGTTACTCACAGGGTAAGAAATTTTATATGGTGTTCATACTTCAATTTGTCACTATAAGAAATACAGAATTGGTGGGAGGGGTCAAGATGGCAGCTTAGCAATGGGAACGTATTAGCTCATCCTTTGAACACCTACTAAATAACCAGAAACAATGCAGAAGAGCTCCCGGAGCCACGATAGTGACCAGACACCCAGCATACCCCAGTCTGGACGAGCTGGACCAGCTGCAAGTCTCTGGAACAGTGAGTTCCCCAAGCCGTGGCAGCTCCCCAAGCCATGGAGGCCAGCACCCGGCACCCCTCCCCCACAGGTGGCTTCCTGGAGGAAAAGGAAAGACACTCCAACAGTATCAGGGACTGAGTCCAACCAAACACCAGTTGTGGCATTAATAAACAAATTCTGATACTAAAAATAGGCCCCCTGCTCAGGCACAACTTGTCAAGGCAGAGGTTTCCTATTGGGCTAACTGAAAAAGAGGAAAGGGGATGAAAAGCAGGCTTTTGTGGCTGTTTCTACGGAGACTTGGTGGCCTCTGGATTCAGCGGCAGGATTACACAGGCTGAAACTGCCCCAGGCATATGCAGAAACAGGTTGCTTTCAGGGCTGTCTCCCACCTGACCTTTCCCCAGGGGATGGGTGAAACGCAACTCAGGTGGAATCCCTCTCTCAAGGAGTTCAGACCCCAGGGCTTGGCAATTTGAAACCATTAAAACCAGCCTACAAATTTTCCTCTGTCTCCACCACACCCCCAGCAGGGAGAGCCTTCCAAAATTAAAGGAGCCACAACATCTTTTGCTGGTGGGACCCACAGACAGACAAGCACCACATACAGGGCAGGATAAAAAAAACAGAGCCCAGAGACTTCACAGGAAAGTCTTTCAATCTGCTGGGTCTCACCCTCAGGGAAAACTGACTTGTTCCCCCCAAAAGGAGGCCAGTTTATTCCAGGAAATCCCTGGAGTCTGTAATACCTATGTAGACCTTTAAGGGTGGGGAGGGAAAAGGCACCTTACAAGCAGGACAAGAAACAAGAAAGCAAGAACTGAAAAATTACCCTCTGTTAAACAAAACTTAAGCTAGAGGCCCAGAAAAAGCTGAACTGAAGGTCAAAGAACAGATAAACAACAAACTGATTGAGCAAGAAAACCCTAAGTAAGATAAGCAAAAGCAATCTCTAGAATAAACTAATTAAGGTAATTAAATGTCCAGACATGAACAAAAAATAACAAACCACACCAGGAAAATTGAAGATATGGTCCAGTCAAAGGAAAAAACCAATAGTTCAAATGAGATACAGGAGCTGAAACAACTAATTCTGAATATACGAACAGAAATAGAAAACCTCATCAAAAACCAAATCAATGAATTGAGGGAGGACATGAAGAAGGCAAGGAATCAACAAAAAGAAGAAATGGAAAGTCTGAAAAAACAAATCACAGAACTTATGGGAATGAAAGATACAGTAGAAGAGATGGAAAAAAACAATGGAAACCTACAATGGTAGATTTCAAGAGACAGAGGTTAGGATTAGTGAACAGGAGGATGGAATATCTGAAATCCAAAAAGAAACAGAAACTATAGGGAAAAGAATGGAAAAATATTAGCAGGGGCTCAGGGAATTGAATGATAATATGAAGCGCACAAATATACGTGTTGCGGTTGTCCTGGAAGAAGAGAAAGCAAAAGGAGGAGAAAAACTAATGGAAGAAATTATCACTGGAAATTTCCCAACTCTTATGAAAGACCTAAAATTACAGATCCAAGAAGTGCAATGCACCCCAAAGAGAATAGATCCAAATAGACGTTCTCCAAGACACTTACTAGTCAGAATGTCAGAGGTCAAAGAGAAAGAGGGGATCTTGAAAGCAGCAAGAGAAAAGCTATCCATCACATACAAGGGAATCCCAATTAGACTATGTGTAGATTTCTCAGCAGAAACCATGGAGGCAAGAAGACAGTGGGATAATATATTTAAATTACTAAAAGAGAAAAACTGCCAACCAAGAATTCTATATCCAGCAAAATTGTTCTTAAAAATGAGAGAGAAATTAAAAACACCTTCAGACAAAAAGTCACTAGGAGAATTTGTGACCACAGACCAGCTCTGCAAGAAATACTAAAGGGAGCACTAGAGACAGATATGAAAAGACAGAAGAGAGAGGTGTGGAGAAGAGTGTAGAAAGAAGGAAAATCAGATATGATATATATAATACAAAAGGCAAAATGGTAGAGGAAAGTACTACCCAAACAGTAATAACACTAAATGTTAATGGACTTAACTCCCCAATCAAAAGACATAGACTGGCAGAATGGATTAAAAAGCAGGGTCCTTCTATATGCTGTCTACAGGAAACACATCTTAGACCCAAAGATAAACATAGGTTGAAAGTGAAAGGTTGGGAAAAGATATTTCATGCAAATAACAACCAGAAAAGAGCAGGAGTAGCTATACTAATATCCAACAAATTAGACTTCAAATGTAAAACAGTTAAAAGAGACAAAGAAGGATACTATCTACTAATAAAAGGAACAATTAAACAAGAAGACATAACAATCATAAATATTTATGCACTGAACCAGAATGCCCCAAAATATGTGAGGAATACACTGCAAACAATGAAAATAGAAATAGACACATGTACCATAATAGTTGGAGACTTCAGTTCACCACTCTCATCAATGGACAGAACATCTAGACAGAGAATCAATAAAGAAACAGAGAATTGAATATTACAATAAATGAGCTAGACTTAACAGACATTTATAGGACATTACACCCCACAATAGCAGGATACATGTTTTTCTCAAATGATCAGAGATCATTCTCAAAGATAGACCATATACTGGGTACAAAGCAAGTCTCAACAAATTTAAAAAGATTGAAATCATACACAACACTTTCTCAGATCATAAAGTAATGAAGTTGGAAATCAATAATAGGCAGAGTGCCAGAAAAGTCACAAATACATGGAGGCTCAACAACACACTCTTAAACAACCAGTGGATCAAGGAAGAAATTACAAGAGAAATCAGTAAATATCTCGAGACAAATGAAAATGAAAACACAACATATCAAAACTTATGGGATGCAGCAAAGGCAGTGCTAAGAGGGAAATTTATTGCCCTAAATGCCTATATCAAAAAAGAAGAAAGATCAAAAATCCAGGAATTAACTGTCCACTGGGAAGAACTGGAGAAAGAACAGCAAACTAACCCCAAAGTAAGTAAAAGGAAAGAAATAACAAAGATTAAAGCAGAAATAAATGAAATTGAAAACATGAAAACAATAGAGAAAATCAATAAGACCAGAAGTTGGTTCTATGAGAAAATCAATAAAATTGTTGTTGTATCCAACAACACATTAAAAGAATTATACATCATGACCAAGTAGGATTCATCCCAGGTATGCAAGGATGGTTCAACATAAGAAAATCAATTAATGTAATACACCATATCAACAAATCAAAGCAGAAAAATCACATGATCATCTCAATTGATGCAGAGAAGGCATTTGACAAGATTCAACATCCTTTCCTGTTGAAAACTCTTCAAAAGATAGGAATACAAGGGAACTTCCTTAAAATGATAGAGGGAATATATGAAAAACCCAGAGGTAATATCATCCTCAATGGGGAAAAATTGAAAACTTTCCCCCTAAGATCAGGAACAAGACAAAGATGTCCACTATCACCACTATTATTTAACATTGTGTTGGAAGTTCTAGCCAAAGCAATTAGACAAGAAAAAGAAATACAAGGCATCAAAATTGGAAAGGAAGAAGTAAAACTATCACTGTTTGCAGACGATATGATACTATACATCGAAAACCCGGAAAAATCCACAACAAAATTACTAGAGCTAATAAATGAGTACAGCAAAGTAGCAGGTTAAAAGATCAACATTCAAAAATCTGTAGCATTTCTATACACTAGTAATGAACAAGCTGAGGGGGGAAACAAGAAACGAATCCCATTTACGATCGTAACTGAAAGGATAAAATACCTAGGAATAAATTTAACTAAAGAGACAAAAAACCTATATAAAGAAAACTACAAAAAACTGCTAAAAGAAATCACAGAAGACCTAAATAGATGGAAGGGCATACCATGTTCATGGATTGGAAGACTAAATAAAATTAAGATGTCAATCCTACCTAAACTGATCTACAGATTCAATGCAATACCAATCAAAATCCCAGCAACTTAGTTTTCAGAATTAGAAAAACCAATCAGCAAATTTATCTGGAAGGGCAGGTTGCCCCGAATTGCTAAAAACATCTTGAGGAAATAAAACAAAGCTGGAGGTCTCGCGATGCCAGACTTTAAGGCATATTATGAAGCCACAGTGGTCAAAACAGCATGGTATTGTCATAAAGATAGATATAATGACCAATGGAATCGAATAGAGTGCTCAGATATAGACCCTCTCATCTATGGACATTTGATCTTTGATAAGGCAGTCAAGTCAACTCACCTGGGACAGAAGAGTCTCTTCAATAAATGGTGCCTAGAGGACTGGATATCCATATGTAAAAGATGAAAGAAGACCCGTATCGCACACCTTATACAAAAGTTAACTCAAAATGGATTGAAGATCTAAACATTAGGTCTAAGACCATAAAACAGTTAGAGGAAAATGTAGGGAGATATCTTATGAATCTTACAACTGGAGGTGGTTTTATGGACCTTAAACCTAAAGCAAGAGCACTGAAGAAGGAAATAAATAAATGGGAGCTCCTCAAAATTAAACAATTTTGTGCATCAAAGTACTTCATCAAGAAAGTAGAAAGACAGCCTACACAATGGGAGATAATATTTGGAAATGACATATCAGATAAAGGTCTAGTATCCAGAATTTATAAAGAGATTGTTCAATTCAACAACAAAAAGACAGCCAACCCAATTACAAAATGGGAAAAAGGCTTGAACAGACACCTACCAGAAGAGGAAATACGGATGGCCAAGAGGCACATGAAGAGATGCTCAATGTCCCTGGCTATTGGAGAAATGCAAATCAAAACCACAATGAGGGGGATCCAAGATGGCGTCTTAGTAAGGTACATGCGTCTTAGTTCCTCCGACTCCAAATCAACTAATAGGTGAACAGAAACAGTACAGAACAGCTCCCGGGGCTACAGCAGGGAATGGACACACAGCGTAACCCAGTCTGGGCTGGTTAGTCTGACTGCGAAACTCGGCTGCGGTGAGTGAGATCCCCGAGCAGCGGGCGATTTCCCGAGCAGCCGCAGCTGCGGCGGTCTGAGCTAATCCCTCCCTCCTTCCCGGGCTGGCTGAGGGACGCGGAGAGACAAGCTTCCCAGCCAAGGCGGCCGGCGCCACACTTTTGCGGGCGGCTTCGAGTCTCGGCTTCGAGTCCATGACTACGAGTCTTGCATCAGAGGGCTATCCAAAGTCTGGGCTGGCAAGTCTGACTGCGACTCTTGGCTGCGGCGAGACCCCCGACCAGTGCGTGATTTGCCGAGCAGCCGCAGCCACGGCGGTCCGAGCTAATCCCTCCCTCCTTCCCGGGCCGGCTGAGAGTATCGGAGAAGCAAGTTTCCCAAGCTGAGGCAGGCGGCGCCCTTCTTCTGTGGGCGGCTTTGAGTCTCGGCTTTGAGTCCGCGGCTACGAATCTCAGATCAGAGGGCTATCCAAAGTCTGGGCTGGCTAGACTGACTGCGAGACTAGGCTGCGGTGAGACCCCCGAGCAGCGCGTGATTTCCCGATCAGCCGCAGCTGCGGTGGTCCGAGCTACTCCCTCCCTCCTTTCCGGGCCAGCTGAGAGTATTGGAGAAGCAAGTTTCCCAAGCCGAGGCAGGCAGCACCCCTCTTTTGCGGGCGGCTTCGAGTCTCTGCTTCGAGTCCGCGGATACGAGTCTCGGATAAGAGGGCTATCCAAGCAGCGGTAGCCCCCCCCCGCGGGAGGCTTCCTGGTCCAGTGGGGAATCCCCCAGGCCCGCTGTGGCCTGCAACCAGCCACAGGGTCCCCTCAAGCCGCGGCAGCTGACGCCCCCACCACGCGCGGCCCCTGAACCAACGGAGAGAATTGGATCCGAAATCCCCAGGCCACGGAGATCGGTGACTGGGGGAGACCCATTCCAAACACTTGAGACAAACGTGTGCCACGTGCGCCACATACTGGGCAAGATAAGAAAAACAGATCCCAGAGATTTCACAGAAAAATATTACAACCTTGCTGGGTCCAACACCAAGAGAAATCTGAATAAATGCCCAGACGCCAGCAGCAGAAGATAACTGTCCACACTCAAAAGATTGAGAATATGGCTCAGACAAAGGAACAAGCCAATAGCTCAAATGAGACACAAGAGATGAGACAACTAATGCTGAATATACGAACAGAAATGGAAAACCTCTTCAAAAATGAAATCGATAAATTGAGGGAGGACATGAAGAGGACATGGGCTGAACATAAAGAAGAAATAGAAAAACTGAAAAAACAAATCGCAGAACTTATGGAAGTGAAGGATAAAGTAGCAAACATAGAAAAAATAATGGATAGCTACAATGATAGATTTAAAGAGACAGAAGATAGAATTAGTGAATTGGAGGATGGAACATCTGAATTCCAAAAAGAAACAGAAACTATAGGGAAAAGAATGGAAAAATTTGAACAGGGTATCAGGGAACTCAAGGACAATATGAACCGCACAAATATACGTGTTGTGGGTGTCCCAGAAGGAGAAGAGAAGGGAAAAGGAGGAGAAAAACTAATGGAAGAAATTTTCACTGAAAATTTCCCAACTCTTATGAAAGACCTAAAATTACAGATCCAAGAAGTGCAGCGCACCCCAAAGAGATTAGACCCAAATAGGCGTTCTCCAAGACACTTACTAGTTAGAATGTCAGAGGTCAAAGAGAAAGAGAAGATCTTGAAAGCAGCAAGAGAAAAACAATCCATTACATACAAGGGAAACCCAATAAGACTTTGTGTAGATTTCTCAGCAGAAACCATGGAAGCTAGAAGACAGTGGGATGATATATTTAAAATACTAAAAGAGAAAAACTGCCAACCAAGACTGCTATATCCAGCAAAATTATCCTTCAAAAATGAGGGAGAAATTAAAACATTCTCAGACAAAAAGTCACTGAAAGAATTTGTGACCAAGAGACCAGCTCTGCAAGAAATACTAAAGGGAGCACTGGAGTCAGATACAAAAAGACAGAAGAGAGAGATATGGAAAAGAGTGTAGAAAGAAGGAAAATCAGATATGATATATATAATACAAAAGGCAAAATGTTAGAGGAAAATATTATCCAAACAGTAATAACACTAAATGTCAATGGACTGAATTCCCCAATCAAAAGACATAGATTGGCAGAATGGATTAAAAAACAGGATCCTTCTATATGCTGTCTACAGGAAACACATCTTAGACCCAAAGATAAACATAGGTTGAAAGTGAAAGGTTGGGAAAAGATATTTCATGCAAATAACAACCAGAAAAGAGCAGGAGTGGCTATACTAATATCCAACAAATTAGACTTCAAATGTAAAACAGTTAAAAGAGACAAAGAAGGACACTATATATTAATAAAAGGAACAATTAAACAAGAAGACATAACAATCATAAATATTTACGCACCGAATCAGAATGCCCCAAAATACGTGAGGAATATACTGCAAACACTGAAAAGGGAAATAGACTCATATACCATAATAGTTGGAGACTTCAACTCACCACTCTCATCAATGGACAGAACATCTAGACAGAGGATCAACAAAGAAATAGAGAATCTGAATATTACTATAAATGAGCTAGACTTAATAGACATTTATAGGACATTACATCCCACAAGAGCAGGATACACCTTTTTCTCAAGTGCTCATGGATCATTCTCAAAGATAGACCATATGCTGGGTCACAAAGCAAGTCTTAACAAATTTAAAAAGATTGAAATCTTACACAACACTTTCTCGGACCATAAAGGAATGATGTTGGAAATCAATAATAGGCAGAGTGCCAGAAAATTCACAAATACGTGGAGGCTCAACAACACACTCCTAAACAACGACTGGGTCAAAGAAGAAATTGCTAGAGAAATTAGCAAATACCTCGAGGCGAATGAAAATGAAAACACAACATATCAAAACTTATGGGATGCAGCAAAGGCAGTGCTAAGAGGGAAATTTATTGCTCTAAATGCCTATATCAGAAAAGAAGAAAAGGCAAAAATTCAGGAATTAACTATCCATTTGGAAGAACTGGAGAAAGAACAGCAAGCTAACCCCAAAGCAAGCAAAAGGAAAGAAATAACAAAGATTAGAACACAAATAAATGAAATTGAAAACACGAAAACAATAGAGAAAATCAATAAGGCCAGAAGTTGGTTCTATGAGAAAATCAATAAGATTGATGGGCCCTTAGCAAGATTGACAAAAAGAAGAAGAGAGAGGATGCAAATAAATAAGATCAGAAATGGAAGAGGAGACATAACTACTGACCTCACAGAAATAAAGGAGGTAATAACAGGATACTATGAACAACTTTACGCTAATAAATACAACAATTTAGATGAAATGGACGGGTTCCTGGAAAGACATGAACAACCAACTTTGACTCAAGAAGACATAGATGACCTCAACAAACCAATCACAAGTAAAGAAATTGAAGCAGTCATTCAAAAGCTTCCTAAAAAGAAAAGTCCAGGACCAGACGGCTTCACATGTGAATTCTATCAAACATTCCACAAAGAATTAGTACCAACTCTCCTCAAACTCTTCAAAAAAATCGAAGTGGAGGGAAAACTACCTAATTCATTCTATGACGCCAACATTACCCTCATACCAAAACCAGGCAAAGATATTACAAGAAAAGAAAACTACAGGCCGATCTCTATAATGAATATAGATGCAAAAATCCTCAATAAAATTCTAGCAAATCGTATCCAACAACACATTAAAAGAATTATTCATCATGACCAAATAGGATTCATCCCAGGTATGCAAGGATGGTTCAACATAAGAAAATCAATTAATGTAATACACCATATCAACAAATCAAAGCAGAAAAATCACATGATCATCTCAATTGTTGCAGAGAAGGCATTTGACAAGATTCAACATCCTTTCCTGTTGAAAACACTTCAAAGGATAGGAATACAAGGGAACTTCCTTAAAATGATAGAGGGAATATATGAAAAACCCACAGCTAATATCATCCTTAATGGGGAAAAATTGAAAACGTTCCCCCTAAGATCAGGAACAAGACAAGGATGTCCACTATCACCACTATTATTCAACATTGTGTTGGAGGTTCTAGCCAGAGCAATTAGACAAGAAAAAGAAATACAAGGCATCAAAATTGGAAAGGAAGAAGTAAAACTATCACTGTTTCCAGACGATATGATACTATACGTCGAAAACCCGGAAAAATCCACAACAAAACTACTAGAGCTAATAAATGAGTACAGCAAAGTAGCAGGTTACAAGATCAACATTCAAAAATCTGTAGCATTTCTATACACTAGCAATGAACAAGCGGAGGGGGAAATCAAGAAACGAATCCCATTTACAATTGCAACTAAAAGAATAAAATGCCTAGGAATAAATTTAACTAAAGAGACAAAAAACCTATATAAAGAAAACTACAAAAAACTGCTAAAAGAAATCACAGAAGACCTAAACAGATGGAAGGGCATACCGTGTTCATGGATTGGAAGACTAAATATAGTTAAGATGTCAATCCTACCTAAATTGATTTACAGATTCAATGAAATACCAATCAAAATCCCAACAACGTATTTTTCAGAAATAGAAAAACCAATAAGCAAATTTATCTGGAAGGGCAGGGTGCCCCGAATTGCTAAAAACATCTTGAGGAAAAAAAACGAAGCTGGAGGTCTTGCACTGCCTGACTTTAAGGCATATTATGAAGCCACAGTGGTCAAAACAGCATGGTATTCGCATAAAGATAGATATATCGACCAATGGAATTGAATAGAGTGCTCAGATATAGACCCTCCCATCTGTGGACATTTGATCTTTGATAAGGCAGCCAAGCCAACTCACCTGGGACAGAACAGTCTCTTCAATAAATGGTGCCTAGAGAACTGGATATCCATATGCAAAAGAATGAAAGAAGACCCATATCTCACACCCTACACAAAAGTTAACTCAAAATGGATCAAAGATCTAAACATTAGGTCTAAGACCATAGAACAGTTAGAGGAAAATGTTGGGAGATATCTTATGAATCTTACAATTGGAGGCGGTTTTATGGACCTTACACCTAAAGCAAGAGCACTGACGAAGGAAATAAATAAATGGGAACTCCTCAAAATTAAACACTTTTGTGCATCAAAGAACTTCATCAAGAAAGTAGAAAGACAGCCTACACAATGGAAATCAATATTTGGAAACGACATATCAGATAAAGTTCTAGTATCCAGAATTTATAATGAGTTTGTTCAACTCAACCACAAAAAGATAGCCAACCCAATTACAAAATGGGAAAAAGACTTGAATAGACACCTCTCAGAGGAGGAAATACACATGGCCAAAAGACACATGAAGAGATGCTCAATGTCCCTGGCCATTAGAGAAATGCAAATCAAAACCACAATGAGATATCATCTCACACCCACCAGAATGGCCATTATCAACAAAAAAGAAAATGACAAGTGCTGGAGAGGATGCGGTGAAAGAGGCACACTTATCCACTGTTGGTGGGAATGCCAAATGGTGCAACCACTGTGGAAAACAGTTTGGCGGTTCCTCAGAAAGCTGAATATAGAATTGCCATACGACCCAGCAATACCATTGCTGGGAATCTACTCAAAGGAATTAAGGGCAAAAACTCAAACAGACATTTGCACACCAATGTTTATAGCAGTGTTATTTACAATTGCAAAGAGATGGAAACAGCCAAAATGTCCATCAACAGATGAGTGGCTAAACAAACTGTGGTATATACATACGATGGAACATTATGCAGCTTTAAGGCAGGATAAACTTATGAAGCATGTAATAACATGGATGGACCTAGAGAACATTATGCTGAGTGAATCTAGCCAAAAACTAAAGGACAAATACTGTATGGTCCCAATGATGTGAATCGACACTCGAGAATAAACTTGGAATATGTCATTGGTAACAGAGTTCAGCAGGAGTTAGAAACAGGGTAAGATAATGGGTAATTGGAGCTGATGGAATACAGACTGTGCAATAGGACTAGATACAAAAACTCAAAAATGGACAGCACAATAATACCTAATTGTAAAGTAATCATGTTAAAATACTGAACGAATCTGCATCCGAGCGATAGGTTCTTGTTTTGTTTTGTTTTGTTTGTTTTGTCCTTATTATTATTACTTTTATTTTTTTTCTCTATATTAACATTCTATATTTTTTTCTGTTATACTGCTAGTTCTTCTAAACCGATGCAAATGTACTAAGAAACGATGATTATGCATCTATGTGATGATGTTAAGAATTACTGATTGCATATGTAGAATGGTATGATGTCTAAAAAAAAAAAAAAAATGGTCAGCACAATACTGCCTAACTGTAATGTAATTATATTGGAATGCTGAATGAAGCTGCATCTGATCTATAGTTTTTTTTTGTTTTTTTTTCTTTCTCTTATGTATTTTTGTACTTTTTATTTTTATTTGTGTTTTCTCTGTGTTATCACTTTATTTCTTTTTCTGTTGTCGTGCTATTTCTTTCTCTAAATCGATGCATATGTACTGAGAAATGATGACCATACACCTATGTGATGATATTAAGAATTACTGATTGCATATGTAGAATGGATTGATTTCTAATGTTGTGTTAGTTAATTTTTTTTAATTAATAAAAAATAATAATAATAATAAAAAAAAACCACAATGAGATATCATCTCACACCCACCAGAATGGCCATTATCAACAAAACAGAAAATGGCAAGTGCTGGAGAGGATGCGGAGAAAGAGGCACACTTATCCACTGTTGGTGGGAATGTCAAATGGTGCAACCACTGTGGAAGGCAGTTTGGCGGTTCCTCAAAAAGCTGAATATAGAATTGCCATATGACCCAGCAATACCATTACTAGGTATCTACTCAAAGGACTTAAGGGCAAAGACACAAACGGACATTAGCCCACCAATGTTTATAGCAGCGTTATTTACAATTGCAAAGAGATGGAAACAGCCAAAATGTCCATTAACAGAAGAATGGCTAAACAAACTGTGGTATATACATACAATCAAATATTATGCAGCTTTAAGACAAGATAAACTTATGAAGCATGTAATAACATGGATGGACCTAGAGAACATTATGCTGAGTGAATCCAGCCAAAAACTAAAGCACAAATACTGTATGGTCCCACTGATGTGAACGGACATTCGAGAATAAACTTGAAATATGTAATTGGTAACAGAGTCCAGCAGGAGTTAGAAACAGGGTAAGATAATGGGTAATTGGAGCTGAAGGGATACAGACTGTGCAACAGGACTGGATACAAAAACTCAAAAATGGACAGCACAATAATACCTAATTGTAAAGTAATCATGTTAAAACACTGAATGAAGCTGCATCTGAGCTATAGAGTTTTTTTTTTACTATTATTACTACTTTCATTTCTTTTCTCTATATTAACATTCTATATCTTTTTCTGTTGTGTTGCTAGTTCCTCTAAACTGATGCAAATGTGCTAAGAAATGATGATCATGCATCTATGTGATGATGTTAAGAATTACTGATTGCATATGTAGAATGGTATAATTTCAAAATGTTGTGTTAATTTCTTTTTTTTCTGTTAATTAATAAAAAAAAAAAAGAAAACTACAGTCCAATCTCTCTAATGAATATAGATGCAAAAATCCTCAACAAAATTCTAGCAAATCGAATCCAGCAACACATTAGAAGAATTGTACATCATGACGAAGTAGGATTCATCCCAGGTATGCAAGGATGGTTCAACATAAGAAAATCAATTAATGTAATACACCATATCAACAAATCAAAGCAGAAAAATCAAATGATCATCTCAATTGATGCAGAGAAGGCATTTGACAAGATTCAACATTCTTTCCTGTTGAAAACACTTCTAAAGATAGGAATACAAGGGAACTTCCTTAAAATGATAAAGGGAATATATGAAAAATCCACAGCTAATGTCATCCTCAAAGGGGAAAAATTGAAAACTTTCCCCCTAAGATCAGGAACAAGACAAGGATGTCCATTATCACCACTATTATTTAACATCATGTTGGAGGTTCTAGCCAGAGCAATTAGACAAGAAAAATAAATACAAGACATCAAAATTGGAAAGAAAGAAGTAAAATTATCACTGTTTGCAGACGATATGATACTATACGTCAAAAACCTGGAAAAATCCACAGCAAAACTACTAGAGCTAATAAATGAGTACAGCAAAGTAGCACGTTACAAGATCAACATTCAAAAATCTGTAGCATTTCTATACACTAGTAATGAACAAGCTGAGGGGGAAATCAAGAAACGAATCCCATTTACAATTGCAACTAAAAGAATAAAATACCTAGGAATAAATTTAACTAAATAGACAAAAACCTATACAAAGAAAACTACAAAAAACTGTTAAAAGAAATCTCAGAAGACCTAAATAGATGGAAGGGCATACCGTGTTCATGGATTGGAAGACTAAATACAGTTAAGATGTCAATCCTACCTAAATTGATTTACAGATTCAATGCAATACCAATTAAAATCCCAGCAACTTATTTTTCAGAAATAGAAAAAACAATCAGCAAATTTATCTGGAAGGGCAGGGTGCCCCGAATTGCTAAAAGTATCTTGAGGAAAAAAAACGAAGCTGGAGGTCTTGCACTGCCTGACTTTAAGGTATGTTATGAAGCCACAGTGGTCAAAACAGCATGGTATTGGCATAAAGATAGATATATCAACCAATGGAATCGAATAGAGTGCTCAGGTATAGACCCTCTCATCTATGGACATTTGATATTTGATAAGGTAGTCAAGCCAACTCACCTGGGACAGAACAGTCTCTTCAATAAATGGTGCCTAGAGAACTTGATATCCATATGCAAAAGAATGAAAGAGGACCCGTATCTCACACCCTATACAGAAGTTAACTCAAAATGGATCAAAGATCTAAACATTAGGTCTAAGACCATAAAACAGAAAGAGGAAAATATAGGGAGATGTCTTATGAAACTTACAATTGGAGGTGGTTTTATGGACCTTAAACCTAAAGCAAGAGCACTGAAGAAAGAAAGAAATAAATGGGAGCTCCTCAAAATTAAGCACTTTTGTGCATCAAAGAACTTCATCAAGAAAGTAGAAAGACAGCCTACACAATGGGAGACAATATTTGGAAATGACATATCAGATAAAAGTCTAGTATCCAGAATTTATAAACAGATTGTCCAACTCAACAACAAAAAGACAGCCAACCCAATTACAAAATGAGAAAAAGACTTGAACAGACACCTCTCAATAGAGGAAATACAAATGGCCAAAAGGCACATGAAGAGATGCTCAATGTCCCTGGCCATTAGAGAAATGCAAATCAAAACCACAATGAGATATCATCTCACACCCACCAGAATGGCCATTATCAACAAAACAGAAAATGACAAGTGCTGGAGAGGATGCAGAGAAAGAGGCACACTTATCCACTGTTGGTGGGAATGTCAAATGGTGCAACCGCTGTGGAAGGCAGTTTGGCAATTCCTCAAAAAACTGAATATAGAATTGCCATATGACCCAGCAATACCATTGCTAGGCATATACTCAAAGGACTTAAGGGCAAAGACACAAACGGACATTTGCACACCAATGTTTATAGCAGCATTATTTACAATTGCAAAGAGATGGAAACAGCCAAAATGTCCCTCAACAGATGAGTGGCTAAACAAATTGCAGTATATACATACAATGGAATATTATGCAGCTTTAAGACAGAATAAACTTATGAAGCATGTAATAACATGGATGGACCTCGAGAACATTATGCTGAGTGAGTCTAGCCAAAAACTAAAAGACAAATACTATATTGTCCCACTGATGTTAACCGACATTCAAGAATAAACCTTGAATATGTCATTGGTAACAGAGACCATCAGGAGTTAGAAACAGGGTAAGATAATGGGTAATTGGAGCTGAAGGGATACAGACTGTGCAACAGGACTAGATACACAAAATCAAAAATAGACAGCACAATACTACCTAATTGCAATGTAATTATGCTAAAGCCCCGAATGAAGCTGCATCTGAGCCATAGTCTTTTTTGTTTGTTTGTTTGGGTTTTTTGGGGTTTTTTTGCTTTTTCCTTTTTATATATTTTTTCTATTTTTTTATTTTTATTATTATTTTTAGTTTTTTCTCTATATTATCATTCTATATCTTTTTCTGTTGTTTTGCTATTTCTTTTCCGAAATCAATGCAAATGTACTAAGAAATGATGATCATACAGCTATGTGATGATATTAAGAATTACTGATTGCATATGTAGAATGGAATGATTTCTAAATGTTGTGCTAGTTAATTTTTTTTAATTAATAAAAAAAATCAAATGCTGTTGTGCCACAAAAAAACTTGGTCAATAAGGTGAAGAGCAGCCAATTCAATTGGAGAATGTATTTGGGAACTAGTTATCAGCTGAAGGTTTGATATCCTGTATATATAAAGAAATCATAAAACTCAACAACAAAAGAACAAGCACTGCAATTATAAAATAAGCTAAAGATATAAGTAGGCATCTTCTGAAGAGTGAATATAGATGGCTATAGCAGATATGCAGAGATGCACATTTTCATTAGCCATAAGTGGAACACAGATCAAGACTACAATGAGATACCATCTCACACTTATAAAAACAGCTGCTAACGTACAAAGAGGTAACTACAAATGTTGGAGAGGATTTGGAGAAATTAAGGCATATGCACTGATGTTGGAGATATGTAATGTTACAACTGTTATGGAATATAGTCTGACAGTTGCTTAGAAATGAAATATTGAGATGCCCTATAATGTGATAATAACACTACTCAGTACATACCTAAAACAGATGAAACAGTGACACAAATAGACATTTGAACACTGATGTTCACAGTAATATTATCAATTACCAAAAAAATGAAAAAAGTGCTGATAATCAGATGAGTGGATAAATAATATTTTGTATACATATGATGGAGCATTATTCAATAATAAGATGAAATAGACATCCTGAATCACATGACAAGATGGGTGAACCTTGAGAACATAATGCTGAGTGAAATAAGCCAGACACAAAAGAACAGATACTTGATGATTTTGCTTTTATGGCCATGGTAAAGGGAAACTCAGCATCTAATTATACTGAATATAGGGAAGTTGGAGATACATGGAAACTAGAGATAGGTGAAAGGGGTTAGCTAATGAGGTTGAATTTAAGTATAAGGGAATGGATAGATGTAAGGCAGTTCATTCGTGAGTCTATATGTAATGTTGCCATATTGAAGGTGAATATGATTGACAGGGGTTGTATAAAGAAACTTATCCCACTAATTAACACTGCAAATATATATCAGTTCTTGCATTAACTACTTCAAAGGTATGACTTTTATACAAAGAGTGTATAATATCAGGCTATATGTGGAAACTTACTATTGTATACAATTGACTATCTTTAATAGGAAGAAAGCAACAGTATGACAGCAGTACTAGGTGTAAATGATGTGGGGGAGGGACAAGAGGTAAGGGGAAGTTTGCATTTTTTATTTAGTGAGGGTGTGCTATCAGTTATTTTCCTCTTGGGAATAATAAAAATTGCCTGGAATTAAGAGTGTTGATAGACTTTTGACTTTGGAAATTATATATGATGCTCAATGAATGGAGGTGGCTAAAGGATACTCTGAGAACTGGAATAGCAAACTGGGGTGCATACATATGATCAAATATTGTGCTTCTAGAGAAAGAAATGAAGTCATGATGCATGCAAGTTTGTGAATGGACCTGTATGGCATTATGTGATGCAAAATAAGCCAGAAACAAAAGAGTAAATATTGTGTGGTCTCATTTAGAAAATATTTATAAGAAAATTGGAGTCTATATTGTAAGTTCTTATAGCAGTCCCATTCTGTCTGAAGCAGTAATTGTTACTTCTAAATATTGAGAGGTTGTGTTTTTATGTATAACATGGTATTGCTCTGAAACTTTGGGTGCCCATGTGAGAGGTAAGGCTCAGAGTAAGATTACTGCAGTTCTGAAGGCCAGTATTGTCACATACAGCAACTATTAGAGAAATTGAAAAAGAGATCAGACATTAAGTAGAGATAACAATGAAGCTAATTGGGCTAGGACAAAGATAAATCAGATACAGTGGTAAGGAAGACATTTTCTGTATTTTAAAACTTCACCTACTTTATGAGACCAAAGAAAGAGAATTTATTTTGGCCAGCACCTAAATTTTCCATAGCACATTATCTAATCCAACCTGTCTAGGTAGATCATTTAAACAACCAAAACACATTAAACCCAGAGTGGGAATGAGGGCCTGTAATTCTGTATAGCTTAATGTAATGCCTGGATGCATCCCAGAATATGTTGAGCAGATAATTTTAAAATACTGGCCAAATCCCCTGAGGGACATGAAAGAAAATATGGAACTATCCAACTTTAACACCAAGGAAACTCTAATACTATCTCAAATGTTAGGGACTCACAAGTCACTAGGCCAAGCCCATGATCATGAAGCTTGCTCTTAAGAAGCTTATTTACCTTCTCCAGAAAAGCAACTAAAGAAACAGAAACAATATGAAACAGCTCCCGGAGTCACGACAGAGACCAAAAAGACAGCGTACCCCATTCTGGAACAGCTGAACGGGCAGGGAGAATCTGCTGCGGTGAGCTACCCGAGGGGCACGCGTTTTCCCGGCCGGGGCGGCTGGCGACTGGGGTCCCCTCCACGCACGTGGCTCACCGGCCTGACTGGGAACGTTGGATAGCGGGGCCCTCCCGTCACGCTTGGCGTTTCGGGCCAGCTGGGCAATTAGGACCGGCACTCTCCCAAGCCGCGGTGGCCAGCAACCCCCACATCCACGCGCGGTTTCCCGGGCCGACTGCGTTGCAGACAGACGAGTGCCACGAGCACCACCTACTGGGCAGGAAAAGAAAAACAGAGCCCAGAGATTTTACAGAAAAAGCTTTCAACCAGCTGTGTAACACACCCAGGGAAATCTGATCAAATGCCCAGACACCAGCAGAAAATAATGGATGATGCTCGAAAAATTGAAGATATGGCCCAGTCAAAGGAACAAACCAATAGTTCAAATGAGATACAGGAGCTGAGACAACTAATGCTGAATATATGAACAGAAATGGAAATATTCTTCAAAAACCAAATCAATAAATTGAGGGAGGACATGAAGAAGACATGGGCTGAACAAAAAGAAGAAATAGAAAATCTGAAAAAACAAATCACAGAACTTATGGGAGTGAAGGACAAAGAAGAAAAAATGGAAAAAACAATGGATACCTACAATGGTAGATCTAAAGAGGCAGAAGCTACAATTAGTGAACTGGAGGATGGAACATCTGAATTCCAAAAAGAAACAGAAACTATAGGGAAAAGAATGGAAAAACTTGAGCAGGGGATCAGGGAACTGAATGACAATATGAAGCGCACAAATATACGTGTTGTGGGTGTCCCAGAAGGAGAAGAGAAGGGAAAAGGAGGAGAAAAACTAATGGAAGAAATTATCACTGAAAATTTCCCAACTCTTATGAAAGACCTAAATTTACAGATCCAAGAAGTGCAGCACACCCCAAAGAAAATAGACCCAAATAGGCGTTCTCCAAGACACTTACTAGTTAGAATGTCAGAGGTCAAAGAGAAAGAGAGGATCTTGAAAGCAGCAAGAGAAAAACAATCTGTCACATACAAGGGAAACCCAATAAGACTATGTGTAGATTTCTCAGCAGAAACCATGGAAGCTAGAAGACAGTGGGATGATATATTTAAATTATGAAAAGAGAAAAACTGCCAACCAAGACTCCTATATCCAGCAAAATTGTCCTTCAAAAATGAAGGAGAAATTAAAACATTTATAGATAAAAAGTCACTGAGAGAATTTGTGACCAAGAGACCAGCTCTGCAAGAAATACTAAAGGGAGCACTAGAGTCAGATATGAAAAGACAGAAGAGAGAGGTATGGAGTAAAGTGTAGAAAGAAGGAAAATCAGATATGATATATATAATACAAAAGCCAAAATGGTAGAGGAAAATATTATCCAAACAGTAATAATACTAAAAGTTAATGAACTGAATTTCCCAATCAAAAGACATAGAATGGCAGAATGGATTACGACCCAGCAATACCACTGCTAAGTATCTACTCAAGGGACTTAAGGGCAAAGACACAGATGGACATTTGCACACCAGTGTTTATAGCAGCATTATCTACAATTGCAAAGAGATGGAAACAGCCAAAATGTTCATCAACAGACGAGTGGCTAAACAAACTGTGGCGTATACCTACGATGGAATATTATGCAGCTTTAAGACAGACTAAACTTATGAAGCATGTAATAACATGGATGGACCTAGAGAACATTATGCTGAGTGAGTCTAGCCAAAAACTAAAGGACAAATACTGTAAGGTCCCACTGATGTGAACCGACATTGGAGAATCAGCTTGGAATATATCATTGGTAACAGAGACCAGCAGGAGTTAGAAACAGGGTAAGATAATGGGTAATTGGAGCTGAAGGGATACAGACTGTGCAACAGGACTAGATACAAAAACTCAAAAATGGACAGCACAATAATACCTAAGTGTAATGTAACTATGTTGGAACACTGAATGAAGCTGCACCTGAAATATGGTTTTTTGTTTGTTTGTTTGTGTGTTTGTATCTTTTGTTTTTGTTTTTTTTCTTTTTCCTTTATATATATATATATTTTATTAGTATTATTATTTTAATTCTCTTCTCTATATTAACATTCTATATTTTTTTCTGCTGTTTTGCTAGTTCTTTTCCTAAATCGATGCAAATGTACTAAGAAATGATGATCATACATCTATGTGATGATACTAAGAATTACTGAGTGCATTTGTAGAATGGAATGATTTCTAAATGTTGTGTTAATTTCTTTTCTTTTTTTGATTAATAAAAAAATTAAACAAAAAAAAAAGAAGCTTATTTATGTAGAATATGAGCTTAGCCTACTTATAGTTATGCCTAAGAGTTACTTCCAGAGGACCTATTTTGTTGATCAAATGTGGCCTCAAAGTCCAACTCTTCAAGAGAAACCATTATTCACTCCCCATGAGGGACATGATACAGGGGACAAAAGCCTCCCTTGAAATTTGGGATATGACTCCCAGGGATGAGCCTGGCCCTGGCACCATGAGATCAATAATGTCTTCCTGACCAAAATGGGGAAAAGAACTATAACAAATAAGGTATCAATGGATGAGAGAGTTCAAATAGAGTCAAGAGTCTACTCTGGATGGTACTCTTATGCAAGCTTCAGCTAAATATTGTTACTTATCCTACTTTACCAAATCCCAACTGAAACCATTCTGGGTAACCCTAAAAAACCACACTGGCTAATTCTAGGTTTCTGATAAAACCTAGGGCTTTGTCAGAGATTCTACAAAGGTTCCATACACTATGCTTAGTTTCCAGAAACCTACAACGTCCAGTTGGTTTCCTAGGCCACATAAGTCCTAAAACCCAGAGAGATCATTCTCTCCAAAACATCAACTAGCTCCATATCCATATCCAAAATTGTCAACAGCCCTTTCCAACATGAAAAATTTAGAATGGGCATCTCCCAAATATCCCTAAAGATTGGGAGAAAGATGAAAGTAGAAGCTGGAGTTATACAGAGGAGATAGAATTTAACAAATGAGTATGACTGCTGAATCATTATATTGATATTTATTTTAGTCTCCAGTGTCTTGGACCAGTTAGAAGTAGAATCTAAAATTATGGAATTTTAACCCATACAAACTCTGAAATGTGTTCTACAGTTAATTGTGATGTGCTTTGAAATTTCTTTTATATAAAAATATAATATGTTACTTTTCATAAGAAAAGAAGTGTAGAAAATATAATACTATGAAAAAAGTGTGGGGGACAAAGTAATATGTATTGTGTGATTCCATTTATATAATACTTTAGATCAGACTAAATTAATCTATATGATAGAAATCAGGCCTTTGTTTTCCCAATGTCATGGAGTGATGATTGAGTGCAAAAGTGTGAGTGATATTTCCTGTAGTGATGTAGATGTTCTATATCTTGATTGGAATGGTGGTTATACTGATTTTATATATATAAGTTATATGCATATATACTTACATGTGATGTATATAAAATATATGTTAGTGTTAAACTGTATACTTGAAATGTGTGCATTTAACAGTTTATACATTTTATCTCAATAAAGTTACTTTTTAACTTTGGCATATTCACTTGAATTCTTCTTTTTCAACTGGACTCTAGATGCTGAAATAATTTGGGCCTGTGAGATTTCCTCCATATACAAAAATTTTGTACTGATTGAAGTCTGTGGAATTTCTCAAAATCTTAGATTTGATATCATGTAATCATATCCAGAAACAAGCCAAGCAATGTATTTCAGTCCTGACCGTGGGAAAATAGAAAACATTTTTTATTTTAAAATATTTTTTATTCTGAAAACAATAGCAGAAAATAAGCAAAAAAACTCTCTGTTCATAAACATGGTGCATTTCTACATGATTGTCATGTGTCCTTCATGTTATTCTCCATTAGAGAATATTAAGTTTCACTGGTGAACATTCAGAATACTTAAGAAATATCATATTTTATTTGATTAGTCACACAATTTGTCTTTTTTTCCACTTGACAAATTTATCAAACAGCTTAACCATTTTTCTTAATGGTCTTTTTTCTTGGATAAATGTCTGAAAGGCTTGGAATATTGCATTGCTCCCAAACTGTGTAAAGTTCAAATTGGCACTTGTGGAAATATTAGAGATAAATCAGTATTAATTGGGAGCATCTGGAAGGATTCTCCACAACATGCAGTTTTTGGATTATATCTTCTCCAACATTGTTTGTGAACTCCCTGTTTGTAATCTACTTGCTAGGTAAGTGGATTCTATGGAAGAGTTGAAAAGGTTGGACATCACTTTCTTTTCCACACTCTACAAGATTCAAAGAAAAGAATCAGACTCTCTTTCATTTCCATTAGCCATTTCCAGAGAGCTAAACATGTAAGCTTTTTAATTTAACAAAAATACACTAGAGCCTGGGCCTCTTGGATAATGAAATTTAATTATGTATAAGTACTTTGTAGAATATATTGATTTATTTCATGCTTAGCATTTTATTGCATCTATCTCATTAAATTTCACTTATTTTCAATTCACAATTTTGTTCTTCACATATGTTATCTTATTTTGATTTTCAATTTCTTGTTACCAGGAACAGCAGTTTAAATTAAACTTTAATTAAAATCAATTTTCTTATGATCTCCAAATTCCACCATCCTATATCATATAATTAAATATGCTCATATTAATATCAATAAACAATTGAATACAAATGTATGAGGTTGAAGGCATAAGTTTTCCATGAAATGTAGTTGCAGTTAATAATTGTAGAAGTATGAGTTAATTAGAAAGTCATAATTAGAACATCACAGCAACTGTCACTGCATACAGATCTTCTGCTGAGGAAATGGCACTAACAAAGTCTCAAAGAATCTCCCACAAGATATGTCTTTATTCCAAAGGAACAGTCAACAAGTTTACAGTGGAGAAACTTGACAGATACTGTCATAAGCAAGAAACAAAGATTTATATCAGAAGCAAGATAAATGAACATTATTTCACATGGTTCCTTTGACATAAAAATAAGCAAGGCCCCAGTTAACATGCATGAGTTATCCAGCAAATAAAAAGTTCTTTTGGTAAAGATAAATTTAAAGATGTTTGTAGAATAATTAATTTTTTTCAGTACAAACCTCTAATGGACTCTACCAACACAATTTGTAATCACAAAGAATAAATAGACATTTCTGAATTTTTCAAAAGAAATATCTAAATGAAATGGCGAACTTATGGTCAAAATAGAGAACTTATTTATTTGAGGTCTGATGAATTCCTCATTTGTTTGTTAATTTCAGTAAGGATGAAAAGAATTCCTAAGGAATTTATATTGATGAGTCTACATTTAAAGCAAGGAAATTTGTGCATATTTTTGCATATGCCAAGAAGCAGAATAGGATCATGACTAAGAACAGGAATCTCAATCAAATCTGGATTGAGATTGAATGATTTCAATGTTAGATTGACTATTAACAACTTGGAATCATAATTATATGCTTCTAAATTAACTGCCTCATCCAAGAGAAAGCAAGATCCACATATCACAGAATATGCTTTCCCATATGTTTCTGCATTAGAATTTGTAACAGACAGTTTTGAAGGGGGAAGATCAAACAGCATTTTCATCTAATGAAGTTTATAGACAGGCATGTGAACAAATATAATTTTAATAGAGCTTCCCAGGAAGCTTTTTAGAATCATCTGCTTCATTTTTAGCTTGATTCTTCATGAATATTTCATGGGAGCACTAAGAATTGCTGTAGCTTCCCACCTAAATCTAAAGAATCAATTTTGGAGCTTCTTATGTTTTATCTCACCTTTTGCTTCTCACATTTATTCTAAAATTTTAAAACACCTTATCATTAGATATATAGAATAACTATTTCCCAGATGACCCGTGATTGATGCAATTCACAAGAAAGAGGTGGCATAGATCTTTCAGACTGCTCTGAAGGAAGAAAATGATAACCTTAGGACTTAAATTCCAAGCTCAAGACAAGTGTAGGAAACCAAAGCAATTCTGTTCCTGACCCAAATAAAATTCTTTATTTTTTTTTAACTTTTTTTATTAATTAACAGAACACTTAGAAATCATTCCATTCTACATATACAATCAGTAATTCTTAATATCATCACATAGTTGCATATTCATCATTTCTTAGTACATTTGCATCGATTTAGAAAAAGAAATAAAAAGACAACAGAAAAAGAAATAAAATGATAATAGAGAAAAAACTATACATACCATACCCCAACCCCTTGCTTTCATTTATCACTATTTCAAACTGAATTTATTTTAACATTTGTTCCCCTTATTATTTATTTTTATTTCATATGTTCTACTCTTCTGTTGATACAGTAGCTAAAAGGAGCATCAGAGATAAGGTTTTCACATTCACAGAGTCTCATTGTGAAAGTTATATCATTGTTCAATCATCATCAAGAAACATGACTACTGGAACACAGCACTATATTTTCAGGCAATTCCCTCCAGCCTCTCCACTACATCTTAAACAACAAGGTGATATCTATTTAATGCATAAGAATAACCTCCAGGATAACCTCTCAACTCTGTTTGGAATCTCTCAGCCATTGACACCTTGCATCATTTTACTCTTCCCCCTTTTGGTTGATAAGGTTCTCTGAATCCCTTGATGTTAATTCTCAGCTCATTCTAGGGTTTTTCTCAGTCCTTTGATGCTGAATCTCAGCTCATTCCAGGATCTTTGTCCCACACTGCCAGGAAGGTACACATCCCTGGGAGTCATGTCCCACAGAGAGAGGGGGAGAGTGGTGAGACTGCTCATCATATTGGCTGGAGAGAGAGGCCACATCTGATCAACAAAAGAGGCTCTCTCGGGGGTGACTCTTAGGCCTAAATTTTAAGTAGACTTGACCTATCCCTTTGTGGGGTTAAGTTTCATGTGAACAAACCCCAAAACTGGTGTCTCAGCCTATAGTTTTGGTTGTCCACACTGCTTGTGAGAATATCAAGAATTCGACTTGGGAAAGTTGAATTTCTCCCCACCCTCACTATTTCCCAAAGGGGGCTTGCAAATACTTTTCCAGTCACTGATCAAATCATATTGGGATTCATTGGGGGGTCACTCTGGACAAACGAACAAAATCTCATGTGCTACCTGAGATTCCAAGTACTTATGACATTCAATCAAACTATCTACATGAGTTATATTAGGAAATGCTCTAGTCAAAATCTAAATTTTGTAACAAATAAATATTTTTTGCTTTGGTCTCACATATAAGGTGACATTTTAAAGTATTAATTATCTATTTTCAGCACTCTGCAATAATAACATTCCTTTGTTCTTCCTCATGCCAAAATATTTTTAAACTCTGTACATTGTACATTTCACTATTATTATACACTCTAGGCATTCCTACATTATACCATCTTGATCTTTAACATCTATCTTTCTTTCTGATTTCATTTATGTCCCCAGCCCTCCTCCCTCTATTGTTCTCACATGCAGCTTCATTCAGTGTTTTAGCATAATTACATTACAGTTAGGTAGTATTGGGCTGTCCATTTTTGAGTTTTTGTATCCAGTCCTGTTGCACAGTCTGTATCACTTCAGTTCCAATTACCCACTATCTTACCCTATTTCTATCTCCTGATGGTCTCTATTACCAATGACATATTCCAAGATTATTCACTAATGTCAGTTCATATCAGTGAGACCATACAGTATTTGTCCTTTAGTTTTTGGCTAGTCTCACTCAGCATAATGTTCTCTAGGTCCATCCATGTTGTTACGTACTTCATAAGTTTATCCTGCCTTAGAGCTGCATAATATTCCATCGTATGTATATACCACAGTTTGTTTAGCCACTTGTCTGTTGATGCACATTTTGGCTGTTTCATTTCCTTGCAATTGTAAATAAGGTTGCTATAAACATTGGTGTGCAAATGTCCATTTGTGTCTTTGCCCTTTAGTCCTCTGGGCAGATACCTAGTAATGGTATTGCTGGATCATATGGCAATTCTATATTCAGCTTTTTGAGGAACTGCCAAACTGCCATCCACAGTGGTTGCACCATTTGACATTCCCACAAACAATGAATGTTTGCCTCTTTCTCCACATCCCCTCCAGCACTTGTCATTTTCTGTTTTGTTGATAATGGCCATTCTGGTGGATGTGAGATGATATCTCATTGTGGTTTTGATTTGCATTTCTCTAATGGCCAGGGACATTGAGCATCTCTTCATGTGCCTTTTGGCCATTTATATTTCCTCTTCTGAGAGGTGTCTGTTCAAGTCTTTTTCCCATTTTGTAATTGGGTTGGCTGTCTTTTTGTTGTTGAGTTGAACAATCACTTTATAAATTCTGGATACTAGACCTTTATCTGATATGTCATTTCCAAATGTTGTCTCCCATTGTGTAGGCTGTCTTTTTACTTTCTTGATGAAGTTGTTGGATGCACAAAAGTGTTTAATTTTGAGGAGCTCCCATTTATTTCTTTGTTTCTTCAGTGCTCTTGCTTTAAGTGTAAGGTCCATAAAACCGCCTCCAATTATTAGATTCATAAGATATCTCCCTACATTTTCCTCTAAATATTTTATGGTTTTAGACCTAATGTTTAGATCTTTGATCCATTTTGAGTTAACTTTTGTATAGGGTGTGAGATATGGGTCTTCTTTCATTCTTTTGCATATGGATATCCAGTTCTCTAGGCAACATTTGTTGAAGAGACTGTTCTGTCCCAGGTGAGTTGGCTTGACTGCCTTATCAAAGATCAAATGTCCATAGATGAGAGGGTCTATATCTGAGCATTCTATTCAATTCCATTGGTCAATATATCTATCTTTATGCCAGTACCATGCTGTTTTGACCACTGTGGCTTCATAATATGCCTAAAAGTCAGGCAGCATGAGACCTCCAGCTTTGTTTTTTTTTCCTCAAGATACATTTAGCAATTCGGGGCACCCTGCCCTTCCAGATAGATTTGCTTATTGGTTTTTCTATTTCTGAAAAGTAAGTTGTTGGGATTTTGATTGGTATTGCATTGAATCTGTAAATCAATTTAGGTAGAATTGACATCTTAACTATATTTAATCTTCCAATCCATGAACATCAAATGCTCTTCCATCTATTTAGGTCTTCTGTGATTTCTTTTAACAGTTTCTTGTAGTTTTTTTTGTATAGGTCTTTTGTCTCTTTAGTTAAATTTATTCCTAAGTATTTTATTCTTTTAGTTACAGTTGTAAATGGAATTCATTTCTTGATTTCCCCCTCAGCTTGTACATTGCTAGTGTATAGAAACACTACAGATTTTTGAATGTTGATCTTGTAACCTGTCACTTTGCTGTACTCATTTATTAGCTCTAGTAGTTTTGCTGTGGATTGTTCCAGGTTTTCAACATATAGTATCATATCATCTGCAAACAGTGATAATTTTACTTCTTTCTTTCCAATTTTGATGCCTTGTATTTCTTTTTCTTGTCTAATTGCTCTGGCTAGAACTTCCAACACAATGTTGAATAACAGTGGTGATAGTGGACATTCTTGTCTTGTTCCTGATCTTAGAGGGAAAGTTTTCAACTTTTACCCATTAAGGATGATATTAGCTGTGGGTTTTTCATATATTCCCTCTATCATTTTAGGAAGTTCCCTTGTATTTTTATCCTTTGAAGTGTTTTCAACAGAAAAGGATGTTGAATCTTGTCAAATGCCTTCTCTGCATCAATTAAGATGATCGTGTGATTTTTCTGCTTTGATTTGTTGATATGGTGTATTACATTAATTGATTTTCTTATGTTGAACCATCCTTGCATACCTGGGATGAATCCTACTTGGTCATGATGTATAATTCTTTTATTGTGTTGCTGGATTCGATTTGCTAGAATTTTGTTGAGGATTTTTGCATCTATATTTATTAGAGAGATTGGTCTGTAGTTTTCTTTTTTTGTAATATCTTTGCCTGGTTTTGGTATGAGCGTGATGTTGGCTTCATAGAATGAGTTAGGTAGTTTTCACTCCACTTCAAGGTTTTTGAAGAGTTTGAGCAGAGTTGGTACTAATTCTTTCTGGAATGTTTGGTAAAATTCACATGTGAAGCCATCTGGTGCTGGACTTTTCTTTTTGGGAAGCTTTTGAATGACTGCTTCAGTTTCTTTACTTGTGATTGGTTTGTTGAGGTCATCTATTTCTTCTTGAGTCAAAGTTGGTTGTTCATGCCTTTCTAGGAACTTGTCCATTTCATCTAAATTGTTGTATTTATTACTGTAAAGTTGTTCATAGTATCCTGTTATTACCTCCTGTATTTCTGTGAGGTCAGTGGTTATGTCTCCTCTTCCATTTCTGATCTTATTTATTTGCATCCTCTCTCTTCTTCATTTTGTCAATCTTACTAAGGTCCCATCAATCCTATTTATTTTCTCATAGAACCAACTTCAGGTCTTATTGATTTTCTCTATTGTTTCCATGTTTTCAATTTCATTTATTTCTGCTCTAATCTTTGTTATTTCTTTCCTTTTGCTTGCTTTCAGATTAGTTTGCTGTTCTTTCTCCAGTTCTTCCAAGTGGACAGTTAATTCCTGAATTTTTTCCTTTTCTTCTTTTCTGATTTGGCATTTAGGGCAATAAATTTCCCTCTTAGCACTGCCTTTGCTGCGTCCCATAAGTTTTGATATGTTGTGTTTTCATTTTCATTCACCTCGAGGTATTTGCTAATTTCTCTAGCAATTTCTTCTGTGACCCACTCGTTGTTTAGGAGTGTGTTGTTGAGTCTCCAGTTATTTGTGAATTTTCTGGCACTCTGCCTATTATTGATTTCCAACTTCATTCCTTTGTGATCCGAGAAAGTATTGTGTATGATTTCAATCTTTTTAAATTTGTTAAGACTTGCTTTGTGACCCAGCATATGGTCTATCTTTGAGAATGATCCATGAGCACTTGAGAAAAAGGTGTATCCTGCTATTGTGGGATGTAATGTCCTATAAATGTCTGTTAAGTCTAGCTCATTTATAGTAATATTCAGATTCTCTATTTCTTTATTGATCCTCTGTCTAGATGTTCTGTCCATTGATGAGAGTGGTGAACTGAAGTCTCCAACTATTATGGAATATGTGTCTATTTCCCTTTTCAGTGTTTGCAGTGTATTCCTCATGTATTTCGGGCATTCTGGTTCGCTACATAAATATTTATGATTGTTATGTCTTCTTGTTTAATTGTTCCTTTTATTAGTAGGTAGTGTCCTTCTTTGTCTCTTTTAACTGTTTTACATTTGAAGTATAATTTGTTGGATATTAGTATAGCTACTCCTGCTCTCTTTTGGTTGTTATTTGCATGAAATATCTTTTCCTAACCTTTCACTTTCAACCTATGTTTATCTTTGGATCTAAGATGTTTTTCCTGTAGACAGCATATAGAAACATCCTGTTTTTTAATTCATTCTGCCAGTCTATGCCTTTTAATTGGGGAATTCAATCCATTGACATTTAGTGTTATTACTGTTTGTATAATATTTTCCTCTACCATTTTGCCTTTTGTATTATATATGTCATATCTGATTTTCGTTCTTTCTACAATCTTCTCCATACCTCTCTCTTCTGTCTTTTTGTATCTGACTCTAGTGCTCCCTTTAGTATCTCTTGCAGAGCTGTTCTCTTGGTCACAAATTCTCTCAGTGACTTTTTGTCTGAAAATGTTTTAATTTCTCCCTCATTTTTGAAGGACAATTTTGCTGGATATAGAATTCTTGGTTGGCAGTTTTACTCTTTTAGTAATTTAAATATATCATCCCACTGTCTTCTAGCTTCCAAGTTTTCTGCTGAGAAATCTACACATAGTCTTATTGGATTTCCCTTGTATGTGATGGATTGCTTTTCTCTTGCTGCTTTCAAGATCCTCTCTTTCTCTTTGACCTCTGACATTCTAACTAGTAAGTGTCTTGGAGAATGCCTATTTGGGTCTATTCTCTTTGGGGTGTGCTGCACTTCTTGGATTTGTAGTTTTAGGTCTTTCATAAGAGTTCAGAAATTTTCAGTGATAATTTCTTCCATTAGTTTTTCTCCTCCTTTTCCCTTCTCTTCTCCTACTGGGACACCCACATACACGTATATTTGTATGCTTTATATTATCATTCAGTTCCCTGATCCCTTGCTCAAATTTTTCCATTCTTTTCCCTGTAGTTTCTGTTTCTTTTTGAAATTCATATGTTCCATCCTCCAGTTCACTAATTCTCGCCTCTGTCTCTTTAAATCTACCATTGTAGGTATCCATTGTTTTTTCCATCTTTTATACTTTGTCCTTCACTCCCATAAGTTCTGTGATTTGTTTTTTCAGACTTTCTATTTCTTCTTTTTGTTCAGCCCATGTCTTCTTCATGTCCTCCCTCAATTTATTGATTTGGTTTTTGAAGAGGTTTTCCATTTCTGTTCATAATTCAGAATTAGATGTCTCAGCTCCTGTATCTCATTTGAACTATTGGTTTGTTCCTTTGATTGAGCCATATGTTCAATTTTCCTGGTGTGATCTGTTATTTTTTGCTGGCATCTGCTAATTTAATCAGATTTGCCTGGGTGTGGAACCCAGCAGGTTGAAAGATTTTCCTGTGAAATCTCTGGGCTCTGTTTTTCTTATGCTGCCCAGTATGTGGTGCTCCTCTGTCTGCGGGTCCCACCAGTAAAAGATACTGTGGCTCCTTTAACTTTGGAAGACTCTCGCTGTGGGGGAGCGTTGCCAGCTGTAGTGGCTTGGGGGAGTGCCGCTCCAAATCTCCCAGCCGGCCCGGGAATCCTCGCATGGGGTGACACTGGCTGCCGCGGCTTGAGGGGACCACCTGTCCAAATCTCCCAGCCAGCCTGGGAAGGAGGAAGGGAGTGGCTCCGGCTGCCAGCCACCATGGCCCGGGAAAGCGCGCGCCCCTCGGGAATCTCACCACAGCGGATTTTCCCTGCCGGTTCAGCCATTCCAGAATGGAGTACGCTGTCTTTTTCATGTCTGTTGTGGCTCCGGAAGCTGTTCTGTACCGTTTCTGTTTCTTTAGTAGCTGTTCTGGAGGAGGAACTAAGATCTGCACCTCTTACTAAGCCACCATCTTTTCCAGAAGTCCAGCATTTGATTTTGAGGTTCTCCCATTTATCTATTATTTGCTGTTGTTTATGTTTTGGATGTAAATTTAAGAAGCTACTTCCTATTACTAGGTCTTCAAGATGTCCCCTCTATTTTCTTCTCTTTTGTGGTTCTAGTACTTTTATTCAGGTCTTTGACCCACAATGACTTAATTTTTGTTTAGTGTGTCAGGTAGGGATCCTGTTTCATTCTTTTGGCTGTTGATGTCTAGTTCTTCCATATGCATTTATTGAAAAGAGTATTCTGTCCCAGTTCATTGGATTGAAGACTTGTCAAAGATCAGTTGACCATAGATTTGATAGTTTACTTCTGCACATTTTATTTGATTCCACTCGCCAATAACTTTATCATTTTGTTGGTATCATGCTGTTTTTACCACTGTAGCTTTAAATAAGCTTTCACTTCATTCTTCTTTTTTAGGATATTTTTAGTTATTTGAGATCTCTTTCCCTTCCAAATGAATTTGGTAACTAGCTTTTCCAAGTCTTCAAATTAGGTTGTTGGAATTTTGACTGGTATTGCATTGAATCTGTAGACCAATGTTGGTAGAGTTGACATCTTAACTACATTTAATCTTCATATCCATAAGCAGGGATTGTCTTTCCACCTATTTAGATTATCCTTGATTTCTTTTATCAATGCTACATGGTTTCTTTACATCTTATTTAAGTCTATTCCCAGATACCTGATTATTTTAGTTCCTTTATTGAATAGATTTTTTTCCTTTATTGACTGCTCAGTTAGTTCATTGCTTGTGTATAGTAACACTACTGAATTTTTCACATAATCTTATAAGCTCCCACCTTGCTGAATTTGTCTAATAGCTCAAGAAGCTTTGTCATAGATTTCTCAGTATTTTCCAAATATAGTATCATGTCACCTGCAGATTATGAAAATTTTACTTCTTCCTTTCTGATTTGGATGCCTTTTATTTATTTTTCCTACCTGACTACCCTAGTTAGAACTTCTAGTTCAGTGTTGAATAATAGTGGTGACATAGGGCATCCTTGATTCATTCCTGATCTTAGGGGCAAATCTTTCAGTTTCTCACCCTTGAGTACAATGCTGGCTATGGGTTTTTCATATTTGCACTTTTTCATATTGAGGAACTTCCCTCTGGTGCCTACCTTTTGAGGTGCTTTTATCAGAAAAAGATGTTGAATTTTGTTGAATGCTTTTTCAGCTTCAATTCATAAGATCTTGTGATTTTTCTCTTTCAGTTTGTTAATGTGCAGTATTACATTGTTTGATTTTCTTTTGTTGAACCACCCTTGCATTACTGGTATAAACCCCACCTGGTCATGGTATATAATTCTTTTAATATGTGATTGGATTCAATTTGTTGGTATTTTATTGACAATTTTTGCATCTATGTTCATTAGGGAGATTGGCTTGTGCTTTTCCTTTCTTATAACTTCTTTACCTGGTTTGGGAATTAGAATGATGTTAGCTGTATAAAATGACTTAGGTTATATTCCTTTTCCTCAATTTTTTGAAAAGTTTTGAGCATATTGGGTGTTAGGTCTTTTTGGAATATTTAATAAAATTCTTCTGTGATGCTACCTGCACTGGGTTTTTCTTTATAGGATTTTTGATGACTGATTGAATGATTTTACTTGTGATTGGTTTGTTAAAATCTTCTTTTTCCTTCTGAGTCTGCATAGCTTGTTCATGTGTTTGTAGGAATTTGTCCATTTCATCTAAGTTTTCTATTTTGTTGACACATAGTTGTTCATAGCATCCTCTTATTATTTTTTTAAATTTCTGTACAGTCTCTGTTAATGGCACCCTTCTTATTTCTGATTTTATTTATTTACATCATCTCTTTTTTCCCTTGTCTGACTTGTTAGGGTTCCATCAATTTTATTATTTTTTCAAAGAAATAACTTTGTTTTTTCATTGATTCCTTCTATTGTTCTTTTGCTCTTCAACTCACTTAATTCAACTTTAATCTTTATTATTTCTCTTCTATTGGGGATAGTTTGCTGTTATTTCTGTAGCTCCCCCACATGAACAGTAAAGCCCTCTATTTTTGCTCTTCTTCCTCTTATAATATAGGGATTTAGAACAATATATTTCCCTCTTAGCACTCCCTTTTCTGCATTGCATAAGTTCTAATCTCTCATATTTTCATTTTCATGCATCTCCAGATAGTTACCAATTTCTCTAGCAATTTCTGCTTTGACCCACTGGTTGTTTAAGGATGCATTATTTAACCTTCTTGTATTTATGAAATTTCTGGTTCTTTGATTTCCAGCTTTATTCTATTGTGATCAGAGGAAGTGCTTCAATTACTTTCTATTTTGCAAATTTTCAAAGACCCATTTTTTTGCTCCAGCATATGATCTATCCTGAAGATCATTTCATGAGCACTAGAGAAGAATGTATATCTTAGTGTTTGGGGGTATAACAATATATACGTCTGTTGGCTCTAAATCACTTATTGAAGTGTTTAAGTTCTTCATTTCTTTGTTGATTCTCTGTCTGGTTGTTCTATCTATGGAGACTAGTGGTATATTGAAGTCTCCCACTATTATTGCTGAAACATCTATAGCTCCCTTCAGTTTTACCAATGTTTGCCTCATGTACTTTGTAGTTCCTTGATTGAGAGCTTAAATATTCATGTTTTTAGGTCTTCATGGTAAATTGTCCCTTCTATTAATATGCAGTGTTCTTCTTTGTCTCTTATGATGTCTTTTTAAAAATATTTTCATTGAGAAATACACAAACATATATGGTCCATCTATAGTATGGGCTCACAATATCATCACATAGTTGTGTATTCATCAACATCATCATTTTTAGATAATTTTAATGAATTTTTCTTTTTCTCTTTCTCTGAAGTGATGTGAAAGTTCTTATGACATCTTTATAATTAGAATTTGTTTTGTGTGATATTAGTATAACTACTCCTGCTTTCTTTTGATGTAGCTTGCATGGGATAATGGTTTTCACTGCTTTCAGTTTCAACCTATTTTGTATCCTTGGGTTAAGATGAGTCTCTTGTAAGCAGCATATAGCAGGTAATATTTATTAATCCATTTTTCCAATCTGTATCTTTGATTTTGTCAGTTTAGTCTGTTAACATTCAAAGTTATTACCATAAAGGCATGCCTTGAATCTACCATGTTATCCTTTGGATTTTATTTGCTAGATCTATATATTCTTTCTATATATACTCTTTCTTTTTATCTTTTAAGTTTACCCTTATAGGTACTCTTTAATTGTGTACCCTCCTCCAGATCTCCTTCTCCTGACTTTTTCAGCCAAGAGAACTTCCTTTAATATTTTTGCAATTATTATACCTGGTCTCTTAAAAAATTCTGTTAGCATTTGTTTGGAAAATTTTAATCTCACCCATACCTTTAAAGGACATTTTGGCTGGCTACAGAATTATTGGCTGGAAGTCTTTCTCTTTCAGGATCGTAAATAAATCTTACTACTGCTTTCTTTCATCCATGATGCTTGTTGTGTAGTCTGCACTTAGTCTTGCTAAGGATTTCTGTTTCTCTTCAACACTTGACAGGCTGATTAATATGACTCTTGGAGTAGGCCTATTTGGATTTATTTTATATCAGTTCATTGTTCTTTGATTTGGATATTTATGTCTTTTATAAGTTTTTGGAATTCACCGCCCCCATTATCTCCTCAACTAAACTTCCTAACAATTTATTCTTCTCTTCTCCTTCTTGTAGACCTATAATTCTTGTAATTGTGCACTTCATTTTGTCTATTTCCTTGAGATCCAATTCATATTTTTCCATCTTTTTTGCCACTTGTTATTTTGTGTGTTTGAAATCAACTTTTCCTCTCCTCTATTTCACCCATTCTTTCCTCTGACTCTTTAAATCTACTATTGTGTGTCTCCTGTATAGTTTTTATTTGGTGTAGGGCATCTTTAATCTCTGATATCAGCTGTTTTTCTTTAAACTTATTTATGTTCTTCTAGTGTCCTTTTTTAAAGTTGAAATTGTTCATTTATTATGAAAAAGTCTACATATTTTTTGCATTTTCAAATAAGGATTTAAAATGTCGAGAAAATGTCATAAGCTCTAAGTGTTTAGTTAAAGACATACCAACATTAATATTTAAATAGATGTCTTACAAAGAAATAATGAAAGTGGATAAAAAAATATTAATGATATATTTGTTTTTAAATAAGCCTCAATATTAAGAATGAATCCTGCTTTCCTTGAAGCTGATAACTTTCTTCTTAAAAAGAAATAATAAAACAACAGTATAATGAATATAGACAGCTCTTTCTTCACACAAGAGTGATCTTATGTGTTTATAGAATTTAAAAAAAGATACTCCCAAATCAAAACCTCATTCTCTCATTAGACTGTGAAATTAATAAAGAAATGAGCTTTGGTAGGTTCTTCTCTCAAGAAAAAATATTTTGTCCCCAAAGTACACCAATAAATATTTATATTAACAAGCACAAACATAGTTATTCTAATTTAATCAATTACAGCAAAAGAAAAAAATTCATTTTTACATTAATAGGTCTCTGTAGATAAGAAAAATTTGATTTACAGCTTATATAGCAATCCTAATTTGCCTTTGTCTTCAAATTTTGAGGAACAATATTATAAAGACTGTTTTTCCAAGTGTCCATCACAAATATATTACCAAGTTGAATTATAGGCATTTACCATAACAATATGAGGCATAGTAAACTTGCTGATCACACTGCTGCAGAACTCCCCAAAGAGCAAAGGAAATGGCATTCCCAGCCACCTCACATATTAATAAAATGTCCAGAGTCTCAAATACATCATTCAATTTCCTTTGCCTCAAGACAGCATTAGCCAAAGACAATCTTAAACCAAGCTCCTGCTTTAAAATATTTGGACAAATCATGAAATGTGACATGTCTGTACAATTATAGCAAGTATTTCTTTAAGGGGGTTGTGGGTTAATCTGTGTACTAAACTATTTACCTGATGAAACTTCAGGCTTTTCAGCTCAGCTGTCACCTTAAAAATAATAAGCTTTTATCTACATTGTGAAACAAAGAAACCTTCCACAATTTCAAGGTTCTAACAAAAACTGGAATTTGTATTTAAAAAACACTTGAAAGCATGCTCCTCTTTCCAGCCTTTGTCAAGTAACTTCTTTTATTAAATATATATATATATATTTACTTATTTATGTACTCTGTGGTATTACAATGTGTTTTGCCACTTGGCATGTTCAGATATTCCAGATGAATGCTAAATCAAATAGTCTCTTAAGTGAAAAACATAAATATGCACAATGAATAATTTGAAGATAGTATGTTTTCATTTTTTGAATGTAAAGGGAAATCACAATGTAACTGGAGGAATTTTTTGTTTCTAACAACAACAAATATATATATTTCATCTTTCAAATATATATTACTCTTTCAAATCACTTTAACATAAGGTAGATATTTGATCCATCTGCTTGATAATAGCCATGTTGCTAGAAGCACATCACTTGTATATCTGATACACAGAATATCAGATTCAAAGATAGTTACAAGTCTACAGACAATTTTAATCTGTATGGTAGGAAGAGAGAAGTAATTCCACAGTGATGTTCTCAAATTAACCATGGATTATTCTTGTAGTAGGGAAATGAACAATTTCTTACAAATGTAACATCAATCACAGTATCTCATTTTGAAATACTAGCACCCTGGATATGATAGAAAAAATAGGTACTTCCAGTATATTATATACAATTTAAATTCTATAGTGAGCAAGTTAATACTTTCCAAACAAAATTAAGAGCATTAATTGAGTAAAATTTATCTACATGTTACACTTTTCTTTAATCTGTAAACAAAAATGGATAACATATTTATAGAAGAAAATAAAGATCAACCATTTTTTAAAAGTTCAGGAGAAATGAAAGTAAAATTTCAAATCAGGAACCACCAATATCTATGCAATATGCATGCTAGAAAGGAGGCTTCCCAAGGCAATGTGGAATATGAATTTTACAACAGAATATATACTCAAATATAATATTTTCTGTTCCAGTATTTAATTTGTTTACATATTATTAAATTTAATAATAAGAAATTTTAATTTGCTAAACATTTAACATTTGGAAGATCTTTTTTCCCCTGAATTGCAATTTCCTGGCAGCAGAAAAGAATTGGTACATACTTGTTTAAAAAACAAAGCAAAGAAAGAAAAAAGTAATAGTTTTCAAACACTCCTAAACAAGTAGTTACAGGACAGATCACAGAGTTTGTTATGGGCTACCATATGATCTTTTCAGATTTTTCCTTCTAACTGCTCCAGCATATAGGAGGCTAGAAGGAATAAATATGTTTTACCATCACAATAAATTTCTTTTTCTTTTGTGAAATATAACATGTGTACCAAAAAGCAATAAATTGCAAAGCAAAACATCACAATCAGTTGTAGAACATATTTCAGAGCTTGCCATGGGCTACAATTCTAAAATTTTAGGTTTTACTTCTAGCTGCTCTAAAATACTGGAGACTAAAAGAGATATCAATTTAATGACTCAGCAATCATATTCATTTGTTCAATTCTATCTTCTCTGTATAACTCCACCATCAACTTTGATTTTTCTATCCCTCTCTTTAGGGGTGTTTGGGCTATGGCCATTCTAACATTTTCATTTCAGAAGGTTCTTTAAAAAATATGGGGTCAGGAGATGGAACTATTTGATGTTGCAGAGAGGCTGAGCCCTCTAGATTTCAGGGCTTGCCTGGACAAGGGACCCATCTGGAGGTTGTAGGTTTCTGAAAAGTTACTCTAGTGCATGGAACCATTTTGGAATCTTATATATTGCCCTAGGAGTTCTTTAAGATTGGTTAGAATGGTCCTGGTTGGGATTTCACAGGTTGTGATAGGTAGCAATATCTAACTGAAGCATGCATGAAGGCAACCTACAGAGTGGCCTCTTGACTCTAAACTCTCTGCCATTGATAATTTATTTGTTACACTCATTTTCTCTCCTTTGGTCAGGATGATTTTGTTGATCTCACAGTGCCAGGGCTGGACTCATCCCTGGGAGTCATCTCCCATGCTGCTAGGAAGACTTTCACCCCTGGATACCATGTCCCATTGTTCCAGTTTACTAGCTGCCAGAATGCAGCACACCAGAGACAGACTGGCTTTTAATAAAAGGGAATTAATTTCATTAGTTCTTCAGAGGAAAGGCAGCTAACTTTCAACAAAGGTTTTTTCTTATGTGGGAAGGCACAGGGTGATCTCTGCTGGCTTCCTCTCCAGGCCTCTGGGTTCCAACAACTTTCCCTGGGGTGATTTCTTTCTGCATCTCCAAAGGTCTGGGCTGAGCTGTGAGTGTAGAGATGAGGTATACTAAGCTTCTTGGGCTTTGCTATGTTGCGCTCTCTCATTTAAGCATCAACCAATTAAATCAAACATCATTCATTACAACAGGCACACCTCTTAGCTGACTGCAGATGTAATGAGCAAAAGATGAGGTTTGCATACCATTGGCTCATGTCCACAGCAACAGATCTATGTACCTTCACCAGGCTAAGTTGACAACTGAATCTAACTACTATACCCATGTAAGGGGGGGAGGGCAATAATTTCACTTTAAGAGTTGGGCTTAGAGAAAGTGAGGCTACATTTGAGCAACAAAAGAGGTCCTCCAGGGGTAGCTCTCAGGCATACCTATAGGTAGGCTAAGCAGTGTGCTTACTTACATTAGATTCACAAGAGTAAGCTTCAAGATCAAGGGCTTGGCCTATAGATTTGGGTGTCCATAGAGTTTGACACAGTATCAGGGGATTCCTTGAGGGTAAAATTTAATAGTTCCATACATTTTCCCCCATCCCTCAAGGGACTTTGCCAATACTTTTTGATTATCTGCTTGATATACTCTAGGATGTGTATAAGCATTATATTAAGCTATACAGGATTAAAGGACTTATTTCTTATCCTGGGCTCCCAGTGCTTCAATTGTTCAAATGAGCTATACTTATGGGTTGAGCTAGATTATGTGCTACAAAAATTAGGTTCCAAACCAAATAAATTTTTCTTCCTTTGATCTCAAAGAGTATGTATGGTTCTAAAACATAGATAATGCCTTCATTAGCATTGTGTTATTAATTACTTTAACCCCAACCAGATATTTAGGGTTTGTTCTTACCTCTAAATATCAAGATATAGACATAAAACAGCCTGTCAAAATCCAGAAATAATAATTACCTCTCCAGACTAAATGTGTCTGCTATAAAGCTTACAGTCTAGGCCCCTGTTTTCTTGTAAGCATTTTCTAAAAGAGACCATATCATAATTGTTCTTTCATTTCTGTCTTATTTTGCTTCAGCAAATGACCCACACATTCATTCACATCATTTCATGCTCCACAACTTTGTTTCTCTTTGTAGCAGCACAATATTTGATCATATGTATGCACTATAGTTCACCAATCTACTTCTCAGTCAGTGCATCCTTCATGCACCTGCATTCATCTGGCATCATGTATAGTGGCCAAAGTCTGCAGTCCATCAACACTCTCAATTTTAGATGATTTCATTGCTCCTATGAGAGAAAGTAAACCAATAAACACACCCTCACCAAATAGGAAACTTTAACCTCTTCTTAACTCTTGTTCCTCCCCCATTATTTGCATCTACTGCTGCTGCGGTAGTGCTGATATTTTCTTGTAAACATAGCCCATAGCATGCAATAGCAGTTTTCCCTCTGTATCCTAGACTTAAACATTCTTTGTACATGAATCGTAGTTTTGAGGTACTTCTTGCAAGAACTAATTTATATTCCTAGTTTCAATCAATGGGACACATAGGCCTATACAACACCTTTCAATCTTGGTCATCATCAATATGTTAATATTACTTATAGACCCACCACAGAACTGCCTTTATTTGTATCTATTCCCTTACATTAGAGTTCAACCTCATTAGCTAATTGTTCACTATCTCTAGCTTCTATGGATCTCTAAGTGCCCAATATTATGCAATATAAGCTTCTGATTTTACCTTTACCATGGTCATAAAAGTGAAATCATACAATATCTATCCCTTTGTGTCTGGCTTGTGTCACTCAGCATTATGTCCTAAAGGCTCATCCCTCTTATCATGTGCTTCAGGATGTAAATTCATCTTGCTGCTGCAAAATATTCCATCACATGTATATATCACATTATGTTAATCCACTTGTCTGTTGATGAGCATTTGGTTTGTTTCCATCTTCAGGCAATTGTGAATAATGCTTCTATGAACATCAGTGTGCAGATGTCTGTGTCATTGCTTTCAACTCTGCTGGGTATATACAAAGTAATGCTGTTAATGGGTCATAGGGCAATTCTATATTTAGTGTTCTAAGGAATCATCAAAGTCTTCCATAGTGGCCTTCCCAGTACACATTCCCACCAGCAGTGCATAAGTGGCCCAATTTCTCCACATCCTTTCCAGCATTTATAGTTTCCTGTTTTTTTAATAGCAGCCACTCCTATAGACAACTGCTGGTCCGTTGATTGGTACTGTGTTGAATCTGTAGATCACTTTGAGTAGAATTGATATCTTAACTATATTTAGCCTTCCTATCCATGAGAAAGGAATGTCTTTCCACATATTTAGGTCTTCTTTGATTTCTTTTAGCGGTGTTATACAGTTTTATGTGTACAAGTCTTTACATCCCTAGTTAAGTTCATTCTTAAGTACTTGATTCTTTTAGTTGCTATTTTGAATGGAAGTTGTTCCTTTACTGACTCTTCAATTATGTCATTGCTTGTGTATAGAAATGTTATTGATTTTTGCTCATTATTTTATATCCCACCACCTTGCTGAATTTGTTTATTAGCTCAGGTAACTTTGCTGTAGATTTTTCAGGATCTTCCAAGTATAGTATCATGTCATCTGCAAAACAGTGAAAGCTTTACTTCTTCCCTTCTAATTTGGGAAGAATTCCCTTCTAATTTGCTCTAGCAAGAACTTCTAGCATAATGTTGAATAATAATAGTGACAGTGGGCATACTTGTCTCTTTACTGATCTTAAGGGGAAAGCTTCAGGCTTTCTCCATTGACTATGATTCTGGCTATTGGTTTTTCATATATTCCCTTTATCTTATTGAGGTAGCTACCTTTGATTCTTATCTTCCAGAGTGTTTTTATCAGAAAAAGATGTTGAATATTATTGAATGCTTTGCCAGCATCAATCCAGATGATCAAGTGAATTTTCCCTTTCAATATGTTAATGTATTGTATTGCATTGGTTGATTTTCTTTTTATGAACCAGCCTTGCATTTCCTACATAAAACCCCACTTGGTCATGGTGTATAATTCTTTTAAAGTTTCTTGCATAAAACCCCACTTGGTCATGGTGTATAATTCTTTTAATGTGTTTTCAGTCTCAATTTGTTAATATTTTGTTGAGAATATTTGCATCTATGTTACTCAGAGAGATTGGCCTGTAATTTTCCATTCTTATAGCATTTTACCCAGTTTTGGTATTAAAATGATATTAGCTTCATAGAATGAGTTATGTAGGGTTCCTTTTTCCACAGTTTTTTTGGAAAAGTTTGAGCATGATTGTGTTAGTTCTTTTTGGAATTTTTGATAAAATTTTGCTTTGAAGCCATCTGGCCCTGGACTTTGCTTTGTAGGGGGATATTTTTAGACTGATTGCATATCTTTACTTGTGATGGCTTCATTGATATCTTCTCATTCTTCCTGAGTCATTGTAGCTTGTTTGTGTGTTTCCAGGAATCTATTTCATCTAAATTGTCTAGTTTGATGGCATATACTTGTTCATAGTATCCTCTAATGATTCCTTCAGGGTTTGTGGTAACACACCTCTTTTCAATTCTGATTTTGTTTATTTGCATCTTCTCTCTCTTTTTTTATTTGTCATTCTTGTGAATAGCCCATCAATATTATTGATTTTCTCAAAGAACCTACTTTTGGTTTTATTGATTGTTTCTATTCTTCTTTTGTTCTCCCATTCATTTAACTCTGCTTTAGTCATTGTTATTTCTCTTCTTCTATTTGCCTTGGGGTTAGTTTGCTGTTCTTTCTCAAGTTCCTCCAGGTGAGCAGTTAAGTCCTCGATTTTTGCTCTTTCTTGCTTTTATTTTTATTTATTTATTTATTTGCATGGGCAGGCACCAGGAATCAAACCTGGGTCTCCGGTGTGGCAGGCAAGAACTCTGCCTGCTGAGACACCATGGCCCACCCAGACATTCTTTCTTGCTTTTTAATATAAGCATTTAAGGTAATAAATTTTCCTCTCAGCATAGCCTTTACTACATCTCATGACTTCTGATAATTTGTATTCTCATTTTCATTTACCTCCAGATAGCTACTGATTTCTCTAGCAATTTCTTCTTCAACCACCTGGTTGTTTGAGAGTGTGTTATTTAATCTCCATATATTTGTGAATGTTGTAATTCTTTGGTGGTTATTGAGATCCAGCTTCATTCATGGTGATCAGAGAAAGTGTTTTGAATATTTTCAATGTTTTAAAAATTTTAAAGAAGGGCTTTGTCCTCCAGCATGTGATCTATCATGGAGAATGTTCCATGAGCACTAGAGAAAAATGTATACCCTTGTGTTTTGCGGTATAATGACCTATATATGTCTGCTAGATCTAATTCTTTTATCAAGTTGTTTAACTTCTTTATTTCCCTGCTGGTCTTCTATCTGGTTTTTTATCTATAGAGGAGAATAGTGTATTGAAGTCTCCTGCTATTTTTCTTGTAACATCTATTGCTCCCTTAAATTTTGCCAATGTCTGTCTCATGTACTTTGGAGCTCCTTGACTGGAAACATAAACATTTATGATTGTTATTTCTTGTTGGTGAATTATCCCTTTAATTTATATATAGTGTCCTTCTTTGTCTCTTATTATGTCTGTATATTTAAAGTCTATTTCATACAATATTCATATAGTTAACTCTTCCTTTCTTTTGGTTACAACTTGGGTGGAAAACCTTTTTCAATCCTTTCACTTTCAACCTACTTGTATGCTTGTGTCTAAGATGAGTCTCTTATAAGCAGCATATAGCTAGATTGTATTTCTTAATCCACTTTGCCAGTTTGTATCTTTTAATTGATAAGTTTAGTTCATTAACATTCAAATTTATTACAGAAAAGGCATTTCTTGAATCTACCATCTTATAATTTTTAGTTTATTTCTCAGATCTATACATTCTTTTCCCTCCTTCTCTTTTTATAATTTAATTTACCTTTACTGGTACTCTTCAATTCTGTGCACTCCTCCAGTCCTCCCTTTCCTTTCTTTTTTTTTTCAACTGGAAGAATTTCCTTTAGTATTTCTTGTAAAGCCAGTCTCTTGTTGACTAATTCCTTTAGGGTTTGTTTGTTTGTGAAAATTTCAACCTCTCCTTCAGTGTTGAAGGAAAATTTGGCTAGGAACAGAATTCTTGGCTGAAAGTTTTTCCCTTTCAGGATCATAAATATATCATACCACTGTCTTTTCACCTAAATAGTGCCAGTTGAGTAGTCTGAACTCAGTCTTATGTGGTTTCCCTTGTATGTAGTAGATTGTTTTCTGTTGCCATGTTCAGAATTTTCTGCTTCTCATCAACATTTGACAGACTAATCAGCATGTGTCTTGGGGAAGTCCTATTTGTATTTATTTTGTTTGGAGTTTGTTGAGTTTCTTTGACTTGTATATTATGTCCTTTATAAGGGTTGTAAAGTTTTATCCATTTATATCCTCAACTACTTTTCCTAGACCTTTACTCTTCTCTTTTTCTGGGGCACCAAAGATTGTTATATTTGTGTACTTTCTTCTCTCCTTCATTTCCCTGAGATCCAATTAAAATTTTTCTCTTTTTTTGCCATTTGCTGCTTTGAGTATTCAAAATCAATTATCGTATTCTTTACTTTGCTTATTCTTTCTTCTGTCCCTTCTGTGTCTCTAGTATGTTTTTTATTTGGTCAACATAACCTTTAATCTCTGTGATGTCTGCTATTTTCATATTTATTCTTTCAAATTCTTCTTTATGTTCTTCTACTGTCTTCTTGATCTCCTTTATGTCACTAGTCATCCCACTTATTTCATTTAGTAGAGTTATATGAAAATCTTTGATTTGTTGTTCCAATGCCTGTGTCTCTGCTGGTGCTTTAATTTAGTCATTAAGCAAGCTATATCTATCTGCATTGGGATACACTCAGTGATTTTCTGTTGTTTTCATTGTATGTAAATATCTTGATTTATTTATTTTGGAAGTTGATTTCCTCTGGTAATCTGAAGTTTTGTGTTGCCCAATGGATGTGTAGCAAGATGCAGTGTATAGAATGAGGCACAACAGTATGATGATGCATTGCAGTTCGGGTAGAGGTGCCAGTTGGGGATGCTATGCTCGTGCCTCCTAACATGGATGTCCTATTGCCAGTGGGAATGTAGCTGTGTGGGTGAACAGGCCTGGTGGTCATAACCCTTGTGTGCACTGGTCTAGGGTGTGGGACCCTTTCTGTGCATGTGTAGAGCTGTGGCAGCAGGTTGACATTTTGCCTGCATGGTCTGGGGGCAGATGTGACCCAGCTGCACAGGTCAGCACTTCCCTACAGATGGTGACATGACTGGATTCTATGTGCATGCACAGGTCTAGAAGTGCTATAAACTGATGTCCCCAGAGCTGAGGAGCATGACTGGGGACCATGTGCATGTGTAGACTTGAGAAGGCTGTAAACTGATATATCTGTGTGCAGATCTCAGAGGAGTAAGGTGAGGCTTTGTGACCTTATGAGCTGGGGCAGGTGTAGCCTGCTTATGGAGGTAAGTACCCACAGCCTTTATGCACTGGTGACAGCCTGCAGGGAGCAGGAAAGGGGAGGTAGAGCTTGGAAGTTGAGCAAGAAACATGGGTTTGGCTGCATTTGAGTGGGGTTGGGCAGTTCTGTGTACTGGAAGTTGGTGTAGGAGGGGCACTTGGAGCATGGGGAGTGGAGGTAGGTGGCAGGGCTCAGGAGCAAGGGGTGGGGTGAGTCACAAATCATGGAGCTGCATTGGTGAGGGTATCACATTCAAGTACTGTGGCTTGCTTATTTCCTAGTCCCCATCTCCCCATGCATGTATTACTCTGGGCTCCAGCTTCTGCATTAGGCTCCAGTTCTCTGCTTTTCATTTCCTCAACTTTTGCTATCAGGGCCACCTTTTATGGTGCAGATTCTCCCAGGTTGTTTGCACTCTGGAATCACTGTCTCAGTCACAATTCCATCCCTTCTCTAACTTTTTCTTTGAGCAAGGATGAACTCAATCTACCCTATTCTGCCACCTTTTCAGAAACTCTCTACTCCTTTTAATATGGGTAACAGAATAAACAACTAAAGGATTTGCTGATATAATATACCTTATTACCAGAGAATGCTAAGAATCTGAATGAAATTAAATAAAAGTGCATTATTAGACCAATAGTGGTTTGAAATTAAATGGAAATTATGGACTTTTCTTTTGTGAAGCATTTCCTTTTTTGTGAAGGGTTTCCCTTTTTACTATCATTCTAATCCTTCCCAATTATTTCAGTAAGATTACTTTTTCTTTGTCATCTAATATTGACCAACTTTCCAGCTGATTTGATGCTCCTCATGGAGTTATTTCCTGAGCTGGTCATGGGCAGTATATTAAGTAGAGCCCTTATTATCATCTTCCCAGGCTGGCCAGGACACATGGTAACTAAAGATGTCACTTGAATCAGCTGTTGTATCTTCAAGATCAACTTTTGGAGGCTCACAACTTTTGACCTCATCCAATTTTTGGACCATATATTCTATTTTAAAACCAAATTGTCAATACAACAAGTTGAAGACTTTTTAAGGAAGAAGAGAGACTTTCACTGCTTCTTCAGTCAGATAAGCTGTTCTGTGGAATTCATTCAGACACTTCCTCAGGGTTGCCAGCTTCACAGCCTGCTCTGTGGACTTTGAACTCTTCCATTACCATGATTGGGCTAAGGTATCAGTGTATTGTGGGCCTCATAGAATGAATAAAGTGTTACCTTAAAGATGGTGGTTGGTGAGGTGTGCAATTTGGTTCATCTTTCAGAGCAGCAAGTAAATAGCCAGGACTGGTAAAGAACAAGTGCTTGGGCCAAATCAGTGACTGGACACAAAATATATACCTTTCTGGCCAAGGTGGACTGTCAGAAACCCCACACAGAACTGTAAATCCTGAAAGCAGTGTAGGCTGGTGCATCCCCATGGACATGGCAGCCTGGTTCCCTGAAAGGAAAGGAAATAGACTTTACTAACAGCAGTGGCTTAGCTCAACTAAGCTCCAATAAAGGAATTAATTAACATATACTGACTACTGAAAATAGACCCCAAGCTCAGATAAAACTAGAGCTAAATGTACTAGGAGATTTTGCCCCAACAGAGAGGGGGTAGGGCTGATGGGAGAAAAAAAACAGAGGCTTTTTGGATCAGACAGCACAACATACTAAGAAAGAGGGGGGCACATAGATTCTAGAGATACATAGAGCAACATATCAATTTAAGCTCTTGTTTAATAAACCCAAGGAATGGGGGTCCTACTCTGAAAAGGATTTTATTTTTGCTTTGTTTCTATTACTTAACAGCTCATTAGATAGAACTGCAAGGGTTCTCAAGCTCCAAATTCCCCAGGCATGGACAGAATTAGGCTTGTCTGAGAGGAAAAGTGGCTGGTCAGCAGAAGGAGTTAATTCCTGGAGGCTGTGCCTTCCCCAGGAAAGATACGGGGCCCAGATCAAGTGGAATTCCATGCTCAAGGAATTCAGGCCCCAGCAACTGAAAAACTGAAGCAATTAAAGACAGCCTACAAACTCTCCTCTGCCTCAACCATGTTCCCTACCCCAGCAGGGAGAGTTTGCTGAAGTTAAGGAACCACATAAATTTACACTGGTGGAAAGCTGCTGGCAGACAAGCATCACATACCAGGCAAGATAGGAAAAACACAGAGTCTAGAGGCTTCTTAGCAAAGTATGTCAACCAGCTGGGTCTCATCCTCAGGTAAAACTGATGCAGGTGACTCTTTCTCTTGAGAGGAAGCCAGTCCAGTCTGGGAACACCTGACTGGGGTCTATGATATCTGAATAGACACTCCTAAGTAAAAACTCCAAATAGGCAGGGCAAGAAACAGAAAAATAATAACTAAAAAATTCTGAAGAGTTAAAAAAAAACACCTATGCTAGAGGTCTAGAATAAGCTGAACTGAATGTCAAAGAACAGATAGAGCACAAAGTCATCCAGCAATAAAATCTTAGGTGAAAGAGTGAAAACAACACTCAGAATAAACTAATTATGAGAAATCAAATGCCTCAATATCAGCAAAAAATGAGTCATACTAGGGAAATTGAAGATATGCCCCAGTCAAAAGAAAAACAATTCAAATAAGATGCAGGAGTTGACAAAACTAATTCAGAATGTTTGAAAATATATGGAAATTCTCTTCAAAAATAAAGTCAATGTTAAGCAAATCATCAAAAAGTATTGGCAAAGTCCCTTGAGGTATAGGAGAAAGAATATGGAACTATTAAACCTTACCATTAGGGAATCCCTTGATACTGTGTCAAACTTTAGGGAAACCAAAATCTGTAGGCCATGCCATTAATCTTGAGGCCTACTCTTGTGAAGCTTATGTGGGTACCAGAGAAGCTTAGACTACCTATAGATATGCCTAAGAGTTACTTCCAGAAGACCTCTTTTTTTGCTCAGATGTGTCCTCAGTCTCTCTAAGCCCAACTCTGAAAGTGAAATCTTTGCCCTCCCCCTTCTGTGGAAAATGATATCCAGGGGTGAAAGCCTTCCTGGCAGCATGGGAGATGACATCCAGGGATGAGTCCAGCCCTGGCACTGTGGGATCAACAATATCATCCAGACCAAAAGAGAGAAAATAAGTGAAATAAGTAAAGTATGTGTCAGAGAGAGTTCAAGCACAGTCAAGAGGCCACTCTGGAGTTTTTTTTTTTTAATGAAGGCTTCAGTTAGTCATTGCTCCCTACCATAACTGTGAAATCCCAAATGGGGCCATTCCAGCCAATCCTAAAGAATACCAATGGCAATATATAAGATTCCACAAGTATTCCATGCACTTGAGTAACCTTCCAGAAACCTATAACCTCCATATGGGTCCATGGTCCAGATAAGTGCTGAAACCTAGACAGTCCAACCTTTCCAGAATATCAGATATTTCCATCTCCCTTCCAAAATGAAAAAAGTTAGAATGGCCATAGCCTAAGCACCTGTAACAAGAGGAATGGAAAGGTCAAAGGAGATGGTGGAGTTACACAGAGGAGATATTATTTAACAAATGAATATGAATGCTGAAACATTAAATTGCTCTCTCTTTTAGTCTCCACTATCTTAGAGCAGCTTAAAGTAAAAACCTAAAATTGTGAAATTGTAACCCATGTCAAACTCTAAATATGCTCTACAACTAGTTGTGTGCATTGAAATTTATTGCTGTTTTGAATATATGCTGTTTTTTACCAAGAAAAGAAGGAAAAAATCGATTGTGATGGCTAAGAAAATATTTAAGTCTTCTAGCTTCCTCTATTCTGGAGCAGCTAGAAGAAAACATCTGAGAGGATTGTATGGTAGCCCATGATAAACTCTGGGCTCAGTCCTGTAAGCACTTGTTGAAGATTGTGTTGAAAACGATTGCTTTTTTATTACTTTACTTTGTATATACAATTTAAAAAAGTAAAAAAAAACTCAAAAAACCCCTTTATCATGAAAGTGAAAAGGCAATCTAAACAATGGGAGGAAACATTTGGAAACAGCATATCTGACAAGGATTTAATATCTAGAATATAAAAAGAAATCCTACAACAATAAAAGAACAGACAACCCAATTGTGCAAAAGACTTGAATAGACATTTCTCCAAACAGGATAAAAAAATAAAATCAATGAATTGAGAGAAGATATTACAAAGGCCATGGGCAAACAAAAAGAAGTAATTGAAAGGTTTAAAAAAATCACAGAACTTATAAAAATGAAAGAAACAGTAGAGAAGATGAAAAATAATGAAACCTACAACAATAGATTTCGAGAGGCAGAAGAAAAGATGGTGAACTGGAAGACTGGACATCTGAAATCCAACACACAAAAGAAATTATAGGGAAAAGAATGGAAAAATATGAGCAGGTCTTAGGGAATTGAATGACAATATGAAGTGCATGAATATATATATGCTGGGGAGTTCAAGAAGGAGAAGACAAGGGAAAATGAGGAGAAAGACTTACAGAGGATATTATCACTGAAAACTTCTCATCTCTTATGAAAAACATAAAATTACAGACCTAAGAAGTGCAGCATAACCCAAACAGAATAGATCCAAAAAGACATACTGCAAGACAGTTACCAATCAGATGGGAATATGCCAAAGAGCAAGAGAGAATTTTGAAAGTGGCAAGAGAAAAGCAATCCATCACATATAAGGGAAGCCCAATAAGACTATCTGTGGATTCCTCAGCAGATGCCATAGAGGTGAGAAAGCAGTGGTATAATACATTTAGTGTTCTAAAAGAGAAAAACTGCCAACCAAGAACTGTATATCCAGCAAAATTGTCCTTCAAAAATGAGGGGGAAATAAAAGTACTTTAAGACAAACAATCACTGAGAGAATGTTTGACAGCTCTGGAAGAGATACTAAAGGGAGCATTAGAGGCACATAGGAAAAGGCAAGAGAGAGAAGGATGGAGAAGAATGTAGAAAGTAAGACTATCAGTAAAGGTAAAAAGAGGAAAAAAAATACACATGACATATAAAATCCAAAAGGCAAAATGTTAGAAGTTCAGCCTTTATGGTAATAACACTAAATGTTAATCAATTAAACTCACCAATCAAAAAATAAAGACTGGCAAAATGGATTGAAACAAGACCTATCTATGAGCTATCTAAAGGACAATCATTTTAGATCCAAGGACAAAAATAAATTGAAAGTGAAAAATGGGGAAAAGATATTTCATGCAAGAACAATCAGAAAAGAGTAGGAGTAGCTATACTAATATCTGACAAATTAGACTTGAATATAAAACAATAAAAAGAGACAAAGACGGACACTATGAATTAATAAAGTAATAGTTGGAGACTTCAATTCACCATTCTTATCAATGAATAGAACATCTAATAGAAGATCAATAATGAAACAGGGAAATTGAATATCACAATAAATAAACTAGAATTAACAGACATTTATAGAACATTACACCCCGCAACAGCAGAATACACATTTTTCTCAAGTACCTATGGATCACTCTCAAGGATAGACACATCCTGGGTTATAAATCAAATCCCAATAAGTTTTAAAAAATTGAAATCATACACAACACTTTCTTGGATCATAAAGGAATGAAACTGGAAATCAATAACAGACAAAGGGCCAGAAAATTTACAAATATTTAGAGGCTAAACAACAAGTGGGTCAAGGAAGAAATTACAAGAGAAATCAGTAACTATCCCAAGGCAAATGAAAATGAAAATACATCATATCAAAATTTATGGGATGCAGCAAAGGCAGTGGTAAGAGAAATTTATTGCCTTAAATGCCTATATCAAAAAGAAGAGCAAAAATCAAGGAATTAACTGTTCATTCTGAAGCACTAGAGGAAGAACAGCAAACTATCCCCAAATCAAACAAAAGGAAGGAATTAAGGCAGATTAGAGCAGAAATGAACAAAATTGAGCACAGAAACAATCAAGAAAATTAACAAAACCAGAAGTTGGTACTATGAGAAAATCAATAAAATTTATGGACCCTGTATTACCTAGAGTTCTCTAGAGAAGCAGAATCAGCAGGAGATATCTGTAGATATAAAATTTATAAACACAATGCCTGCCCATGACAAAAAAAAGATTTAAAAATTCATAAAAGCATCTCACATAACCCTGAGAATGTAGAGTCCAGTGCCTGTAGGGCAGGCCAAAAGCTGGCAACTCCAACGAAAGTCATCAACAAACCCTCAGGAGAGGCTGGCTGGACAACCATGGGAATGGAAGAGTTTAAAATCCACAGGGCAGGCTGTGAAGCTGGTGGCTCTGATGAAGGGTCTGGATCAACTTCACAGGAGAGGCTCACTGGCCAAACAAGTAGTGTGACTGTTTCTTCTGAATTATTCCTTTTTAAATTATTTTATTTTATTTTTTTAAATACCAAAAAAACACCAAACTCAAACATTCCTATTTTGATCATTCCATTCTATGTATATAATCAGTAATTCATGATATCATCACATAGTTGCATATTCATCATCATGATCATTTCTTGGAACATTTGCATCTATTCAGAAAAAGAAATAAAACAAAAATAGAAAAAATATTATACATGCCATACCCCTTACCCCTCCCTTTCATTGATCACTAGCATTTCAAACTAAATTTATTTTAACATTTGTTCCCCCTATTATTTATTTTTATTCCATATGTTCTACTCGTCTGTTGACAAGGTAGATAAAAGGAGCATTCTGAATCCTTCTTAAAAGCCTTCTGGTGATTAAATTAAATATCATTGATTGCAGAAGACACTCCCTTTAACTGATTACAAATGTATTCAGCTGTGGATGCAGCCAACATTATCAACATAATTGTGATTTAAGTCCATGAAATGTCCTCATAGCAACAGCATTGACCTGACAAGACAACCAAGCACCACCATCTGGCCAAGTTGACACATGAACTTGACCATGACAGTCCATCCCTTGTCAACTTGGCAGCTGTACATATCATCTTAAACCATACTTAATCTCTAAATAGAAAACAATGACACACATTTTTTCCTCACCTTACTCAAATGTCCCACATACAACTAAAAACGCATTAAATCTCCCCAGAATATGGTACAAGTTGTTGGGTAATATTCACTCTTAAACTTGATATCTCACAAATTAAATACTATAACATGAACAAAACAGCATTACTGTTTTGTTTGTATTTGTGTTTGTAACAGATCTCATGTGGTCATAATTCAAATTAATCACTACCTTCTTCCAGTACCCATTCCATGTTCCCTTTACCCTCAGCAAGCACTTCAGCTAGCACTTCAGCTAGCCCTCATTCTTTGTCTGGTAAGGTGACAAAAATCTTCACTCCTGAAGTTTCAGAGCCATTGGTAGTCCTGCCTGAATTGGTTTGCTGCAGTTTTCCATTGAATTTAATTACAGAGCATGGTAGTACTAAAAGACACACTAGGGGATCTCCTATATTCTACAAAACTTCTTATTTACCTCCACTGTGTAGTTGCAGTCCCGTTTCCTCCTGATAGTCAGGATCAATCACCATAGCTAGTAGAGTAATACCCCTTCTTAGCTTGTTGATCCAATGGAATGAGTAGCCCAAAGTGACCAGGTGGCAACCTTAGATTCCAGTTCAATGAAATCATTGTTGTTTCTCCTATATAAGCACTCCCCCTTCTGCAACTAAAACCTGTAGACCAGCAGAGCTCAAGGTCACAAGGAAAGGAAGCAAAAATCTTCCTAGAGAATCACTAGAGATAATATGAGTGGAGCCATTCCCATTCCCGCCCTTTGGTTCCTGGGCTCATAAATCCTGGCTATGGGAGGAACAGTGCCATGCCATAGATGCTGATTCAGGGCATACACAGTCTCCTAGAGAACATCACCCCAGCCCTAAAGGGTATTGCACCTAGTTGGCACTGCAATTGAGTTTTCAAAAGACCATTCCACCATTTTATCAATCCAGCTGCCTCTGGATGATGGTGAACATGGTAAGAACAGAGAATTCCATGAGCATGTGCCCATTCCCACACTTCATTTGCTTTGAAGTGGGTTCCTTGATCAGAAGCAATGCCGTGTGCAATACCATGACAATGGATACAGAATTCTGTAAGTCCATGGATGGTAGTTTTGGCAGAAGCATTATATGCAGTGAAAGCAATACCATATCCAGAGTACTGTCTATTCCAGTTAGAATAAAGTCACTGTCCCTTTCATTATGGGTGTGGTACAATGTAATCAACCTGCCACCATGTAGCCTGCTGATCACTTGGGGAATGGTGCCATTTAAGGGACTGAGTGCAGGTCGCTGATGCTGGTATACTGGGCACCCAGCAGTGGCTGTAGCCAGGTCAGCCTTGGTGAGTGGAAGTCTGTGTTGCTGAGTGCATTCATAACCTCCTTCCCTACCACTAAGACCACTTTGTTCATGAGTCCATTGGACAATGATGGGAGTTGCTATGGAAAGATGCTGAATGGTATACACAGAATGGGTCATTTTGTCCACTTGATTATTAAAAATTCTTCTGTGGAAGTCACCCTGTGGTGTGCATTCGTATGGGACACAAATATCTTCATGTTTTTAGCTCATTCAGAAAGATCTATCCACATACATCTTCCCAAGACCTCTTTGTCACCAATTTTCCAATCATGCTCTTACTGAGTCCCTGACCATCCAGCAAAACCATTAGTAACAGCCCATGAGTCAGTACACAAATGCACCCCTAGCCAGTTCTCCCTCCAAGCAAAATGAACAATCAGGTTCACTGCTTGAAGTTCTGCCCACCAGGAAGATTTCCCCTCAACACTGCCCTTCAGGGACATCCCTGAAACTGCAGCTGTCCACTTTCAGGTGGTACCTGTATATCAGGCAGAACCATTTGTAAACCAGGACTAAGTATTTTCTTCCTTAGTCAACTTAGTTGAAGGAGGTTTTGAGTTGGCCATAGCTCTGGTCTGGGAAAGAGAAGGTAACATGATAGGATTGCAGACCATGGGCATTTGAGCCACTTCCTCATATAACTTACTTGTGCTTTCAGGATCTGCTCTAGCCCTATCTCATAGGTACCATTTCCATTTAATTACAGTGCTGCTGTGCATGCCCAACTTTAGAGCTTGGTGGGTGAGACAACACTCAGCTCATGATAGGCAACTCAGTTCTCATGGTAACGTGATGGTTCATGACTAAGCATTCAGTCTCTACTAAGGTCCACTAAGTGGGACAAAAGCTGTTTCTGTTGTCTCCAGCAAATGGTAGGGCTTTGCTCTAAAATCTTAAAAGTTTTTTCATTGTGATTCTCCTATAAGGGCCTGTGAAAAGCTCCAGACAGCAAATCTATTTGCCACTGTCAATTTCAGCACCATTGGACATGCTGGATCATATGGTCCAAGTGGCAAAGCAGCTTATACAGTGATCTGGCCCTGTTGCAGTGCCCTCCTGTTCAGGTCCCCACTCAAAATTAAATACTTTTCTGGTCAGTCAGTAAATAAGCTGGAGTATCACACCCAAATCAAGAATATGTTGTCACCAAAACCACTGTACAATGGACCTGAGATAACACTCCATTGATCACCTGACCTCCATAAGCCCCACTGTGACTTATGGACCAGAATGATGTTTTGGGTCCCCTGGAATTATGTCACTTCTGAACCAGTGTCTAATTATCCCCAAAATGTCTGATCATTTCCTTTTTCTCCAATGCAGTTACCTTGTAAAAAGGCATCAGTCTCCTTGGGGAAGGCTTGGAGAAAGATTAACAGTACAAATTTGTGGCAGTGTAACAGGGTCCTGCCCCAAAGGAACCTGACCCCCTCCTCATTCAAGGGGCTCTGTGTCTATAAACTGTCTCAAGTCTGGAAATTGATTAAGGAGCTGTGAGTCTTTGTCTTTGTAATTCAAGTTAGACTTTTCTGTTCACATGACCTAAAATTTTTTGGGTTATATAGCTCAAACAAGAATTTATAACCGGTCCATCTACTGTACTTCTAGGTACCCCATGATCTGCTTCCCAAGCCACAAGTTCCTGCAAGTTAGATTACTTTGATTCCTGCTTTGAGTCTACTGCCCATTATGATAGACAGGCCCACCTTCTCTGGTAGTTATGTGTTGCCACCTTCTTCAGTTAAGTGCTTCTGTCAACTCGGGATATGATCATCCCCATTGTGTGTAAGGATTCCAACTCAGTGATACCAGTTCCCACTGTAATATCTGACCTACAGAGAAGAACAACTACAGAGCTCTTCTGGGATGATGGAGCTAGTCTCACAAATGCATTTTTTACAGTTCTGGTAAAAGGGGCATCCTCCAGACATTCCTGGGGTGTATGAGCAGGCTTTCCATGGTAAATCCACTCTAACTTTCCAATCTCTATAAGACATTGGATCTCCTCATCTACATTATACCAGCAAAGTTCTGGCATTTCAAACTCAGGTAATGCCATCCACCATTTGAACCATGTTTCAGCCAGCCATCCAAACAAACAGTTAATGCCATTTCTAACCCCTTGAACTATAACATCAAATGCAGTATCTCTGCTTAATGGGCCCACATCAATAAATTCAGCTTGATCCAGTTTTATATTCCTCCCATCACTATTCCACACCCTTAAAACCCATTGCCACACATGTTCCCCTAATTTCTGGCTATGTAAATTGGAAAACTCGTGCAGTTATTTTGGCATATAATGTACCTCCTCATGGATGACACTTTGTACCTCAACTTTTGGGGCCTGTTGGTACTTCCATCAAGTTACGGTTCTGGAAGAAATTAGGGGTGATAGGGGTGGTCATGAAAAGAATTAGAAGTATCTTCCAAGCCAATTGGTTCAGGGCATTCGTTTGCAGTTTCATCTGGTGAAACAGGATTAATTACTCAAGGGCTAATCCCTTCAGGTGGAGGCTGGGTGGCCAACTCTTCAGGGCAGTCTTGAGGGGGGAAAGATGTATCCTCAGGGTAGACTATTACAGGGTTATCTAAAAAAAGACTCAGCATGATCTAGGGTTTCAAACTATATGCTGCCATTATTAACAATCCTTATGTCACCACCCCATTTTTCAGGATCTCACTCCTTTCCAGTCAATGCTTTCACTTTATTTGCAAACACTATGCAAAATTGAGATTTCAATTTATGTTGTAAAGTTGTTACTCTAACAAGGAGATTCTGAGTCTGATTTTCAGAGGTCTCAAGTCTGGCACTACAGGAAACAAGGCACTGAGTGTAAACATTTCCATCTGTCATATGACACATAAGCTTCTCATTTGAAGCCTTCAGCTCATCCCTTCCCCTCATCAATGTATACAGCATATCTGAGAACAACCAGCCAACATTTCTGTACCTCCTACTTCCACAAAACTCTGTAAACATGTCAAAAATGTGAGAATATTAAGTTTACTTTTCACATAAAGTGGTGCAGGAAAGGGCTGCAGAAACTCAAACTAGTTTTGCAGGCAGTGAAAGGAAGCACCTCTGAAGTAAGCCTAGAACTGGCAGCAAACAGGTGGAAACAAGTTTAAATAAGTGACGCCATCTGTCCCTGGGCTTTTCTTTGTGGGAAGATTTTAACGACTGATTGAATCTCTTTATTTGTGACTGGTTTGTTGAGATTTTCCATCTTTTCCTAAGTATAGCTAGCTTGTGTGTTTCCAGGAATGTGTCTAGTTCATCTGCATTGTCTAGTTTGTTGATATATAGTTGTTCATAGTGTCATTATATTATTTCTTTTATTTATTTAGTGTCTGTGGTAATGACCCCTCTCTAATTTTTTATTTTGTTTATTTGCATCCTTTCTCTCTCTTGCTTTTTTCGTTAGCCTTGCTAGTAGCCCGTTGATTTTATTGATTTTCTCAATGAACCAACTTTTGGTTTTATTAATTCTTTCTATTGTTCTTTTGTCCTCCTATTCATTTAACCCTGCTTTAATCTTTGCTATTTCTCTTGTACTATTTGTTTTTGGGGTTGGCTTGCTGTTGTTTCTCAAGTTCCACCTGGTAAGCAGTTAAGTCCTTGATTTTTACTCTTTCTTGTTTTTTAATATGGGCATTTAGGGCAATAAATTTCCCTCTCAGCACAGCCTTTGCCACATCCCATAAGTTCTTGTATGCTGTAGTCTCATTTTCATTATCTCAGATGGCTACTGATTTCTCTGGCAATTTTTTATTTACCAACTGGTTGTTAGAATGTGTTATAAATCTTCATATACTTGTGAATGTTCTCATTCTTTGGTGGTTATTGATATCCAGCTTCATTCCATTGTGATCAGAGAAAGAGTTTTGAATAATCCAATGTTTTAAAATTTATAAAGTCCTGTTTTTGCCCCAGAATATGATCTATCCTTGAGAATGTTCCATGAACAGTAAAGAAGAATGCATATCTTGGTCTTTTGGGGTTAATGACCTGTATATGTATGTTAAGATTAATTCCTTTATCAGGCTGCTTAGCATCTCTATTTCTTTCTTGATCTGTCTGATTGTTCTCTTTACACAGGACAGTGGTGTATTGAAGTGTCCTACTATCATTGTTGAAACGTCTATCACTCCCTTCAGTTTTGCCAAAGTCTGTCTCATACTTTGGAGTTTCTGATTAGGAGCATAGACATTTATGATTATTTCTTCTTCATTCTTCTTTGCCTCTTATAAATATACAGTATCCTTTTTTGTCTCTTAAGATGTCTTTAAATTTAAAATCTATTTTGTCTGATATTATATAGCTAGTCCTCCTTTCTTTTGGTTACAGTTTTCATGGAACATTTTTTCCATCCTTTCATTTTCATTCTATTTGTATCCTTGTGTCTAAGATGAGACTTTTTAAAGCAGCACATATCTGGATTATATCCCTTAATACATTTTGCCAATCAGTATCTTTTTTCTGGTAAGTTTAGTCCATTAAAATTCAAAGTTATTACTGAAAAGGCATTTCTTGAATCCACCATCTTTTCCTTTGGATTTTGTTTCCAGACCTATATATTATTTTCCCTCTATATCTTTTCATCCTTTAAATTACCCATGCTGGGGCTCTCCAATCTGTGTCATCCTCCAGGCTTCCTTCTTCTGTCTTTTTTTCCAACTGGTAGAACTACCTTTAGTATTTCTTGTAGGGCTGCTTTCTTGTTATCAAATTCTTTCAGAATTCATTTGTCTGTGAAAATTTTAAACTCTCCCTCAGTTTTGAATGATAAATTGGCTTGGTAAAAAAATTGTCGGTGGGAATTCTTTCTCTTTCAGGATCTTAAATATATCATGCCACTGTCTTCTTGCCTCTATAATGCCAGTTGAGTAGTCTGAACTCAGACTTATGTGGGTACCCTTGCATGTAGTAGATTATTTTTCTCTAGATGTCTTCAGGATTTTTTGCTTCTCTTCAATATTTGACAGACTGATTAGTAAGTATCTTAGGGAAGGCCTATCTGGATTTATTCTATTTGGAGTTCATTGGTCTTCTTTGATTTGCACAATCATTTCCTTTATAAGTGTAGAGATGTTTCACCCTTTTGTATCTCAACTAATCTTCCTAGCCCTTTACACTTCTTTTCCACTTCTGGGATACTAATCATTCTTATATTTGTGCACTTTGTTTTGTTCATCATTTTCCTGAAATCCAATTCATGTTTTTCCATCTTTTTTGTCACTTGCTGTTCTGAGTGTTTGAAATCAATTTTCCTATCATCTAGTTCACTTATTCTTTCTTCTGCCTCTTCAAATCTTCTGTTGTGTGTCTGGAATGTATTTTTTACTTGGTCTACAGTACCTTCAGTCTCTATGATACCTACTATTTTTCTATTTATTCTTTCAAATTCTTCTTTATGCTCTTCTAGTATCTTTTTGATCTCCTTTATATCATTAGCCAGCTCATTGATGTTATTTAGTAGAATTATATGATCATCTTTGATTAGTTGTTCCAAAGCCTTTGTCACTTTCTTTGTTTTAATTTGGACATTATGGTCAGCTATATCTCTCTGCATCATCATATGCTTAGTGATCTTCTGTTGTTTTCTGACACGTAAATCTCTTGATTGGTTTACTTTGTAAGTTGATTTCCTTCTGTAGTCTAAAACTTTGTATTTGTGGGCTGAATGTGGAAGAGAATGTGGGATGATGGTGGTGCATAACAGTGTGGTGACATAGTTGCAGTGCAGACACAGTTTGAGGATGCTATACTGGTGCCTTTGAGTATGGAGTGCATGTTGTGGGTTGTAAATGTGCAGTTCAGGGTATGCATGTGTGTGGTGTAGCTCAGGTAGATCTTGGAGTGTAGGAGCAGGGTGCAGCATGGGGGACACAGAAGTAAAGTTTATCTAGCCCCAATATCTCATCCATGCTCCTGAAACATTTGGGTTTCCATTTGGAAAGGGATGTGTTAGGATCTTTGCATCAGCTGGATGATCTCCAGTTCTCTGCTTCTCAATTCTTCAATTTTTGTAACAAGTGCCTTTGTATGTGGTGTAGAAGAACCTCTTGGGTCATGTACAACATGTAAACACTGTCTCAGTGGCCTTCCCATCCCTTTCCTAGCTGTTCCTTGGAGCAGGGGTGAACTTGACCTATCCTAACCCACCTTCTTCCCAGGATACTCTATTCCACCATCTTCCTAGAAACCTATGTCCAGCTCTTTGGCAATATTTTGTGCTATCCAACGAAAAAAGCTTTGTCTATTTTACCCATCAAACCAACACCTTCTCTGCCAGGGCAAAAGCTCCTAGAACCTTAAACACTTATTCCAGTTTTCTCTGTGCTGGCGGCCTATATTTCAGTAGTCAGAATTTGTTAATTATTTATGCAAGTGAAGCTTGGTTGAGCTAGGTCCTCTTTTCTATTAAAGTCTGTTTCATTTATCCTCAGTGATCCAGAGTGCCAAGCCAGTTGGCGTGGGGTGCTGGTCTCCACAGCTTGGGGGACCTACAGTTCTGTGTGGGGTTGTCATGGTCAGGTTCATGTGTCAACTTGGCCAAGTTGTGGTACCTGTTCATCTGATTGGGCAAGCACTGGCCTGTCTGTTGCAATGAGGACATTTCATAGGATTAGGTCATGATCACATCAGCTACATCCACAGCTGATTCCATTTGTAATCAGCCAAAGGGGAGTGTCTTCTGCAATTAGTGATGCTAAATCCAATCATGGGAAGCCTTTTAAGGAGGACTCAGAAGAGACAGATTCCATTCTTGCTTTGGCTGGTGAGCCTCTCCTGTGGAGTTCATCCAGGCCATCCATCGGAGTCATTGGCTTCGCATCCTGCCCTGTGAATTTTGGACTCTGTGTTCCTACGGTCACATGAGACACTTTCATAAATTTTATATTTGCAAGTGTTCCCTGTTGATTCTGTTTCTCTAGAGAACCCTAACTAATACAGGGGTCTTAGACCATCCAGTTTGTCCAGATTGGTGTACACTGTGTGTCTGCTCTGATGCAGCCCCATGAGTTGTTCTGCACTGTTTCTGGCTATTTTCTAGCTGCTCTGGAGGGCAAACTGGAGGATGAACTAATTCCACACCTCACTACACTGCCTTCTTGCCCTCATCCTACTTCTTTGGTTTTTATGGCTAAATAAGGTTCCACTGTATGGATATGCCATATTTTGTTTACCTGTTCATCCACTGATGGACATTAAGATTGTTTATGCTTTTTTGCTATTATGAATAAATCTTCCATGAATATAAATGTACAAGAAATTGTTTGAATATCAGTTTTCAATAATTTGGGAGTATATACCCAAGATTAAAATTTCTGAGTTACACAACAATTATAAAGTTAAATATGAGCTAATAGCGAAGTTATCTCAAGTGGTTTTATCATTTTACATTCCAATCAGCAAATATGAGTTTTCCAACTTCACATAATCCCTAACAATGATTTTCCTGTTATAAAAATTTTACTCTACATCACATTTTCTTAAAAGTGTATTATTATATTAAGGAGTTTTATTGAGGTATAATTCAGAAATGATGGATCCACACTTTAAAAAGGAATAATTCAGTGATTTGGGAATACTCTCAGGTAGTTGCAACCATCACCATAGTATATTTTGAAACATTCTGTCTCCTTATAACAAAACCCCAGACACAAGTACATATCTCTATGAATGGCTAAAATCCTAACACTGACAGCACTAACTACTGGGGAGGAAGTGGAGAAACAGGAATGCTTATTTATTGTCAATGGGAAAGCAACATGTTCCAGGATCCTTGGAAGAGTTTGGCAATTTCTTACAAAGCTCTACAGCTTACAATTCAGGAATAATGCCCCTGTGATATTCCAAAGAAGTTGAAGAATTATGACCATATAGAAGCCTAAAAAATGGATTTTTATAACTGAATCACCAACTTTTAGAAATTGTAAGTGACAATTATGTCTTTGAATAGGTGAGTATTTACACAGACTCTCATACATCCATACAATGCCAGTGGAGTATTATTGATCAATGAAAAGAAATGACCTTTCAAGCCACATAAAATTATGGAGGAATCTTAAATACATATTGCTGAGTGAAAAAAATTAGTATGAATATGCTACATACTGTATGATTCCAAGTATATAACATTTTGTGAAAGGCAAATACACAAAGAGAACAAATGATCAGTGGTTGCCAGAACTCTGGGGCAGTGAATAGTGTATAGATGGATTGAAAATTATGGCAATGAAGTTGTTCTGAAGGTAATTTAATAATGGATACATGCCATTATACATTTAACAAAACCCATAGAACTCTACAACACCAAGAGTGAAACAAAGTAATATGGACTTTAATTAATAATTATGTATTAATATCAGCCCATCCCTTATAAAAAGTAATGCAAAATAATAATCATAGGGAAATTGTGTGAGAGAAAAAGAGGTATATGCAAATCATCAGCACTCTATGCTAATTTTTCTGTAAACCTAAAAATAAAACTTATTAATTAACCATAACCCACTATTACCTGTCTTTCTGGTTCATCTCCCTATCTTAGATATTGTCTTTCCAAATGTTGTCCTCTTGAAGAAAAAAGAGAGAAAGGAAAAAAAGAGCTAAGTTTAAATAAATTAAATGGGGGCAAAACAAATGGAATGAACATGGTAGGGGGAGAAACTGAGATTGCATAAGTATTACTTGCCTGTTAGCACTCTCAAGATTTTTGTTTCTTGCTTTTCTTGTAAATAATTAGGGGCAGCCTTGAACCTGTTTACTTTTTTATCTATGCAGGCTCTTTAGGAAGGAGCAGTTTGGGGGTGATGGCTTGTAGGAAGGATTCTTGTTTTTTAATGTAGGCACTTAGCATAATAAATTTCCTTCTCATCACATCTTTGCCACATCACATAAGTTCTGATATGTTGTTTTCTCATTTTCTATCATCTCCAGATGGCTACTGATTTCTCTAGCAGTTTCTTCTTTGGCCAATTGGTTGTTTAAGAGTGTGATATTTATATTTATGAACATTTTCATTCATTGGTGGTTATTGATATTCAGCTTCATTCCATTGTGATCAGAGAAGGTGTTTTGAATAATTTCAGTGGTTTTATATTTATAAAGACCTGTTTTGTACCTCCACATATGGTCTATCCAGGAGAATGTTCCATGAGCACTACAGAAGAATGTATATCCTGGCATTTTGGAGTGTAACGACCTATACATGTCTTTTAGGTCTAATTTATTTGTTAAATTATTTAACTTCTCTATTTCCTTGTTGATCCTCTGTCTCACTGTTTTGTCTATAGAAGAAAGTGGGGTATTGAAGTCTCACACAACCTCTACTCAATTTCATGCAACTTGATGAGACCAAGGTTCAAACCCAGGTACCCTGACTACTGCAATCTCCCCACCATAGCTCAGCTCCTTATATTTTTGGTAAATGATCCCACATTCCAAGACCATTCATAATAACCCACATTCATTAAGCAGCTTCTCCTAGACCCTCCCACCTTCTCCTCTAGCCATCCCCCTTTTGCAGTCCTCATTCTCTCCAATCCAGCTCCTCTTACCTTAATGATCTTAGATTTCTGCGCAATTTCTCCCCAAACATATATGGCCATATCCTCCTACCCAACTCATATATGTATGAAAACATGAATCTAGATTGGAAACCTAATGACTCTGACCATTTCCGATTGGAGAGGGGAGGCTCTGAGCCTTAAATAGGCTACTATAATACCTCTCTTCCATGAATGTCATGAGGAGTAAAAGTGGTAACTCATGGACAGGGCTGGGCATAGTGGTGGGCACAGAAAACACTTGATGCATGTGAATTTGTAACAGTGGTTCTCAATCAGTAATTATGCACAAGGAGTAATTTTGTCACCCAGGTAGGTTGCAAGATTTAGTTTAAAAAAATTAAACAAGCAATTATAAATAAATAAAGTTTATTTTGTCTAATATTAGTATAGCTACTCCTGCTTTCTTCTGGTTACAGTGTGCATGTAACATCTTTTTCCATCCTTTACTTTCAATCTCTTTGTATCCTTGTTTCTAAGATGAGTCTCTTGTAAGTAACATATATCTGTATTATATTTCATAATTCATTCTTACAATCTGTATCTTTTATGTGGTAAGTTTAGTCCATTAACATTCAAAATTATTACTGAAAAAGCTTTTAGTGAATCCACCATCTTATACTTTGGATTTTGTTTGTCAGATCTACATATTCTTCCTCCCCCATCTTTTTGTTCTTTAAATTACTTTTACTGGTACTCTCAGATTCTGTGCCTTCCTCCAGACCTCCCTCTCCTGTCTTTTTTTTTCAACAGGCAGAACTCCTTTTAGTGTTTCTTGTAGGGCTGGTCTCTTTTGACAAATTCTTTCAGGATTAACTTGTCTGTGAAAATTTTAATCTCTCCCTCAGTTTTGGAGGAAAATTTGGCTGGGTACAGAATTATTGGCTGGAAGTCTTTCTCTTTCAGCATCTTAAATATATCATACCACTACCTTCTTGCCTCCATAGTGCCAATTGAGTAGTCTGAAGTCAGTCTTATGTGATTTCCTTATATGTAGTGGATTGTTTTTCTCTTGCTGCTTTCTGGATTTTCTGCTTCTCTTCAATGTTTGATAGACTGTTTAGTATGTGTCTTGGGGAAGGTCTATTTGAATTTATTCTATTTGGAGTTTGTTGGCCTTCTCTGATTTGCATACTTATGTCCTTCATTTGATTGGGAAATTTTTCCCTATTATATTCTCAGTTAACATTCTTAGCCATCTACTCTTCTCTTCTCCTTCAGAGACATCAGTGATCCTTATATTTGTGTGCTTTGTTTTGTCCATCATTTCCTTGACACCCAATACAAACTTTTCCATCTTTTTTGCCATTTGCTGTTTTGAATGTTCAAAATCAGCTGTCCAGTCATGTAGTTCACTTACTGTTTCTTTTTCCTCTTTAAATCTGCTGTTGTGTGTCTCTAATATACTTTTTTTTGCATAGGCTGGTACTGGGAATTGAACCTAGGTCTCTGGCATGGCAGACAAGAACTCTGCCTGCTGAGTCACCATGGCCTGCCCTTAATATACTTTTGATTTTGTCTACATCAACTTTAATCTCTGTGATATCTGCTAATTTTCTATTTATTTTTTCAAATTCTTCTTTATGTTCTTGCAGTGTCTCCTTGATATCCTTTATGTCATTAGTCATCCCACTGATTTTATTTAGTAGTATTTATGAATATCTTTGATTAGTTATCCTAAGGTCTATGTCAATTCTGATACTTAAATTTGGTCATTAGGCTGGACTATATCAGTCTGTATCATGATATGCTTAGTGATCTTCTGTTGTCTTTACAGCATGTAAATATCTGTATTGGTTTTCTTTGTAAGTTAATTTCTTCCAGTAATCTAAAACTTTGTATTTGCAGGATGGATGCAAAGCAGGATGTAGGGTGTTGGGTGGGGCACAACAGTTGTGATGTTTTGAGGTCAAGAAGTCAGTGCACAAGTGCATGGGGACACAGCAGTAAGGAGAATGTGGCTGTGTGGGTGTATGGTACTCAGAGGCAGACTGCTGGTTTGTGCAGAGTACAAGGGCAGAATATCAGGGCTGCATCTGTATAGTCTCAGGAGAGGTGTGACTTGACCAAGCAGGTCAACACTTGCCCAGACATGGGGAGCGTAACTGGATACTCTGCACTTGTGTTGTTTTGGGAGGGCTGTAAATTGATGCATACATGTGCAGAGTTCAGGTGTTTAGATTGGGTTTATATGACTGTGTGGGTTGTTGGTGGGTGTAGCCTGGGTATGAAGGTAAGTGCTGTGGACTTCATGAGCTGGTAACCACCTGCATGTTCAGTGAGGGGCATGTGGGTCTTTGAAAGGGCAAGGTGAAACTATGCTTGTGCAGGAGAGATGGGTTGGACTGGAGCAGGTATGTATGTACTTGGTGTGGGGTTGTGGGGTGGGTACAGGTGGAGGCCACTTGGAGGGGGGGAGAGGTTTATAGCATTCAGGTGTGTGGGTTGCTGGTGAGTCATGAGTCATGGGGCTGCAATGGAAAATGTAGTGCATTGGATGAATTTGACTTGCTTACTTCCTCATCCTATCTCCCCATCTGTGTACCCCTGAGGGCTCCAGAATTCCATTTGGAATGGGGCACATTATGCTGTTTATACTCTCTGGATGGTTTCTGGTTCTCTTTTCCTCGGTTCTTCAGCTTTTTCAACCAGGGCCTCCATATGTGGTGTAGAAGACCCTCCCTGGTCACTTACACACTGGAATCTCCTTCTCAGTCACCTTCCCATTCCTTCTCTAGCTATTCCTTTGAGCAGGGGTGAACTCAACATGTCCTGTTCTGCAATCTTCACAGAAACTGTCTTTTGGTTTTACTTAATACCACAGAATTGTACACTTGGAAGTGGTTAAAATCAGATATATTGAAAGTTTTGTATATAAGTACTAAAAAAATTTAGTGAATATACTGAGTAAAGGGTCTGAATATTTGTTTTCACAGAAAGATAAACAAATGAACATTTTACATATGAAAAATGCCTCAACATCATTATTCATATTACACATCAAGGAAATGCAAACAAAAACTGCAATGAGATACCTCTACACAACCACTGGGATGGCTGGAATAAAAAAGTAATACAATGGCAATTGTCACCATAGATTTTGAGAAGTGAGACGCCTTATACATTTCAATATGAAAAGTAAAATGGGGCAACTGCTTTGGAAAACAGTGGCCATTCCTCAAATGGTAAAACACAGAGATACAATGTGACTCTACAATTCCATACCATGATATATACACAAGAGAAGTTAAAACAATTTCCATGCAAAAGCTTGAACATAAATGCCTGAAGAAGCATAATGTATAGTTGTTGCCATTCATCATCTACTGAACAGATAAACAAAATATGATATAGTAATGCACTGAAATATCTATTAGCCATAAAAATGAGCAAAGTATTGATAATTTAGCAACATGAAGAGTCCTGAATACATTATACTATGGAACAGAAGCCAGTTACACAAGATCATATATTATATTTTTCCATTCACAAGAATGTTAATAGGAAATACTGAGAGATGGACAGCATATTAGTGGTTGTTTTGGGTCAGATAAGAATGGAGCAGAAAGTGGAAGATATTGAGGTTTCATAAGGAGATCAAACTCATCCAAGCCATGCCCTTTCTCCCTCCTTCTCATTCACCACTGGTATATACAAATGCACAATTTGCTTTACCCTTCCTGCTCTCTATTATTTTGTGATTCTTTCTCCAAACCGTTTTTGCATATCAATCCTTCACCTGAAGGAAAAGAGCAGCAGAAATTGATGGATTTCCAAAGACTACAGTCATATTGTAAAAGTCGAATTTTTCGATGATCTTCTGCAAGCGTCAAGACTTGGGGAACAGAACTCAACAGTTTCAAGTAATTCCCTCCAGCCACTCCACTCCGCTCCACCATAATTGCAAATTGGAAGTACATAGAATGCCTAAGAACCACCAGCAGGGTCACATCAGGACTGCTTGAAATCTCTTGGTCACTGAATCCTTCTTTTCTGTCAGTTCTCTTTTCCCCATTGGGTCAAGCAGGCCTTCGCATTCCCTAGATGCTAGGTAATGCCTTGTCCAGTGAGTAATGTCCCATGTTTTCAGGGAGATTTGTATCCCTGGGGGCAGGTCCTACATGTCCAGGGGGAGCATTGAGTTCACCTGCTGAGTTGGCCAAGAGAGGGGAGGCCCCTGTGAGCCATAGCAGTAGATGACTGGCCAAGGTGCAATGGAGAGGCTCAAGGGAAGTGCCCAAAAATGTAGAACTCTGTTCCAGTGGCCATGTTTCCTGAAGATTATTGCAGAAAGATACAGGTTTCACAATATGACTATGTGATTGTGAGAGCCTTCTGTCCGGCGTTCTGTTTTTCTACCTTGTAAACAGACAGGTAGAACATATGGAATAAATGTGAATAATAGCGGGAACAAATGTTAAAATCAATTTCAGTTGAAAATGCTAGCGATCAATGAAAGGGAGGGGTAAGGGATACGGTATGTGTACATTGTTTTCTGTTGTCTTTTTTTTTTCTTCTGCTGAACAGATGCAAATGTTCCAAGAAAGGATCATGATGATGAATATGCAACAGTGTGGTGATATTGTGAATGACTCATTATACACATAGAATGGAATGATAGAAATAGAAACGTTGGTGTTTGGTGTTTTCTGGTATTTGAAAGAAGAAAATAAAACAAGACAAAAAAGGAAATAATCACAGGGGCCACTGCCCCAAAGTCACAAAGGTCTCCTGCAGTCAGTCGGGGTGACGAGCCAAGGGAGGTGGAGATGAGCAGGAGGCCCCACCCTCGGCCCAGCCCCCCAGCTGACGCGGTGCTGGCGGCAACTGCCGGTCTGGGAACCCCAGGGAGGGTCTGCTGACCCACCACTCCAACAGTCCCGGGCTTCTGGCAGCTGGAGGCCAATCCTTGAATCTGATCTTCCTTTTATCTACCTCATCAACTGACAGGTACAACGTATGGAATAAAAATGAACAGTGGGGCAAACAAATGTTAAAATCAATTCAGTTGTAAATACTTGTGATCGAAGAAAGCTAGGTGTAAGGGGCATGGTATGTATACATTTTTTTCTGTTTATTTTTTATTTCTCCTTTTGGATAGATACAAATGTTCCAAAAAATGATCATGATGATGAATATGCAACTCTGTGATGAAATTGTGAATTACTCATTCTATACACAGAACAGAATGATCAAAATAGGAATGTCTGTATTTGTTTGTTGTCTTTTGGTATTTGAAGAAAGAAAACAAAACAAAACAAAAAGAACAAATCACAGGGACCTCAGCCCCTGCATCACAAAGGTCTGTTGCAGTGAGCCTGGGGGAGGGGCCGCAGGACGTGGAGCTGAGGAGTACCCAGCCACTTCCCAGACCCCGGCCAATGAGCGGTGGTGGCTACTGAGGGTCAGGGAACCCCAGGGAGGGTCTGGTGCCCCATCGCTCCAACACTCCCAGTCTCCTGGCAGGTGGAAGCCGATTGGCGTGCCCAGCACCAAGGCATCAATGTCCGCAGTCAGGAAATGATGCCCCTGGTCGTCCTGCCCGACCTCCAACACCCAGAGTGCAACCAGATAGCCACACCTGGGGTGCCGGCTGGGTTTTCTTACCAGCGCTGAGGGCAGCAGAGCTGCGAGGTCTCCCCGACTTCTGAGCGGACTGGAGGTGCACGGCCAAAGTCAGGGGTGTTTGTGAAGGGTTTCCTGGTGTCCTGCCGGGTGGGACGTCCCCGCTTCAGGGATCGGTTTCCTGCTGAGCCGCTTCCCAGGTCCCAGGCTTAAGCCTGGCCCTGGACGATGCTTTCCCCAGCCCAGGGGTCAAGCGGCAAGGGGCGCTGGCCATTTGGGAGCGGTGGTGGGAAGATGCTGCACCTCGGCTGCGGTGTGTCCGTCGGGTGTTCAGGGTGACGAGAGCGGCGGTGGTCGGCTGGCAGGAGAGGTCAGGTTACTGGAAGGGACCCCAGAGAGTTGGGCTGCACACAGAGTGGCAAGGTGCAGTGCCCTGAGCATGCCCGATGTGGCTGTGTGCAGGCAGAAGGTTGACCGAGGGGGGCGCTGGCACAGGGTTGGCGGCCAGCAGGGTCCTGTGGTCTGGAACCTGACAGCAGGTTGGGAAGGGCCCCTCGCCACAATCTGGCTAGGCAGCACAGCCCTCCCCAGCCTCGGCTCTTGGGACTGCAGGTGGTGTCCTTAGTCTCAAGTTCCTAAATGGCTTCAGTGCACATGCTCGTGGTTGAGCTGCGAAGCTAAGCAGGGTCAGGCGTGATTCGGGTTTGGGTGGGAGACTGCCTGCCAATCGCATCTCTTTTCAGGTTGATTGCTCCAATGGTTGGTGATGGGCAACTCATTACCAGTACCGCCTGGTTGAGGAATTGAATGATTACAGACTGCCTGCACCTGTGCTGAGGGTGCCAGTCCAGGGAAAGCGGGGACTTGGGAATAAATCTGTATGTATCAGCTACACTCTGTCTTAGGAATTTGGAAAATTGTTCTTGTCTTAAACACTGACACCCGTGCATTGCATTCAGGTGGATGATCAACAGCTCACAGTCTCATCACACAGGTGTGCAGTTAGGATCATGATCATTCTGCAGACTATGAGAACTCACAGGAAGAAAAGAGCTCATACAAGCCATACCTTTTCTCCCTCCTTCTCGTTCACCACTGGTATATACAAGTACACTATTTGCTTTATACTTCTTGCCCTCTATTATTGATTGATTGCTTCTCCACACCGTTTTTGCACATCAATCCATAGCCTCCATGAAAGGAGCAGCAGGAAAAAATGGATTTCCCAAGAGCAGAGTCCCATCATGAAAATTGAATCTTTCAATGGTCATCTTCAAGAGTCAAGGCTTGGGGAACCGGTCTCAACAGTTTGAGGTAATTCCTTGCAGCCACTGCACTCCACCATAAAGGAAAATTGGATGTCCATAGAATGCCTACGAGTCACCAGGAGGATAACATCATAATTGCTTGAAACCTCTTGGCCACTGAATCCTTCCTTTGCCTCATTTCTTGCTTCCCCTTTGGGTCAAGCAGGCTTTCTCATTCCCTTTATGCTGGGTACAGGTTGGTCCAGTGAGTTCTGTCCCATGTTTTCAGGGAGATGACACGAAACAGTTCAATGGACTAAGTATAAACTAGAGGAGATGCAAAACAATAAAATCAGAGTTAAGGGGGTGTTTTAACATGGACCCCAAATATATGAAAAAGGATAATAAGAGGCTACTATGAACAACTGTAAGCCAACAAACTAAACTTAGATGACGTGGATAATTTCTTCCAAACACACAAACAACCTATACTTACTGGAAGATACATAGAAGGCATCATCAAACCAGTCATAAGGAAGGAGACTTAATCAGTTATATAATGCCTCTGTATAAACAAAAGCCAAGGACCAGATGACTTCACAGGGTAATTTTATCCAACATTCCAGATAGAACAACATTCTGTTCAAACTCTTCCAAAAATAGAATGAAAAGGAACTCTACTGTATTTGTTTATTAAAGCTGCTGGAATGCAATATACCAGAAATGGAAATGTATATACCCAGAAGATGTGAAAGCAGAGATGGGAACAGACATTTACACACCATTGATCATAATGGCAGTATTTACAACTGCCAAAAGTTGGAAATAATTCAAATGTCCATCAATAGATGAATGGATAAAAAAAATAGGGTATATACATAAAATGGAATATTTTGAAGCAGTTGGAAGGAATCGGCTCCTGAAGTATGTGATAACTTGGATGAAACTTGAAGACATAATGTTGAGTGAAATAAGCCAGACACAAAAGGAGAGATATCTAGAATATGTAAACTCACTGTCTTAAAAATGTAGAATATAGGGTACCAAGAGATAGGCAGAAACTACAGAAGGGGAGCAGTTACATAATATGCTCAGAATTGTTAAGACTGTTGAACATAAATGTTCAGGAATGGATAAAGGTGTTGGTAAGTTGTTATTGGGATTATAAGTAACACTGTCATATGGTAGGTGAATTTGATTGAAAGGGGCTGTTTAAAGTCAATTAGTCAGTGTGTCACTGATTAACACTACAAATAGAAATAAATTCTTCCATGAATTACTAAAAATATACAGCATATGTACGAAGAGTTTGCAGAGTGGTAGATGGGAAAAATTACCTAATCTGAGCTATAGTCAATATTTAACACTAATATCTTAATTTTTTTTATCAGTAGTAACAGGTGTACCATATCAATACTAGGGGTCAATAATGGGGGGGTGTTAAGTGATATTGGGTGTTTTTTATTTTCTTTTTTTATGTCTATCTGTATATATTTATTTTTTTCCATGGGCAGGCACTGGGAATCCAACCCAGGTCTCTGGCATGTATCTGTTATTTTCCTCTTTGAAACAATGAAAATTGTCTAAAATTGAATTTGATTATGATTGCACAACTAAGTGGTGATACTGTAAAATACTGATTGATACTTTGGGTGGAATTATGGTGTGTGAATATATCTCAACAAAATGTGCAGATGCAAAATAAAACCGCCCCATGTCATTTACTTTTTGTCTGTTATCAGAGAATCATATCCGAAAAACATAATTTAACATTACACAATCTTCTATGAAAATTCTGCATAAGTCTACTCAATATAAAGCAAGAAGAATTATCAATGAATATTAACTGATGAAAGATCATCAGCAGTTTTTGATTTGTCATTGCAGGAACATGCATTAATGATGAAAACTTACAACAAACTTGTGAATTCATCTATTAAAAGACTAACACAGTGTAGGTACTGTCAGTTGAATTATTATAGTAAGATTAATGACTGAACTAAAAAGGGAGTATCCATATAAATTTGAATATTGTACTGAGTATGAAAATTCTATGCTTAAGAAATGTTTACTAGAGAACATTAGAAATGCAGCAGCAAATGGTGTAAACTAAGGCCAATTTCTCTCTTGGGTTATGATATGCACTACATGATATGGAAATGCAATAATTAAACTTCTTATGGTTTTATATTTTATTCAAAAACATGGAATTTTCTGTTTATATTAACTAAATAAAAATGAACTTAATTGAGATATACTTTTCAGCATATATGAAAATGTTACTTGCTTTTCTTTAAGACTATTGCAAAAAAATCTCAAAAGCATTTTGATCTCAGCACACACATAGTCATCTTTGTGTGTGCAATATAAAATGATGCTAAATAATGTGAATTAAATGCAATGGATTCACAACTATTGTTTTGAAATAATAAAAATCACAAGGAAACAATTTGACACATTTAATTATATAATTCTTAGAAGTGCTGTTAAGTAAAAAAATATCAAAATATTAATTAAAGGGACTCCAAGAGATGTACAAAATTTACATGGAGTAGATATTAGTATCTATACCATTTGAGAGCACATTCAAGGGGGTATAAGAGTAGTTCAGTGGTAGAATTCTTGTCTGCCATGAGGGAGACCTAAGTTTGATTCCCAGTTTGTGCACTTCCCAAAAACAAATAAAAACCAGCAGAACAAACAAACAAAAATTTCAGCAAATGGTGCTGTAATAATGGGATACTCACATAAAAAATAATGAAATGTGACCTCACCATACAGCATCAAAAAGCACATTCAAATTAACCATACATTTTATGACTCCACAGATAAATGAATAAATGATTTAGAGTACAGAATAATAAACAGTAAATAAGCATGTTTCTCTGCATAGTGAGCAATCAATTGCAGCAATCCTTCTGTTATACCCCTTGGTGAAAAAATACTGCATGAAAATTGGAATAGACTTCCAGGCCAAGATGGTGACTTAACAATGTGTGCATTTTAGTTTGTCACCCAGAACAACTGCTAAATAATCAGAAACAGTACAGAACAGCTCCTGGGGCCATGTCAGTGATTGGACACACAGAGTACCACAGTCTGGACCAGGAGGACTGGCTGTGAGCCCCCCAGAACTGTGAGTTCCCCAAGTCATGGTGGCCAGTGTCCCTCCCCCACAGGCTGCTTCCCAGAGGGAAGAGGAAAGAGACTTTACCAGCAGCAAGGGCTGAGCCCAACCAAACACCAATTGTGGAATTAATTAACAAATTCTGACTACTAAAAATAGGCCTCCAGCTCAGGTGAACTTGGTCAAAGTGGAGGTCACTCATTTTTTCCTTGGCACCAAGGGGTTAGGGCTGATGGAAAAAGAAAAAAAATAAAGGAAACAGGTTTTCATGGCTGTGTTTCTACAAAGGCTTGACTGCCTTTGGATACAGTGGTAGGGGTTCTCAAGCAACAACTGCCCCAGGCATAGGCAGAAACAAGCTCATTTGAGGGCTTGTCTGGAGCATGTGCCTTCCCCAGGGGAGGGGTGAAGGCCAATTCAGATGGAATCCCTCCCTCAAGGAATTCAGACCCCAAGGGCTTGGTAATTTGAAGCCATTAAAACCAGCCTACAACATCTCCTCTGTCTCCACCACACTCCCAGCAGGTAGAATCTGCCAAAGTTAAAGGTACCACATCGTCTTATGTGGGTGGGATCTGCAGGCAGACAAGCACCACATACTGGGTGCATAAGAAAAACAGAGTGCAGAGACTTCACAGGAAAATCTTTTAACCTTCTGGGTCTCACCCTCAGGGAAAACCCTTGCAGGTGACTCTTTCCTCCTGATAGGAGGCCAGTTTGGCCTGGGAAATCTAGCTGGGGTCTATAATACCTAAGTAGACCCTCCTAAGTGTGTAGGGGGAAAGGCACCATACAAGCAGGGCAAGAAACAAGAAAACAAGAACTGAAAAATTCTCCTCTGTTAAACAAAACTTAAGCTAGAGGTCCAGATAAAGCTAAACTGAATGTTAAAGAACAGATAGACCACAAATTCATCCAGCAAGAAAACCCTGGGTGAAAGAAGTGAAAGCAATCTCCAGAATAAACTAATTAAGGTAATTAAAAGTCTAGACACCAGCAAAAAATAACAAATCACACCAGGACAATTGAAGATATGGTCCAGTCAAAGGAAGAAACCAAGAATTCAAATGAGATACAGGAGCTGAAATAATTGATTCAGAATATATGAACAGAAATAGAAAACCTCATCAAAAACAAAATCAATGAATTGAGGGAGCATATAAATAAGGCAAGGAATGAACAAAAAGAAGAAATCAGAAGGTTGAAAAAACAAATCACAGAACTTATGGGAATGAAATTCATGGTAGAAGAGTTGAAAAATACAGTGGAAACCTACAATGGTAGATTTCGAGAGACAGAACATAGGATTAGTCAACTGGAGGATGGAACATCTAAAATCCAACAAGAAAAAGAAAATGTAGGGAAAATAATGAAAAAAAATATGAGCAGGGACACAGGGAATTGAAAGAAAATATGAAGTGCATGAATATACATGTTGTGGATGTCCCAGAAGGAGAAGAGAAGGGAAAAGGAGGGGAAAAACTAATGGAGGAAATTATCACTGAAAATTTCCCAACTCTTATGAAAGACTTTGAATTGTAGATTCGAGAAGTGCAGTGTACCCCAAAGAGAATAGATCCAAATAGATGTACTCCATGATATTTACTAATCAGAATGTCAGAGGTCAAAGAGAAAGAGAGAATCTTGAAAGCAGCAAGGGAAAAGCAATCCATCATGTACAAGGGAAGCCCAATAAGACTATGCATAGGTCTCTTAGCAGAAACCATGAAGATGAGAAGACAGTGGGAAGATGTATTTAAATTATTAAAAGAGAAAAACTGCCAACCAAGAATTCTATATCCAGCAAAATTGTCCTTCAAAAATGAGGGAGAAATTAAAATATTTGTAGACAAAAAATCACTGAGAGAATTTGTGACCAAGAGACCAGCTCTGTAAGAAATACTAAAGGGAGCACTAGAGACAGATATGAAAATTGGAATACACTTAAAGAATCAAATGAAATATGTCCTTGTAAAATCAGAAATTCATTAATTTGAAAATATTTGCTAACATGAAATATATTAAAAATTATGAAATATTCTGGAGGAATAATTTTATAATATCACATGATCAATAATGAGAACCTTGCGAATTACACTAAAATGATTCAAGAAAAGCACTTACATACATTTTTATGATTAGTTCAACCAAATAATTCTTATAATGCAGGAATAAAACTATTGTACATTTATAGGGGAATGATTGAAGAAGTTTTCAGATATCTAGTAGAATGTCAATCAGATATGAAGACACAATTTTTATGATTAAGGAGGATCCTCAATTATAACCAAAATGAAGTGTTTTAAAATTTTACCTTTATTTCAAAAAGTACAAATATGACAAAATTTTTTATAATGATTTTGCTAGTATGAAGTTGTTATATTCCCCAGAAAACCCTGTATTCTTTTAATCCATTTGTGATGATACAGACCTGCTCTAGGTGGCACCTTTTGTTTCAGTTACTTCAAATGCAATGCCACCACCCCACTTAAGGAGGATGTCTGAATCCTTTTACTGGAGTCCTTTATAAAGGGATAAAAAAACAGAAAAAACCCAGAGAAGCATATAGATAAAAGCTCTGCAGAAGCTAATAAAAGACCCACAGATGCTCAGAGAGGAAATCACTGAAGCCAGAAGACGGAAGCAAGGAAATCTTGGAGAGAATGACCAGTAGACATCATCATTTAACTTCCAATTACAGAGTTATACCAGATGATGGTGTTCTGTCTTCAGAGTTCAGGTATCATTTTATTGATGCCTTAGTTGGGACATTTTCATGGCCTCAGAATAGTAACTAAGTTAATTAATCCCCATTGTAAAAACCAATCCATTTGTAGTATATTGCATCCCAGGAACTTAAGCAAACCAAACACACACACACACACACACATGCATGCATTTACATAATTTTCTTATATCAGATACAATAAATTATAGTTATGTTGAGATAAAAAGAAAACATAACCCAAATTAATTTTCATTTACTTATGACACTTTAATAACAGTTTATCTATTCCCATTTGTCCTGATAACTATCTCTGGAAAAATCATTTAACACTCATTTTTAATTTTTCCTTTCACAGAAAACTGGTAATGAATATAAAAATGAAAGATAACATTGCATCAGTAGAATGAGGTGAACAAGGACAACATATTTAATTTTTAACTAATGTATCCTCATAATGGTGTATAAATGTGACACTGTTCTAGTTTGCTAGCTGCACTCAAGAAATGCTAATGAATTTCAGTGTTTCTCTCTCAACTGGAAAGGCACATGGTGAACATGGCAATGCCTTCTAGCTTCCTCTCCAGGCCTCTTGCTTCATGAAGCTACCCCAGGGGCATTCTCCTTCATCTCCAAAGGTTGCTGACTGGTGGATTCTGTAGTTCTGATGTCTCTGCTGTTCTCATGATTCTCAAGCTTTTTCCAAATGCTCAATTAAAGGATTCCAGTAAAGTAATGAAGACCCACCTGGAATGGGGGGAATCACATCTCCCTCTATTCAAAGATTAATACCCATAATTGAGTAAGTCACATCACCATGAGGACAACCCAATCAAGTTTCCAAACTATAGTGCTGAATAGGAACTAGAAGAAATGGTTGCTACCACAAGATTGATTAAGATTAAAAAATGGCTTTTCTAGGGCAGATAATCCTTTCAAAATGGCATGTTCCACCCTCTGGACCCTAAAAATGATGTTTTTTTCCATATACAAAATACATTAATTCCATCACAACATCAGAAATCCTTAAAGTATTTCAATAACAATACAAATGTAATACAAGATTTAAACCAGCACAAAGTCTCATCAAAATTAAATGCAGGCAGGGTCTGTCGTAAGTCAACATTATCCTCTGGCTCTGGGTGTGTGAAAATTCATTTGCTGCCAACATACAAAGGAGACACAGTCATAAGATATATATAGCCATTTCAATAGGGAGAGATTGGAAGGAACAAAAGGATCACTGGACCCAAGCTGTCTTGAAAACCTGCAGGGCAATGACCATTCAATTTCAAAGTCTAAAAATCATTTATATTTGGGGCTTTAGAAAGTGGTAGTCCCACCCTTTCTAAGGATGTATGGAGCAGCTTGCCTCTGTTTGAATGCAAGGGGACCTTTTGGAGACCACCTTTTTCTTGGCTCTACCCTCTTCAAGCATCCAGGCTGCAATGGGGCTCTCTGTCATTTCTAGAGCATATGTTCAACCCTCCATGTGGTGGCATCCAGACTCTCCCTGATCCCCCAAGGAGTGTGTTGCACCCTCTCCAAGGTCTGAGGTTGGAGGACATTTTCACTGCACCAAGGTGTAAGGCCCATCTTCTGCCTTTGGGTTAAACTTACCCTCTCCACATACTTGGGTAGGTCTGCTCTCCTGGCCTGAGGATTCTTGACTCTGGAATTTTGCTTCCATAGTTCTGCTTCTGAAATTATTTTACCATCACATTGTCCCTTTTCTGCACCCCCCTAGTTGAGACTGGCAGCAGTTCCTTTTATACAAGTCCCACAGCACCCATGTTGGCTTTCTATGTAGTAAGCAAGAATTGTGCCCATCAGAAAGCAGGAGTTTCCAAAAATCCTTCCTGGATAACTATATTTCCAATCCTAGTATTTTCTGAAATGGGTGACTGGTTCTACATTTGGTTACATTCTCACATGGGGTACTATTCTCTGGGGTCTCCCTTCCTGGAAGCCTGGAATTTTACAGATCATCAATTACTGGTTTCTTTGTACCCGAGTTCAATTCTTATCTTTTTATTGTCACATTTCATTATAAGCCACAAGAAAAAGCCAGACTGCACTTTCAACGTTTAATTTGGAAATCTATTATGTTAAATTTCCAAGCTTATAGCTTTTTAAATTTGTCTTTCAGCCAAAACCACTCATCAACTTTGTCCGATTGCCATCTTAAAACATGGATTGCCTCTTACAGTTTGCAATAATACATGCTTCATTTCTGTCTAGCATACACATTTGTACCAAGTCTCTTCAAAGCATTCTAGGCCTTCCCTATCAAGTTCTTCACAAATCTTCCAGAGTCTTTCCCTTATCCCTTTACAAAGCTATTTCAACATGTTTGGTATTAGCAAACCACAGCAGCATCCCACTCTTACTAACAAAATCTGTTCTAGTTTGCTAGCTTCGTTCAAGAGATGGTGATGAAGTTCAGTGTTTCCTTCTGAACTGGAAAGGCACATGGCAAACATGGTGACATCTTCTATCTTCCTCTTCAGGCCTCTTGCTTCATGATGCTCCCCATGGGGCACTGTCCTTCATCTCCAAAGGTTACTGGCAGATGGATTCTGTAGTTCTTGTATTTCTGCTGTTCTCATCATTCTCAAGCTTTCTCCCAAATGCCTCTTTTAAAAGTTTCAAGTAAAGTAATCAAGGCCCAGCTGGACTGGATGGGGTCACATCTCCTATTCAAAGGTTAATACCCACAGTTGGGTGAGTCACATCTCCATGGAGACAACCCAATCAAGTTTCCAATCTATGGTACTGAATAGGGATTAGAAGAAATGGTTGCTCCCACAAGACTGATTAGGATTAAAACATGGATTTTCTAGGGTACATAAATCTTTTCAAACTGGTACAGTGAATGAATACAAACATGCCAGATGATCCTAAAAGATTTTAATGCATTGATTTGGTGAGATAATAGGATAGAAGGATTGGATTGCTTTTATTAATTTTTTTTGTTTTTGGTAATAATTGGTAATGTGTGCTAATGCTTTCTAAGCAAAAATATTTCTGTACATCATATGAACATAGGTAGAATTATGGGTGCATGGGTGGTTGAGTAGTAGAATGTTCACTTTCCATGCAGTAGACCTGGGTTCAATTCCTGGACCACACACCAAAAAAAGGTAGAATTCAGCTTACAAAATTCCCCATAAGACAAGAGTTAGAAAAGGGATCCATAACTCAAGATCTATAACTCAAGAATTAGGAATTCTTGAGTTGTCATAGTAATAGAAAATGTAACTTTTTTGGCTAATGAAAATTACTGAGGTATTACTCTCTTTATTCTTTCAAATACCTACTTGTAAACTTTGGAAGAAATCTGAATGAATTAATATTTGTGAATCACAGCTCACTTATTTCTTTCAGATTCTGATATTTGTTCCTGGAAAAAAAATTCATTTTTCCCCCATTTGTCATTTTACTGAAATCCTTAAATGAGAATATGTAGTGAAAGATAGCTTCCTATAAGGAAAGTTTGGTGGGTGAGATCACTATATCCTATTTTGAACTGTTGTCCCTTATGTCTTTATATAACTAACCTAATGCAAAGAATCAATAACATTAATAAGTCCAAAGGCTCTACAATATATTAGTTATTTAAATGATCATGTCAAATCATAAGACAGTAGGAATTTGAGATTTTTTTTTGTTTGTTGCTTTTGAATGATTTGGTAAAGATTGGTAATATGTGGTAGTGATTTCCAAGCAATGACATTTCTTTATATCATACAAAAATAGCTTTATTCTACTTATAAATACACTTAAAAATTAATTGGCAAATGTATATTTAACTTTAGGAATTCCAAAGCCTTGCATAATTATATAACAACAGTTATGACATTTGTGCCCAGTGAAAATTCCTAATAAAGGTTATGACCATTTTTCTTTGTATGTATTTATTTGTAAAAGTAGCAGGAAAAATGAATAAACCATCAATATTTGTAGATTATATTTGCTATTGAAATATATTTACTTTCTGATGCTTTCCTTTTATCCACATGTCCAGAGCCATCTTTGTGGCCTTATTTCTTAGCCTGTCTATGATGGGATTCAAGGTTGGGGGTACCATAGTGTAGGACACAGAAATTACAATGTCAAAAATAGGAAAGGATGTTGATGTTGGCCTTAGTAAGCAGTGAAGCTAGTGAAGAGAAATAATACAACCACTGGAAGGTGTGAAAGGCAAGTGAAATAGGTGTGGAATAGGTTCTTAACTGACCTTTTGATGGAATCTTCTTGACATTGGGGAAATTATAGACTGAGGAAATGACAATGAAATTAATACAGCAAGACTCCACAAACACAGTAATGAAGATGGGCACAATTTCTCTATTAAGTATTTTGATCAAGAAACAGCTGATAACTGGGTGTTCTTTCAGAACTGATTGAACACACTAGACCCAAAAGATAAAGAGAAGGTACCAGCTGTGTGCATTACAGTATTCAGATTCCCATGCAGCCAAGACCTCACTGCCATCTGCACACACATGCCCATATTCATGATGACTTTACCTTGCACAGGATGACAAGTGGCAGCATAGCAGTTAAAGTACATTGTTGTGAATAAGTAAAGCCCTGCAGATGCCTTACAAACTGTCAAGAATATTTGGATGACACAGCTGAGGTAGCAGATGGGGTTGTTGTGGGTCAATGACTTGAAAACTCCTTGGGGATTTGGGGATTATGATTGAAATGAGGCAGAGATCCAGGAAACATAACTTCTTCAGGAACAACTGGACAGGGCTGTGAAGGTGCTCATATAAAGTTGTGATCATGATAATCAGGACATTCCCCTTCAGGTTCCACAACTAAATGCATAAGAGTACTGAATCTAAAGTGTACACATTTTCATTGGTAGAAAATCCAATGACTATTAATTCAGCCTTTCACATCTTCCAGTGGTTGCGTTATTTCTCTTCATTAGCTTCACTGTTTACTAAGGAAAGCACATCAGAAAGTAAATATATTTCAATATTTACTCGTAACCAACTGTGAGATTTGTCATTACTGCAGCCATAATCAATAAAACATTGAAGAGAGGAATAAAACATCAATATAAAGTTTTTGAACATTTAACCTATAATGGGTGCCTGCAAATGGTAATCACACAATCAATCAATCACCCACAGAATTACTCCCATGTGCATCATCTTTGGTTTATTGATCATAGAGCATTTCATAATTCCTTTGTTTAATTGAACCAATTTTGTTTCAGTTCACATAAATCTGTTAGTGTCCAAATATATGCTGTTGAAGATGATAAATGGCTGAATATTTCTATTGCCCTTAGAAATGCCTTTATACCTTCTTGATAAATCAAGTTTGCCAATTAAAAATGCCCTATATTCTCTCCTATGACTAACAGAATCTGAGATCTTTGAAGATTGTGCCAGTTTAAAAGGATTAGGTACCCTAGAAAATCCATGTTTTAATCCTGACCCACCTTGCAGAGGTAGCCATTTCTTTTAACCTTTATTCAATACTGTAGGTTGGGAACCTGATTAGATTATCTCCATGGAGATATGACATACTCATTTGTGGGTATTAACCTTTGTCTAGAGGGAGATATGAATCCACCTATTGAAGGTGGATCTTAATTAGTTTACTTGAATTCTTAAAAGAGGTAACATTTTGGAAAGAGGTACAGAGCCATGAGATCCATGAGTGCTGGCTGAGAGCTCACACAGCCAGAGTCCTTTGATGATGAAGAAGGAAAATGCCCCAGTGGAGATTCTTGAAACAAGGAGCCAGGAGAGGAAGCCAGCAGATGTTGCCATGCTTGATGTGTCCCTGGATTTCATTGGCCTTTCTTGATGAAGGTAAAGTGTTGTTGGTGACTTAATTTGTACATTTTTATAGTCTTGCTTTATTTGGGACATTTTCACTGCCTTAGAACTGTAAATTTGCAACTTAATAGATTCCCCCTTTTAAAAGACATTCTGTTTCTGGTATATTGCATTTTGGTAGCTAGCAAACTGGAACAGATCTTGGTACCAAAAAAGTGGGGTGCTTCAGTTTATAAATACCAAATATGTTGGAATGGCTTTTTATAATGTATAAGGGGAAGACTTTGGAGGACTTGTGAGGAGCTTGATAGAGAAGGCCTGGAGTGCTTTGAAGAGACTTTTGGTAGAACTGTGGATTCTAAAGGAACCTCTGACAAGGCTCCAGAGAAAAATGAGTCATGTGTTATTGCAAACTGGAAGTAAGGCAATCTTTATTTACAAATGACAGATAATCTAGCAAAACTGACTGCTGGCTTTAGAAGGAAGGCATATCTTAAAAGACATGAACTTGTATATTTAGCAGAAGGTATTTCCAAATTAAATGTTGAAAGAACAACCTGGTTTTTCCTTGCAGCTTATAGTGAAAAATGACAGGACAGGGATAAGCTGAGAACTGAACTCCTGGGTACAAGGAAATCATAATTTATGTTCTGGAAAATTCTGGGCTTCCAGAAAGAGAGATAATAGGGAATAGTGTCCAAGAGAAGATTTACCCAAATATGGAACCAGTCAGCCATTTCAGAAAGAGCCAGAATTGGAAATGCAGTTATCCAGGAAGAATTTGTGGAAACTTCTGACTGATGGGCATGATTCTTGCTTACCACATAGAAAACAAATAAGAATGCTATGGGATCTATATAAATGGGACTGCTGCCAATCTCAACTGGGGACCTTAGGAAAGAGACGAAGTGAAGGTAAAATGTCTTCAGAGGAAGAATCACAGAGATTGGGGCTCAAGTAAAGAAGAATTGGTCCAGGAGAGCAGCATACCCAAACACTTGGAGAGGGTGAGTTTGTCCATAAAGCACAGGGTGGGCTTTCCATCTCTTTGCATTGGAAGAGTTGTTCCACCTCAGGCCTTAGAAAGGTTGGAGAATATTCCTTAGGGATTGAGGAGAGCCTGGCTGCTCCACATGGAGGGGTTGATAATAAGTCCCAGAGGTGGCAGAGAGCCCAAGTGCAGCCCAGATGCTTGGGGAGGGTGGAGCTGTGAAAACGTTGGCCTCTCCAATGTCCCCCAAGGTTGTATTGAGAAAGATGTGGGCCACTGCATAAGCCCTTGGAAAGGGCAGGACAGCTACTTTCTGAACCCCCAAAGATAAATGACTCTCATTCTGTGAAATTGAATGGAAATTGCCCTGCAGGTTTTCAAAACTGCTTGTGTCTGGTGAACCCTGTGTTCCTTCCAATTCCTCCCTATTGAAGTAGCTATATATATCCTATGGCTATTTCTCCTTTATATGTTGGCAGCAAGTAACTTGTTCTGAGTTTTACATGTCCAGAGCTAGAAGATAATCTTACCTTAGGACAGACCATGCCTGTAACTAACTTTGTACTGGTTTTAATCTTGTATCATACTTGTATTGTTACTGAAATGGTTTAAGTATTTCTGAAATTGTGATGAATTAAAGTATTTTGTTTATGGGGAAAAAAACATGTCTTTTCTAGGGTTCAGAGGGTGGAATGTGCCATTTTGAAAGAATTATGTACCCTAGGAAAGCTGTATTTTAATCCTGATCCATCTTGTGGGGGCAGCCACTTTTTAAAAAAATCCATATTCATCGCTGTAGGTTAGAAGCCTGATTAGATTATCTCCATGGAGATGTGACACACTCATTTGTGTGAAGTGAGATGTGACTTCACCCATTCCAGATTGGTCTTGATTAGTTTACCTGAATCTTTTAAAAGAGGAAACATTTTGTAAAGAGCTACAGGCTATCAGATCCATGAGAGTTGAGAGCCTATGTAGTCAGTGACCTTTTAGAGATGAAAAAGGGAAAAGCCCTTGGTGGAGCTTCATGACTCAAGAGGCCTGGAGAGAAAGTTAGCAGACATCAATCACCATGCTCACCATGTACCTTTCCAGTAGAGAGAGAAATTTTGAACTTCATAAATCTTTCTTGAGTGAAGGTAACCTCTTGTTGGTGCCTTAATTTGGACATTTTTATAGACTTGCTTTAATTGGGACATTTTCACAGCCTTAGAACTGTAAATTTCCAACTTAATAAATTCTTCCTCAGAAAAGCCATTCTGCTTCTGGTATATCACCTTCTGGCACCTAGCAAACTATGACAGAGAAGCAAAAGGAAAATGCCACTGGCAAATCCTCATGAAGAAGCCAAGGGAGAAAGCTAGCAGATGTTCCTGTCTGCCTTCCCAGGTGAAAGAGGTATCTATTTTAGCATATGCTAATCCTATTTTCTTGGGTTGAATATTTTATTCAAGTGAAGATAAATTTCATGAGTTTTAATTTTGGAAAGAAATTAGATTTAACCCAACAAATCCATAAGTAGTGAAATAGTATTACAAATTGGAAGGCCAAGACAAACAACAAATATATGATCAGTATGAAAAAATTCTAGCATCTCCCAATATGCTGCTTTGTTTGTGCAAGGAAATCTAATTTGAAAGTTGATTTCCTTATATTTTGTATATTTCTTGCTTCTGCCACACTAGTAACTTGCAATTGTGTTAATGAATCATCCCCTCATGATAATCTACAGCATTTAAATGTAAATGTCTTATTCTCTCACTTTCTGTATGTCTCTGTCTCCCTCACACTTTTTTTCTTTCTTTTGATTCCTTAATTTGATGATCTTAGAAAATTCCACTTCTGGTGCTCTAGAATTTCACAAGACTTTGCCACAAGATTAGGGTTTTTTTTTTTTTTTTTTTTTTGCTGCTTAAACATTTTAATATGGCTTCTAAGTGCAAGTAACAATAGAACATTTGGCTGTCTCTGGCCCCTTCCATCCTCAATTCACTTTTTTTTTTATTAACGGAGAGAAAAAAAAAAGAAAGAAATTAACACAACATTTAGAAATCATACCGTTCTACATATGCACTCAGTAATTCTTAACATCATCACCAATGTTTGTAGCAATGTTATTTACAATTGCAAAGGGATGGAAACAGCCAAAATGTCCATCAACAGAAGAATGGCTAAATAAAACATTAGGTTTTTATTTTTCTTTCTAAGTTACTTCTCTGGGATTTATTGGGTCTGGGTCCTTTCTTTTTAAATTAATTTCCTTCATTTTGATGAATAATTTTTAATTTTTAAAATAAAATTTTTCTTTTCCTTTCTCTTTGCTTTATCTAGAATTATTTAAGTATAGTTTCCATCATTGATATTTTTTCCTATCATTTGTCTCCAATATTCTAGTTCTCTATTTCTTACCTTTACTCTTTAGGGAATTTACCTAACATTTTCTTCCATATTTCTATCTATGGTTTCATATCTTCTATAATATTTTCAAATATAAAAAACTTTGTCTGCTTTTATGACGTATTTTTAACCAGTGGTCTTTAGAGGGTTTCTTTTTTTTTGTCATAAAAGATTTTTCTGCATGTTTGTGTTAATGTTTAATTCTCTTCCTTGCAATACCTCTGCTTATTAAGGTACTCTTACTTCTGTCAATATTATTATTCTTTTGTTCTCTGTCTTTGAAATTATAGATCATCCACAAACATCTGAGAATCTTCAGCTTCAAATTCATATTTAAAAAAGGAAGTATATTACAAGTGCAATATGCATGGACCTTGATGAACTTCACTTCACTGTAAAGGTATGTGAAGATTTTAAGGGAATTTCAAAGAGTCAGTTACTCCAGAAAAAAATATGTGTATTGTCCCAGTTGAGTGAATACTGTTACCAGCATCACAAGAAAGTTCTTGAAAATAATTAAGGGTTTCACATTTTATATTATCTATATTCAATAAAAAATTTCATTTCCTTGATCCCTCATTCCCATCTCCCTTATACAGTGCCTTTTGTCTCCAGCCTGTTGCTTCTTTGCTTCAATGTCTGCAGTCTATACATTCCATTATTTCTTCCAGGAAGGTAGTAGATTCTTCACTTTTGGGGTAGAGCACATGTGGAATTTTAATCCCTTTGTGTACAAACACTTCTATCATACAGAGAACATAATGAGTCCCCTATTTTGTGACTTCTTTCCTCATTGTCTTTGTGTTTATGCATGTAAAATTTACTCATAATTTAGCCATTCTTTGTCTTTGTGGAGTAAGTAGAAATAAATATTTTAATCTGTTGTTGTAATCCTAATTTTGCTGTGCTAAATTTCATTTGTATTTTTCTTTCTAATGCACAGAAAACATTTTAATAGTGCAACTAAATAAAATAGCGTCCTGATTTGAAAGGATGTATGTACCCTTGGAAAGCCACGTTTTAATCAAAATCCCATTTCATAATGGCAGAATAATCCTGATTCAATACTGTTTGTAATTAGATCATCTCCCTGGAAATGTTACACAATCAAGAGTGGCTGTTAAACTAGATTAGGAGAATGTGTCTCCACCCATTTGGGTGGGTCTTGATTGGTTTTCTGGAGTCCTATAAAAGAGTAAACATTTTGGAGAATGAGAGATTCAGAGATATCAGAGAAGAATGACATAGCCATGAGAAGTAGAGAGCCCACAAGCCAGTGACCTTTGGAGATGAAGTAGGAAAACATTTCCCAGGGAGCTTCATAAAACAGGAAGCCAGGAGAAAAAGTTAGCAGATGACACCTTCCTCACTAGGTGCCCTTCCAGCCAGGAGAGAAACTGTGACTGTATTCACCAGGTGCCTTTTCACTTGAGAGAGAAACCCTGAACTTCATCTGCCTTCTTGAACCAAGGTATCTATCCCTTGATGCCTTTGATTGGACATTTCTATAGACTTGTGCAATTGGAACATTTTCTCAGCCTTAGAACTGTAAACTAGCAACTTATTAATTCCCCCTTTTAAAAGCCATTCCATTTCTGGTATATTGCATTCCAGCAACTGGCAAACTAGAAAAAACAGGTACTTGTATATTTATGTATGCTGTTGAAAAGTGGATCTTAGTGGCAGAGTTGCTCTTCCAACATAAATACAGAAAATGAGTAAAATATGGAGACTTTTTTTCTGGCAGTTGACATGACAGAGCATGCAAGACAAGACATATTGAATAACAAGGTTTGAAAAATATGATTCAAGTTTTATTTTTTCTGTAATGCTAATTATAAGCATTCATATCATGCTGGATTGATTCAAACAGAGGGTTCTGTCATTTTTTACTTTCTCCATAATGTTCTCTATTTTAAAGGATTTCAGTACATTAATCAAGGCCCACCTAGAATGGGAGGAGTCACATTGCCATCTAATCAAAGGATCATGCCTAAAACTGGGTGTGCTATAAGACCATGGAGAAAATCTAATCAAATGTTTCCAACCTACAATATTGAATCAGGATTAAAAGAAACAGCTACCTCCACAAGATTGCATTAGGATTAACCCATGGCTTTTCTAGGGTACATAATACTTTCAAACCATCAAAGTATATGTTCCATTCTATAGGTAAACAACTTGAGTGATATAAAAATGTATAATAATAAAAAGTTTGTCCCATTGTTTTGTAACAAACGATCTGTAGAAATGTTGTGAATACTTAATAATAAAAATCACTCATTCCCTTTCAGTTTTGGAGTAAAAAATTTTCAAGACCATATGTATGCATATAGGTAACTTATCCATACTTATCTGTGTTTTTAGTGACAGGAAATAATACAAGAGAAAGTACTTTAAGACAGGTTCTTGGTCATTCTAACTGACTCAGTTACCAACAAATGTTATTATAGTGCTAAAAATTGTAGTATTTTTTAGAATATATCATTATTATTAATTTTCTTTATTACTTATTATATATCTTTCATTAATTATTGTGGTTTTAAAATTGAGTACACTTTCAGCTTATTGAGCTAGATGACATCACTTTAATCATTATATACATTTCTGAAACAATATGCTATAAATATTCCAGGAATATTAAAAAGCATAATATTTTTTGGAATACCTAAACTAAGAAAAAGACAAATTTAACATTCCTACCTACTGAATTTCATCCTTAGGAAAATCTAATTCTGTTACTTTGAATAATTCAGAAACCAGACAGTAATATGATTTGAATATTAATTCTTTGTTTTATTTTCACAACTGCTTATATAAGGATTTTAACTACTTTTGACTATGATGTGAAATTTAGTCTAAAAATAAATAGGCTGCTTTGTCTCCATTGTCTGTTTTAATTGGCATCAGTCAATAATAAAATCTTTCTGAGTATTTAGGGGTTCAGTATGTCATAGTTTGATCAGTGTTTGCATATTTATAGTTAGAATTATAAATAACTATACCTTGCAATTAGTCTTCTTGAGTAGCTTCCATGGCCCTGCTTCAGTAGAATCAATGTAGTGAGTCAAACCCCAGATGTAATTGGAAATATCATTGCTCTCCTCACCAGATTTTGCTTTGGTGGGAGGCAGAGGGTTGAGATGTGTAGATTTGGGGGCCTACCTGGGGAGAATTTGACTGGCAGAAGGTTCATAAAAAGCCCATCCCCAAGGTAGGTAGGATCCAGGTGACCAGCAGAGGGCACTGTGGCCCCATGGGGGTGGGTAAGGAGAAGAACAAGGGAGGAAATGAGGAAAGATGATAACATCATGGACATTGCCATTTATGGGATGTGTTTTTAATTTTTACTAAATGAGAGAGGAAACTACAGATACCATGAGCAGAGAAGTGATATGATCACACTTATATTGGACTTGATCACTCTCTGACAAAAACAGACTGACCAGGGAACTGATTGGCATGGAGAACAGAAAACTATTGCAGTACTCTTGTTGTGAGGTTGTGAGTTTGATTGTCTTGGACAGTCAGGTACTAGAAAGGTGGGATAGGAGTAATGTTTCTGGGCATGTATTTCATTATGCAGCATAAAATATTTTTCATAATTAAAACTTATTTATTGTTTATTTATTTACTTAGTCTACCATAAAATTTTGGGTTAAACCATTCATATTAAGATATTTTTTTTAGCTTTCATTTTTGAAAGAAATTCATTTTATTCCTTTAATTCTATAATCATAATATTATAATTTAGAGGGGCAAAACAATCAATAAACACTCCATCTAAATATGCAAGCATTCCAATTCCTCATAGATTGCTTCTTTGGTTATACAAATAACTATTTTTCTATAAATTTGTAAGTTTCTCCTCTCCTCTCCACCCAGACAAGGCTTATTATATAAATTCACTTTCACTTATATTACATATTTTTATTTGATTATCTTAGAAGAGTCTCTCTATTTATAGTACTTTGGAATTTTACAAGGATATGACATGGTATGATAATTTTATTTCTGTTTTAATTCATGGCTCTGGGTTTTTACATCCTTTTTTAAAAATGCATTTATTTCATTCTGAGGAATGATCTTTTTGTTTTGTTTTTTGATAGCTTTCTTATCTTTCCTTTCTCTTTCCTTGTTTTGGAACTTTATTAGTTGGCTTTCATTGTTGATATCATTGTCAAAACTATTCTCTTAAATTTTCAATTTCTCTATTATATAACAACATTTAGGAATGTGCAGCAACACTTTTTCCAGCATTAATAAAGATACTTTTATTTCTGAGAGATAATTTTCACATATTTAAAACTAGCTCTAGTTTACTGAGCTACTTTATGTCATTAGAGGGATAATTTAATATATTTTCCCTATGATTACATTTAATATGGGTTTTAGTTTTTTTTTCTATTTCTGGAATGCTTGTTTCCTCTTCATTTTTAATTCTGTCAATATTATTTTTCTTATGTTCCTGCCTTTAAATTAGATGCTTTTCCCAAGCATATTATGACCCTAAAGTGTTGGTTCAAAATTAAGGGGAGGACATTTATTTGTGGTAGAATGAGCATCATCTGGGCTTGTGAACAGCTCAAGTTCTTTGACCAGTGCTGCAGAGATTTTAAGGGTTTTAAACATCAATTATTCCAAAGAGTCATTTACTCCAGAAAGGGATTGTCCTGAGTTCTGCCTGTGGAGGGTTCATTGCCAGAATTTGACAAACCATCTTTAGAAGAAATTAATGTACCACATTATTAAATATTTGAATACCCTTAGAAATGTATAGCTCTCATTCCCACCTCAAACTTTTGCAGTGCCTTTTATTCTCCAGTTTGATGCTTCTCTACTTCAGCCTTTACAGCCCCTACATTCTACCAATTCTGTTGGGAGATATTCATTTCTTCAATCTTGAAGTGGAGATCAGAGGTGTAGTTTTATCCTCTTTTGTATGAATTCTCTTATCATACAAATCACCTGCTATTTCCACATTGTAGTGGCTTCTTTCTTCCTTTTCTTTGGCTTAGTAGGGACAAATTTTCTCTTAGTTTCATTCTCATTTTATTACTTTAAGGGGAAAATTAGAGATAAATGTGTTTTACATGTCATTGTAACAAGAAATATATTTTGTTTAATTTCATTTGTATTTTTCTTGTCTAATGCACAAAACATTATATTTTATGTTAAAACAAAGTAAGGACTTGCACATCTAGCCATAGCAACATAAACATTATCATAGTGCTAACTCTCTAAACATGTATATCATTTTGCAAAATTTGTAATGAGTAAAATATAGGAGAAAATTATTTTCAGGCAATGGATTTGAGACAGAGAACACATACTGTGAGTTCTGAAAAAATAACAGAAAATATGATGCAACTTTTTGGACTGTGAAGGCAATGATAAAATTGTTATCCTACTTTGAAGGTTGCAGAACAGAGGCCAACCTTCCAGTAGTTACAGAACTCTCCCACTCCAAAATACATATTGACAAATGTTAATATCAAAACATGGAATTAATAGCAGAAAGCATGAAAATGGTTGAAAACATACCTTATTACTCAAAGTAACAGTGTTTGAAAATGATAGGAAAGCAGTAAAATCAAAATAACCTTAAAGAAAACCTAGATTGAAAAGGGTGCAAGTATAATTCAGTGGTAGAATTCTTGCCTGACATTCAGGACACCCAGGTTCAATTCCCCACCCACACACTTCCTAAAACAAAGAAGCAAGCAAAGAAATAAGAATCAAACAAAAATTCAACAAGTGGTGCTGCAATAACAGGATACTCACATGGAAAAAAAGTGAAAGTGACCACCACCAGATTGAATATATGGAACCTAGATTGAATAAGTACAAATTAATAACAATAGATTGAAAAGCAAGTAATAACACAAAGAGATAAATACTAGATTCACCACTATTATATTCCCATACCTTATGTGAATGTTGCAAAATATCTCAGTAACAGATTTATGTCTATATTTACATTTTCATCTATATCTATGTCTATACCTGCATTTTAATATCCAATAAACAATCATTCAATGAATATATCCTTTTAATCTTGAAAAGACAGTCTTTATTCATTGAAGACATTTTGAAGAGTGTAGGTCATTTATTTTGTAGAATATCCATCAATATAGAATGGTGAGTGGAAGGAAAAAGAAGTAAAAAGGAGATAAGAATTGAGAGCCAGATTGAGGGGCTGTCTGAAAAGAGCAGTGAGCTTCAGTTAAAAGTCTACCAGCCTCAGGGTCATCCACAAAATAGGAACTGAGAATAAACTCTTTTGAAAATACTAATCTCGTGCCATCTGATTTTGTGAAAGACCCCTTGTTCCACTTTATTAATGCTGATGGAATGAAATATACAGGAAATGGATTGGCTTTTATAAAGAGGATTTATTAAGTTACAAGTTTACAGTACTAAGGCCATAAAAATGCCCAAACTAAGGCATCTAGAGATAGATACCTTGACCCTGAATAAAAGCCAAATGGTGTCTAGGATTTCTCTGTCCACTAAGAAGTCATGTGGCTGGTGCCTGAGGTCTTTGCTCAAGGTTCATTGCATTGTGCTTCTGATTCCAGTGGCTTCCTTTCCAAGCTTCTGGAGGCTCTCTCTTAGATTCTTAGTATTGTATTTCTCCAAGTTCTGAGTTGCTTGGCATCTCAGGGAAGGCCCCTGGCAATGTTTGTTAAGATCTGGTTTCTAATGACTTTTCAAACATCTGTGTCAGCACTCCCAGCATCTCTAAATGTTTGTATCTGGTCTTCCTCCCAAAATGTTTCCTTGTGTTGGCTCTTTTGAGGATTTTAGTAAACTAAGGTCCACATTGCGTGTGTGCAGTCATAACCCCATAGAAATAATCTAATCAAAAGCTCACAGTCACAACTGAGTGGATTACATCTCCAGAGAAACAACTTAACCTAAGTTTCCACTCTAAACAATAGGTCTGCCCCTGCAACATTGAATCATGATTTGAAGAAAATGGCTTCTCTTCTGTACATTACAGTTTCAAACCAGTAGTCACCTCTTGGCCATATTCAACAAAACCAAGAACAGAAAGCTCTTTGATACAGTCCAATTTGTTTAGACTCCAGGTAACAAAGAAGACCTGAGAAAGACAAAAGGCAGCTTTGAAGGGGTAAACAAAAATGTCTACATGCCAGATATTTATTCTTTTTTCTATATCCTAATTGAAATGTTTTTCTGTTTCTGAACACATGTTTTATAGTTTTAAGGAAAGGTCAGCCATTTTTTTCTTTTATTCTCTATTCTCCATTATAATAAACTTGCTATATCTTAAATTTTGCACATGTGTGTAAGTGTGTGTATGTATATGAAATTCCATTTAATTCTCTGTGCAATATTCATGTTTTTCAGGTCTATTTATGTTTTCATCTTCTATCTTATATCTTCATTTTTTAGTCTTTTTTAATCAATAAACTGCTTCAATATATTCAAGTTCCACATATTTGTTTTTCAAATCTGTGTGACCAATTATCATCTCCACATTTGTTTTTTTTAAAACATTTTTAACAAAGTGTTTTCACATTTTTCATTTGTTAAATGAATTTTTAAGTATGTGGCACAAAGTCTTAATTCAAAGTATAGCAATTTTATTATATATTTATTATATAGACTTCTGGCATATTGAGAAATCTGTTTATTGCATTTGTTCATCTACAGTTCTAAAAATATATTGGGAATGCATAAAATAGTTAATGTGAAATTTCTTATCCATTTATAAAAATAGAAAAATAAAACCATTCAATAAATCAAAAAGATGAAATCACAATTCAGCAAAATCCTAGGTAATTGTGATAAAATAAATGTAAATCATAATATTGAGATAAATATATTTTATTAAATTTTGAAAATGATTGCAATTTCATTATTTAGACAAAGTTGACAAAAATGTTAACTCTGAAGGATTTCATAGTATGTATGTAAAGTTTTCAACATATTTTTAACATATCTGTCTAATTCAAATTCTGCTTTATTTTAGGAAATAAATCATAATACAGGTAATCATTCAATCAAAAATATAAATGATTCTGAGGCAGAAAATTTAAAATTTTAGGCATTTTAAAATAAAATACAAAGCAGTATATGTTTGGAAGCTCTAAGTCCAAAATTAAAATGTTGGCAGCATCACACTTTCTCTTAAAGCTGTAGAAATATGGTTGTGGAATTCCAGCGTTATATGACTCAAATTCTGCCTTTGCCATATGAATATTTCATTCCCCCTCTTTCCCCTTTCAACAAATTTATTTTGCTTATAAGACCTCTAGCAATGCTTCATTGAATATACACTGATTTAACTTCCCTTACTTTAAATAATAGGATCTTTGAAGATCTTATTTACAAATGAGTTCTCTTTCAAAGGACAAAGTTTAGGACATGAACATCTTTGTATGGGACCTAATTCATTCCACAAAGGAAGGTAAATAAGCTAGAGCAAACACAACTTTTATCTGTATAAATGAACCCCAAATAAAATTTGTATGAGTTATATAAAACACCTGTTTTAGTTTATTAAATCTGAAAGAATGCAATAAAAAAGAAATGGAATGGCTTTTAAAAAGGAAATTTAAGTTGAAAATTTACAAAGGAAATTTATTAAGTTGAAAATGTACAGATCTAAGGCTATAAAAATGTCCAAACAAAGGCATCTAGTGAACAGTACCTTGATTCAAGAAAGGCTGATTGGTCTGGAACACCTGTCAGCTGGGAAGGCATGTGACTGGCATCTGGTGCAGTCTTCATCTTCTAATTTCAAGCATTTTCCTGAAGGTTGTTTTCTTTCCTCATCTCCAAAGGTCTCTGACTGCATGGGTTCTGAAGCTTTCTCTAAACTTCTTCCCTCTTAAAGGGCCCCAGTAGGCAACCCAAACTTAAATACGTGGAGTCACATCTCTGTGGAAATCACCTATTCAAAAGGTCCTACCCACAACTGGGTGTGTCAGATCTCAATGGAAGCAACTTATTCAAAAGATCCCAATGAGCATTATTGAATGGCAATTTAAAAGCATGGCTTTTCTTTATGGTACATAATAGTTTCAAACTGGCACATTTCATCCTCTGGATCCCAAAAAGACATGCTCTTTCTATTTACAAAATACATTCAATCCATTATAATGTTCCAAAGACTTAAACCATTTCAGTAACAATAAAATATGATACAAAGTCAAGCCCCATACAAAATTTCATCAAGGTTAGTTATAGGCATGAACTGTACCAAGGCAAAATTCTCCTCTAACTCTGGACCTGTAAAACTCAGAAATTTTCTGCTGCCAATTTATAAAGGAGGGATAGTCATAAGGTGCATATTCCCATTTCCATGGGGAGATATTGGAAAGAACACAGTAGGCACAGGTCCCGAACAGTTTCAAAAATATGCAGGGCAAACTCCACTAGGTTTCAAAGTCTGAGAGTCAATTATCCTCAGGGCTCTAGAAAGTATCTCTTTCACCCTACCCAAAAGCCTATACAGCAGCCTTTCTCATTCCAAGACTTGGAATGTGGTACACAACCTTGTGGGACACTGGAGAGACTAACTTTATCTCAGCTTTACCATCTCCAATTATCACGGTAGCACCCCAGCTCTCTGTCCTCTCCTAGGCACATGCTCAACCCCTCAAATCAGTGGGGCAGCAACAAGGCTCTTGCTAATTCTCAGGGAACATGCTCCACCCTCTCACAAGCCTGAGACACCAAAACTCTTGGAGGCAGAAGTCCTCCTTCTGCCTTTGGGGCAAACTCAGCCTCTCCGTGTGGATAGGTGGGTCCACTCTTCTGGACCAAGGTTTCTTTGCTTCAGATTTTAACTTCCATGGTTCTGCTCCTGAAGTCAATTTTCCTTCAACTTGTTCTTTTCCATCCCTTTCTGTCCATACTGGTATTGTTTCAGAATATACTGATACACAACACTCTTCTTAGTTTTCAATTTAGTATGTAAGCATCAAAACCCTAAGACTATAGAACTTTGCAGAAATCCTTCCTGGATAACTCCATCTGCAATTCTGGCTTTCTCTGAAATGACTGTTTCCAAGTTTGGTAAATCCTCATGCAGAACACTTATACAAGGAACCAGGTAGCATTTTCCACATTTAGTTTGGAAATCTCTTCCATTAAGTACCACATCTTGCCAATTTTAAATTCTAACTTCCAGCCCAAATCAAGAAATAATTTGGCTAAATTATCTACCACTTTAGAACTTCAAGTTTGCAATAACACAAGCATCATTTCTGTTTAAGGCCTTATCAGAATCATCCTTAGAGTCCACAATTCTAACAACATTCTCTTGAAGGAATTGTGGTAGTGAGATTCAGTTGTCAATTTGGCCAGGTGAAGGCAACTACTTTTGTTGCTGTGGACATGAGCCAATGGTACATGAACTTCATCTGTTGCTGATTTACATCTGCAGTCAGTTAGGAGGTGTGCCTGCTGCAATGAATGACATTTGACTTAATTGGATGGTGCTTAAATGAGAGAGCCCAATGTAGCACAGCCCAAGCAGCTCAGTATACCTCATCTCAGCACTCGCAGCTCAGCCCAGGCCTTGGGAGATGCAGAAAGTAATTACCCTGGGGAAAGTTGTTGCAACCCAGAGGCCTGGAGAGAATGCCAGCAGAGACCATCCTGTGCCTTCCCACATAAGAAAGAACCTCAGTGGAAAGTTAGCTGCCTTTCCTGTGAAGAACTAACAAAATAAATTCCCTTTTGTTAAAAACCAATCTGTCTCTGTTGTGTTGCATTCCAGCAGCTAGCAAATTAGAACAGGCATTATAGGCCCTCTCTTTCAAACTGTTCACAATTCTTTGGAAATATTTTTCTTATCCATTAAAAAAGCATTTAAAAATGTTTGTTATTTGCAAAATGCAGTAGTGACCCCACTTCCCTGGCATCAAATCTGTTTTAGTTTGTTAAAGCTGCTGGAATGCAATATATGAGAAATTTATAAAATAAAAATAATCTGTTTTTATTATAAAATAAAAATAATCTGTTCTTAGGATGTATTTTGGATTATTTTCATGGTAGATATTTCTGATATTATTATGCCTTATAACCATATTATTATTAATTAATTTTATTTCAAATTTTATGGACGTTTTGAGGTTTATCCTTGTACAAAATATCAGAACTGCATTTTGATGCCAGAACAGTATATGTTGAAACATTTTGTTGAGTAAAATAAACCAGAAACAAAAGAACTATTATTGTATGATTCCATTTTTATGAAATGTCAAGAATAAGAAATTCATAAAGATTGAAAGTAAGTTAAAGTTTACCAAGAGGCAAGAGAGCATGAAAAATATTTGAAACATCTGCAACTTTATTGGTTTGTTCCATTATTGCTGGGCAACTCCTAACAAAGTAAAATATACTTTATTTTTGTGCTCATTTCCATGAGTAGTCACCAAATTCTACTGCAAAAATCAGGATACAGAAAAGTTTCATCACTCCAAATAATCCCTTGATGCTGCTACATGAGAAATGTCAAACTCTCATCAGCTCTTACCTCCAGTAATGACATATCAATTCTGCAATTTCAACCTCTTCTGCAAGCTATATAAAGGATATCAAAGTGTAAACCAGATATAGAACTCTTGATTGATAGTTTTTCTCTTTCAGTGTATTATATTGTCCCATTGCCTTTTTGCCTCCATGCTTTCTGCTGAGAGAGCCACACTTAGTCATACCAAGATTTTCTTGTTTGTTAAAGGGAAAATGTATATGCTTTTCTTCTGCTGTTTTCAGAAGTCTCTGTCTTTACTTTTATCCCTCTGATTATTAAATGTCTAGCCATAGGTCTACTTAGGTCTATTCTGTTTAGGGTATGCTGCACTTCTTGTACCAGTAGTATTATGTCAATTATAACTTATTATAAGAGTTGGGAAATGTTAATTGATTATCTCCTTCATTTTTTTTCTGCCCACTTTCCTCTCTCTTCTCCTTATGAAACACTCATAGCATGCATATTCATGCATTTCATATTGTCATTCTGTTCCCTAAGAGCCTGCTCATATTTTTCCATTTTTCCCTATCTTATTTTGTGTGTACAATTTCAGATATCCTGTCTTCTGGTTCACTATTTCTTTGTTCTGCCTCTTAAAATCTGCTGCTGTATGTCCTCATTTTGCTTTTAATCACTTATATATTTTCTTTCATTCCCATAAGTTCTGCCATCAGTTTTTTCAAGTGCTCAAGTTCTTCAGTATGGACACCTTTTGTTTTCTTTATAACCTTCATACTTTTTTCATATTTTCCTTCAACTCATTGAATTCATTTAGGAGATATGTTCTAGCATCATTAAATATTTATTTCAATTCATGAATCTCAGTTAGGGGTTAGCTTGTTCCTTTGGTTGGGACAGATCTTCATTTTTACTGCTATAAGTTGTGACTTTTTGCTGGTGTCAATGTATCTGATTTCCATGTTTAGTTTATTATAGAGGCTATTTTATTTCTTTTGTCTGGGATTTTCCTATTAGTCAGATTTGATCTCCATCTGTTCATCTCTCTCACCAGCCAGTTTCAGTTTTGTTGTTCTACTCAGTCACCTTCAGAACCAGCATGTACAGTGTTTGGTCTCAGAGATGGGAACCGACATTGAGCACTACAGCAATGTTTCTATGGGAAAAAGAAGCCTGCTTTCTCCCATTGTTGCTCTGTTTATCATCATCCTCAAGACCTAGGTTTGCTTAAGGTCACTGAATTAATAGTTGGGTCATCCATGCTTATCAGCCAAAACAGTGTTGGTTTCCCATGCAGTGGGTATAGAACTGTTCCAGTCAGCCTGAAATAATGGAGGTAGTCCCTCAAAAATTCATTCAATTCTTTTGCATTTTATGCTCTGCTCAGTGGATGGCATTGTAAAATAACTTTTTTCTTTATATACTGTATGGCAGGGTCACATTTCATTCTTTTCCCATGTGAGTATCCCCTTATTGCAGCACCATTTGTTGAATTTTTGTTTTTGTCTGTTTTTTTTTCATTTATTTGCTTGTTTGTTTGTTTTGGGGGAAGTGCACAGGGTAGGAGTTGAACCCTGGCTTCCCGAATGACAGGTGAGAATTCTACCACTTAACTACCCTTGTACCTCCCTATTAATTAACATAATCCATCCTCATAGCTGTTTGCCTTCAGAGCACAGGTTGCACCTCATCAGGTCAGGCTGACTGCAGGTACCATTTCTCTCTTTTTTTCAGCAAAAGTCTACCTCAATATGGGTATGTGTCCACTAATTTATATGTATTGAAGTATACCCTCTGTTGTCCCAGTCTTTAGCCTTCCCCCATTAAGGGAACAGATCTCTCACTGCTACTTCTCACAGGAGTGAGGTGAGGACATTCAGACCTAGGACTGAAAATGCAGTATTGCTTTTATATTGTGATTGTAAAAACTGTGCAGCTGATACTCACTTGTGCCCATTTATCTTGTTTTTCAATTTTAGATTCTTATGATCACTAAAGGTATCCCTTAATATTTATTACTGAAGAGCCTTGACTGCCCAAATCTAACCCAATACAATTCCAAAACGATCTTGGTATATGAAGCTGGATCTAAGCAAAATTGGCCCACCTGACATGTAGAGTAGCTTCAATTTACCTATAAGTGACCTATACCTCATTATAATACTAAAAATCATGCCAGTCATGATATCAAGGTGACTATTTTCTTACACAATTTCTGTGACAAAGCATGTAATCAACCTGTTCATGCTCAATAATTGGACCTCCACTAAACTTGACATCTTGAGTCATTTTGCTCACTATCATAAAACTAGCCCATGATTTAGTACTATACAGTGATCAGAAGTATTGAAGTTCAGAGAGATGTATTCTTAGACTTATAGGTCATCTGATCTCCTGTTATATGCCTGGCAATAAGTTCTTCCTCTTCTGAAATACTGCCCATCTCAAGAAGGGTTTGACCATTTGAACAAATGAAGCAGTGAACTCAACAATTTCACTGGTATCAATTTGGCAACCCCAGAAAGTTCCTAAGAGGAGAGGGCATCTAAATGCCCAAAGTTCTAGAACACTACTATGTTGAGTGAGCATTGTAATCAAGCCTCTTGTGGCTGCTAGACTCTTTTAGTCTAGCAGCTTTGCAACCACATTTTTCTCTGTTTGCCCACAAACAAGAACCTTGGTGCCTTAATAGGATACAAATAGAGAAAATGTTTCCAGTTCCAAGTCTGGAAATGAGACAGGCTGAGTGGATCATCCAGTAAAATTGGATCAGGAAGTCAGAATAGAATTTTGACTCCCCTGGAGCTGGGAATGAGACTTGGATCCAGTTTAAAAAATTACCTTGTTTTTGGTATGACCTCTATACCTTTCTGTTTTTGAGTGCTGCTATGGATCTGGTTCAAGGCCATGGACTTCAATTTGTCTTTTGATTACACTTCTAAAAAATAAGTAATCCAAAAATTTTTATTAAATTAAACTAATTTTATTAATTTAATGAAATTTAAGTTTATGAAGCCTGATCACCTGTTAATTGGTGTGTGATATAGGTATAATGTGTTTATTTGCTCTTTAATTGTTAATCATTGCATTGTATTTCATTGTCAATTAAATGACAACATCAAGCACAGGAATATATGTGTTAGGGGTGTCTCAGAAGGAGAAGAGAAAGAAAAGGGACAGAAAGATAAATGGATAAAATCCCTGAAAACTTCATCTCTTATGAAAGACATAAAACTACTGATCCAAGAAGGCAATATACCCTAAAAGAATATATCCACATAAATCTCCACAAAGGCACTTACTAATTAGATTGTCAAAAGTAAAGAACAAACAGAGAATCTGAAAGTAGGTAGAGAAAATTGATCCATCATATACAGGGTAAGCATGATAGGATTATGTGCAGATATCTCAGTAGAAGCCATGCAGATAAGATGGTAATGATATGATATATTTAAGATTATGAAAGAGAAAAACTGTCAACCAGAATTCAGTTCCCAACAAAACTGTCATTCAAAATTGATGAAGAATTTAAAATATTGTCAAACAAATAGTTACTCGAAGAGGCTGTGGCTAAAGGACAGTGTTATGAGAAATACTAAATGCAGCATTAAAGACAGTTAGGAAAACACAGGAGAGACATGTCAGGAGAAGAGTGTAGAATGAAATCTATTAGTAAGGGCAAAAAGAGAAAAAAACTTATGACCTCTAAAATCCCAAAGACAAGATGATAGCAGAAAGTACTGGCTTTACTGTAATAACATTAAATATTAATGGAATAAAGTCCCCAATCAAAAGATAAAGACTGTAAAAATGGATTGCAAAACAGGACCAAACTATATGCTGCCCACAAGGGAATCAGTTTAGACCCAAGGACAGAAAGAGATTGAAAGTGAAAGAATGAAAAAAGATATTTCACCCAATCAAAAACCAGTAAAGCATGCTGATAACTATTTTAATATATTATATATTAGTCTTCAAATGAAAAACAATTAAAAGGGGCAAAGAAAGACCATGTGCATTAATTATAGGAACAATTCATCAAGAATTCATGATAAAAATTGTAAATATCTATGCACTAAACCAGAGTGACACCAAATACATGAGGCATGCACTGATAACATTGAAGGGAGAAGTAAACCCCTTTAAAAAATAGTTGGAATTTTCAAAACCCTGCTCTCATGAATGGATAGAATGTCTAGACTGAAAATAAGGAAACAGTGGTTTTGAATAATAGAGTAATTGGCCTAAATAGAAACATTTACAGAACATTATACCTCACAACAGAAGGATACATATTTCTCTCAATTGCTCATGGATCATTCTTCAAGCTAGATCACATATTAGGTCTAAAAATGTTTCAATAAATTTCAAAACATTGAAATTATACAAAACACTTTCTCAGATGATAATGGAATGAAGTTGAAAATCATTAACAGGTGGAAGCCCTGGACATTCATAAATATATGAAAGCTAAACAACATGTTATTAAACAACAAGTGGGTCAAGGAAAAAAATTACATGAGATATCAGTAAATATCTCGAGGAAAGGGAAAATTAAAACACAGCATTCCAAAACTCATAAGATGCAGCAAAGTCAGTGATGAGAGGGAAATATAATGTCTTAAATGCATATATTGAAAAGAAGAAAGAGCAAAATTTAAGGTATTAAATGCTTACCTGGAAAACCTATAAAAAGAACAGAAAGTAACTCCAAAGCAAATAGAAGGAAAGAAAAAACAAAGAGTGGAGAGAAATAAAAGGAATTGAGACCATGAAAAGAATTGTGAGAATCAACTAAACCAGAAGTTGATCCTTTGAGAAATTAAAAAAAGAATTGTTAGACCTGTAGCTAGTTTACTAGTTTGAAACTGTTATGTACCCCAGAAAAGCCATGTCCTTTTTTTTTTTAATCCAATCTTGTGAGGGCAGGCCAATTGTTTAAGGTATGAGGGGACCATTTTGGAAAAAGCCTAAGAGCTGTGAGAACCAGGAAATTCCATGCAGCTTTTGGAGATGAAGAAGAAAAATGCCCCTGGCAGAGCTTCATGAAACAAGAAGTCTTGAGAGTAAACAGATGTCACCATGTTTACCATGTGCCTTTCCAGTTGGGAAAGAAACACAAAACATCATTGGCCTTCTTGAAACAAAGTATCTTTCCCTGGATACCTTTGATTGGACATTTCTATAGCCTTGCTTTTAATTGGACATTTTCACTGTTTTAGAACTGTAAACTTGCAACTTAATAAGTTCCCACTTTTAAGAGTCATTCCATTTCTGATATATTGCATTCCAGTAGCTTGCAAACTAGAACACACTCCAGAAAAAAAGTCCAGGACCAGCTGGCTTCAAATGTGAATTCTACCAAGCATTTAAGAAAGAATTAGTGCCAGTTCTGTTAAAACACTTCAAAAATTTGAAGAGGAGGAAAACTAAGTATCTTATTCTATGAAGCCAACATCACCCATACCAAAGCCATAAAGTGACACTACAAGAATAGAAAATTATAGATCAATTCATCTAATATATGTAGATTCAAAAATCATGAACAAAAATACTCACAAATCAAATCCAGCAGAAAATTAAAATAATTGCACTCCATGACAAAGTGGGACTTATTGCAGGTATGTAAGAATGGTTCAACAGAAGAAAAACAATTAATGTAATATGTCACATCAAAAATATCAATGCAGAAAAAGCATATGATCATCTTGATTGATGTAAAAAATGCATTTGATAAAATTTAACTTCCTTTCTTGGGAAAAATAGTTCAAAGAATAGGAATAAAAAAGAACTTATGAAACATGATAAAGGGAATATTTGAAAAACCCTATTCCCTGTGGTTAGGAAAGTAATGTGGTGCAACCAACCTAGAGAGCAGTGACTTCACAGTAAGCAAGGTGTGAGTTGCCATGCCTACAACCCTGTATTTTGATGTATGCTTTGAGGACCTAAAAGCATAGACATGAGTGGACATTTGCACATTGGTGTTTATCATGGCACTGGTTATGTTTTGTAATGGATGGAGATGGCCCAAAAGTGATACCCCATGTCCTGCACCCCAAACCTCCATACTCCACCACCAATGCACTCAACCCATCTCTGCTAATTTGAAGGAATTATTTACCCCAGAAAACCCATGTTATAATCCTGATTCAACCCTAGGTTGTGTTCTATGTTGTGTGAATAAAACTGCTGAAAAATGAACTGAGAGATACAAGTGCTAGAGAAAATTTGGAGAGAGAGATAGAGCTATTCCCTGTGGCCAGGGAAGTAATGTGGTGTAACTTTTTGATCAGAGATTTAACTCCACCTATTTCAGGTGGATCTTGATTAGTTTACTGGAATCCTTTAAATGAATCAGAGCCCTCAGAGACAGAGCCAACAGAAACTTCAGAGCAGAACTGACACAAAAGCAGACATTTGGAGAACAGAGAAACATGTTTGGAGATATGCTGAGCCTAGCACACATCACCATATAATGTTAAGCAAGCCAGAACTGGACACAGCTGAGGGAAGCCAAGAGATGAAAGCCAGCCCTAGAAAATAAAAGTGAGGAACCCCCAAAGGAATGGAGGCTAAAACAACAGAGCCCAAAAGCAAGGGATTAACAGATGTCAGTCACATGACTTCCCAGCTGACAGAGATGTTCTAGACCCATTAGCCTTTTTGAGTGAAGGTAACTTCCTGTTGGTGCCTTAATTTGGACACTTTCACTTTCCTAGAACTGTAAACATGTAATTTATTAAATTCGTCTTTGAAAAAGCCATTCCATTTTTGGTATACTGCATTCCAGCATCTTTCAAACTAATACACTCCCAGACACCTGCACCAGTGCACACTGTAGCATATGCATAACTGCACACCTGAATCCTGGCCTCCTGTGACCAACACATTCAAGCCCCACCAACCCTGTTGCCACATACCCACAGATATGTATGCTGCCCCTGCAGCCTATCTCCTGCAATGCCTTCCCTCTACATCCAACATGCCACATACTGCCCACAAACTCTGAGCCCTATATGCACTTCACACAACCATCCCTGACTTTCTGGCCAACATCCCACACTCCCAGACACCTGCACACAGACCCTCACCATGCATAGCCCTAGGGCACATCCTGTGGCTGGACCTCACCTCATGCCCTGCACACCACCATATGCCCACCCAAACCCTGCACCATGACCCACACCCCCACAAACCATGCATTGCACCCCACTTATGCCACACTGTCCCATGACCCTCACATCTGTGCCCCATGCCATAACCTAAACCACAGCCCAAGTCCCTGTGCCTCCATTTCCTGCCCACGGGGCCAGAAAGCTTGTATCACTGACAAGCCTAGCCAATGTGCATTTCTGATTGACTGTGTACACTAGCAGCTGCCATAACCAGTTCCAAAACCCCAGGTAATTCCAAGGAGGGACCCAGGGAGCACCAGCCTAATCAGGCCCACAAGAAGTATCTCCAATGAAGTGCACACTGCCTAACCATCAGCTTTGGGGTTGGAAGCTTAATGCTCACACCAGGATGAAGGGACTTGGCTGGAATTGCACCAGGTCTCCATCTGTCTCACAGGGATGCTGTAATTGGGGAGAGGCAGTCCTGTGGGGAAGATGAGGCCCAAGAGCACCATCTGCTGGTAAGAAACAGAAAGTGCAGCCTGGCACACTGTCTAGCTTCAGAGATCCACGAATAGAGTGGCATCCCCTGCCTGAGGTTTGGGAATTGATTTGGCCAGGAAATCCTAATAAACCAAAAGCTAAAGGAGAACTTCAACACAAAATCAAACAAATGAAAAACCTCATACTTCTTAGGGAAATCAATTTCATAGTAACTTTATCAATACAATTAAATGACTCAAATCAATAGAAAATCACCAAGCTTGTGAAGATACAGACAGATACAGTCCATCCAAATGACAAAACTGAAATACCATAGGCAAAACAGACTTTGGAACAACTAATCAATGATGTTCATACAACTCTCCTAAAGAAATACACTGGGTTGGGTAATGGCATATAGTATATCAAGAGGAAAGTAGAAGGGCATAAAGAATTTGAAAGAGTGAGTAGGAGAAACAGCAGATATCACAGAGATTAAAGAGATGGTAGAACAAATTAAAAATATACTAGAGATGCACAATAGCAGATATAAAGAGGTAGAAGAAAGAATAAGAGAACTAGAGGACAGAGAAATTGAATCTAAATGCACAAAGGATAAATAACAAAGCAGATGTACAAACTTGAATCAGATCTCAGAGAAATAATGAACAACATACAGCACAAATAATAGAATCATCAGTATCACAAAAGAAGAAGAAAAGAATAAGGACTAAGAAGATTGCAGAAGTAATGGGGAAAATATTCTCAATCCTTATAAAAGACATAAGTATGCAAATCAAAGAAAATTAATGGTACCCAAATAGGCCTACCCTCAGACACATACTAATCAATCTGTCAAATGCTGAAGAGAAGGAGAAAATGCCAAAAGGAGCAAGAGGGAAGCAACTCACCACATAAAAGGGAAATCACATAAGACTGAGTGTGGACTATTCAACAATAAACAAGGAGGTAAGAAGATGGGTCTTTGTTATATTTAACATCTGCAAAGAGAATGACTTCCATCCCAGAATTCTGTAACCAGCCAAATTGTCCTTGAAAAAATTAAGGGAGTGATCAAAATTTTCAATGACAAATTCTGAGAGAAATTCTCAACAAGAAATGACCCTAGAAGAAACACTAAAGGGGCTTCATTAGGTGAAAATAAAGATGGGGGTTGGAGGACTGGAGAGGGACACAGAATTGAAGAATATCAGTATGGGTAACTTAAAGGATAAAAAGATAAAGAGGGAAAAGAATATAAAGATTTGACAAATATAAATCAAAGGATAAGATGGTAGATTCAAGAAGTACCTTTAGAGTAACAACTTTGAATATTAACAAACTAAATTCACCAATTATAAGGTATAGATTAGCAGAATGGATTAAGAATATGACCCAACTATATACTGTTTACAAGAGACTCATCTTAGACCCGAGGAAATAAACAGATTGAAGGGAAAGGATGGAAAAACTTTCCATGGAAGTTGTAGGCCAAATAAAACAGGAGTATTTTCACTACTATCAGACCAAATACACTTTAAATGTAAAGACATCGTAAGATACAGATGACACTACATATTAATAAAAGAGACAATTCAACAAGAAGAAATAGAAATCATAAATGTTTATGCAGCCAATTATGCAACTCTAATGTACACAAAGCAAACATTGGGAAAACTGAATGGAATAATGGACTTTTCAACAGTAATAGTGGGAGAAATCAGTACAGCACTCTCCTTTATAGAAAGAACAATCAGACATAGGATCAGCCAGAAAATCATGAATTTAAACATCTTGATAAAATAATCAGGTCTGAGTGACATATATACATAATTACATGACAAAACAGCCAAAAATGCATTCTTCTCTAATGATACAGGGATCTTCTCCATGATAGATAATATGCTGGACACAAAAAAGGTGTTTATAAATTTAGAAAGATTGAAATTATTTCTCTGATTAAAATGGAGTGAAGCAGGAAATCAATAACCACTAAAGAAGCAGAACTGTCACAAATACATGCGGGTAAGTGATGTACATTTAAATAATTAGGGGATCAAAGAATAAAATACTAGAGAAATTGGTAGGTACCTAGAGATGAATGTAAATAGAATACAACAAATCGGAACATATAGGACACGGCAAAGATAGTGCTGAGAGGGAAATTGTTTGCACTAAATGCCCATTTTTAAAAAGAAAAAGGGAATTTAAGGGTATAACTGCTCAACTGGAGGAACTAGAGAAAGAACAGCAAACCAACCACCAAAACAATATAGTAATAGAGTTAACAAAGATTGAAGAATTAAATGAATTGGAGAGAAAAAACAGAGTACAAAGAATCAGTGAAAGCAAAAATTGGTCCTTTGAGAAAATCAATAAAATCAATGGGCCCTTAGCTAGGCTGACAAAGAAAGAAAAAAGAGGATGCAAATAAACAAAATCAGAAATGATGTAGGGTTCTTACAATGGGCCCTGAAGAAGTAAAATAAAAATCATGAGGATACTATGAACAAATAGCCAACAAATTAGACAACTTAGATGAAATGGCTAAATTCCTAGATGCACATGAACAAGTTACAGTGATTGAGAAAAAATAGAAGATCTCAACAAATGAAGCATAAATAATGAGATTAAATCAGTCACTAAAAATCTTACAAAGAAAACCCCAAGGCCAGAAGCCTTCACAGTGGAATTTTATCAAATATTACAGAAAGAACAAAAACAAATCCTGCTCAAACTTTTCCAAAACAATGAAGATAACATCACTCTAATACCAAAACTGTTTAAAGATTCTATAAGAAAGGAAAATTAGAGGCCAATCTCTATAAAGAATAGAGATGCAATATACTCAGCAAATATTAGCAAATTGAATCCAATGACACATTTAAAGAATTATACACCACAATCAAGTGAAAATTATACCAGAATGTGAGTTTGGGTCAACACAAGAAAATCAATTAATGTAAAACAGCGTATCAATAAATTGAAAGGGAAAACTTACTTAATCATCTAGATTGATACTGAAGAATCATTGGACAAAATTCACCATCTTTTTCTCATAAAAACATTTCAAAAATTAGGAATCAAATGAAAGCTCCTCAGTAAGATAAAGGGCACATATAAAAAACCCATAGCCAGAATCATACTCAAAGGTAAAAGACTGAAATCCTTCTTCCTAAGATTGGGAATGAGACACAGATGCCCACTGCACCATTATTCAACATTGTACTAGAAGTTCTATTTAGAGCAATTAGGCAGGAAAAATAAATAAAAGCTATCCAAGTAAGAAAGGAAGAAGCAAACCTTTCATTATTTTCAGATGACATGATGCTATATTTAGAAAATCCTGAGAAATCTATGACAATGCTTCTTGAGCTAATAAACAAATTCAGAAAAGTAGCAGGATGCAATATTAATGTGCAAAAAACAGATATGTTTCTATACACAAGTCTTGACCTGAGGAGAAAATAAAGGAAAAAATTTCATTCTAAATAGCAACTAAAATAATCAAGTACCTAGGAATAAACTTAACCCTATATTGAAAAGACCTGTACACATAAAACTACCTAATATTGCTAAAAGAGATTAGAAAGATTTAAATCAGTTGAAAGACATTCACTATCGATAGATAGGAAGGTTAAATGTAGTTAAGATGTCAACTCTACCCAAATTGATCTACAGCTTCAATGAAATAACAAGAAGATTTCCAACAACCTATTTTGAAGACTTGGAAAAGCTAATCGTCAAATACAAATTGGGAGGGAAAGAGATCTTCATCAGCTAAAAGTCCCACAAAAAAGAATGAAGTAGGAGGAGTAACACTTCCTGATTTTTTTCTTTTTTTATTAATTAAAAAAATTAAACAACAAACAAAACAATAAGATATCATTCCATTCTACGTATATAATCAGTAATTCTTAATTTCATCACATAGTTGCATATTCATCATTTCTTAGAACATTTGCATCGATTTAGAAAAATAAAGACAACAGAAAAAGAAAGAAAATGATAATAGAGAAAAAAAGTTATACATACCATACCCCTTACCCCTCACTTTCATTTACCACTAGCATTTCAAACTAAATTTATTTTAACATTTGTTCCCCCTATTATTTATTTTTATTCCATATATTCTACTCTTTTGTTGATATGGTAGATAAAAGGAGCATCAGACACAAGATTTTCACATTCATAGTCACATTGTGAAAGCTATATCATTGTTCAATCATCATCAAGAACCATGGCTACTGAAACACAGCTCTACATTTTCAGGCAGTTCCCTCCAGCCTCTCCACTACATCTTGAACAACACACTTCCTGATTTTAATGCTTATTATCAAGACACAAAGGTCAAATCAGCATGGTACTGGCACAAAGGTAGAAGAACTGGCAAATGGAAAATAATTGAGAGTGTAGAAAAAGACCACCAAATCTATCTTAGCTACTCTTGAACAATGTACCCAAATAAACTTAACTGAGACAGAATATTATTTTCAATAAATTGGTACAGAATAACTTGATATCAATAGTCAAAAGAATGAAGGACAACCTTACTTTACACCCTTTACAAAAGTTAACTCAGCGTGGTGTGATGGTGGCTCAGTGGCAAAATTCTTGCCTGCCATACCAGAGGCCCAGATACAATTCCCAGTGCCTGCCCATGCAAAAAAAGGAGAAATAAAAAGTTAACTCAAAGTGGATGAAAGACATAAATATAAGAGCCAGTACCATAAAACTCCTAGAAGAAAATAAATGGGAACATCTTCAAGACCTTGTAATAGGAGATAGCTTCCTAAACTTTATACCCAAAGTGCAAGAAAGAAAAAAATGCAAATGGGAAAACCAAAATCAAATGCTTTTGTACCTCAAAAGTCTTTGCCTAAAAGGTCAAGAAGCTGCCAACACCATGGGACAAAATATTTGGAACCAGGAATTCCGTAATGATTTGATATCCTGCATACATAAAGAAATTATACAATTCAACAAAACAAACAATTCAATTGTGCTGGTTTGAAAGGATGTCCCCTAGAAAAGTCATGTTTTAATCTAAATCCCATATCATAAAGGCAGAATAATCTCTATTCAATACTGTATGTTTGAAAGTAATCATATCATTTCCCTGGAGAAGTGATTTAATCAAGAGTGGTCATTAAGCTGGATTAGGTGATGACATGTCTCCACCCATTTGGGTAGATCTTGATAAATTTCTGGAGTCCTATAACAGAGGAAACATTTTGGAGAATGAAAGTGAATTCAGAGAAAGCAGAGCAAAATGACATAGCCACAAGAAGCAGAGTCCACCAGCCAGTGACCTTTGGAGATGAAGAAGGAAAATGTCTCCCAGGGAGCTTCATGAAACAGGAAGCCAGGAGAAGCTAGCAAGTGATGATGTGCTCATCACGTGCCCTTCCATATGAGAGAGGAACCCTGACTGAGTTCATCGTGTCTTTCCAGATGAGAGAGAAATCCTGACTGTGTTCACCAGGAGTGAGAGTGAAACCGTGAACTTCATCAGCCTTCTTGAACCAAGGTATCTTTCCCTGGATGCCTTAGATTGGATATTTCTATAGACTTGTTTTAATTGGGACATTTTCACGGCCTTGAAACTGTAATCTAGCAACTTACTAAGTTCCCCTTTTTAAAAGCCATTCCATTTCTGATATATTGCATTCTGGCAGCTAACAAACTAGAACACCAATTATAAAATAAGCTAAGGATATGAGTTGACATGTTTTCCAAAAAGAGAATACAGATGCTATAGTGCACATGGAGAGATTCTCATTTTCATTAGCTATAAGGAAAATGTTGATCCAAACTACAATATGATTCCGCCTCACACCTATAGGAATAGCTGGTGCTAAAGAAAGAAGGAACTACAAATGTTGGAGAAGATGTGAAGAAATTGAAACACTTATGCACTGCTGATGGGAATGTATAATTACACAGACAATATGGAAGACAGTTTGGTGGACACTTAGGAAATTAAATATCAAGTTGCCCTATGACTTTGCAATACTGTAACTTGGTATACACCCAGAAGAGATGAAAGCAATGACAACAACAAATATTTGAATACTGTTGTTCATGGAAGCATAATTCACAATGGCAAAAAGATGGAAACAAGCCAAGTAAGATGAAATGAGGTCCTGAATCATGACAACCTGGATGAACTTTCAGGACATAAAACTGAGTGAAATAAGTCAGACACTAAAGGCTAGATACTGTATGATTTTTTATTATGACCATGGTGAAGGTAAACTCAGATTATAGTATATAATCCTTTAAGGATTATAAGGGATGTAGAGCTACATAGAAACTAGGGATGGATGAATGTTAGGTAGTGAGGGTAAACTTAAATTTAAGGGAATAGATAGAAGTGAAAGCAGTTCATTAGTGGGCCTGCAAGCCCAGTTGCCATATTGAAGGTGAATATGATTGAAAAAGATTTTATAGTGCCTTGTAGCCCAGTAATTAACACTACAAATATAAATAAATTCTTGCATGAACTGCTTGAAAGGATTGAATATTGTACAAACAGTAAAAATAGATAGATGTAGTTGGAAAACTATTATTGCATGCTATGTTCTACATTTCACAGGAAGACATCAATAGTACACCAGCAATACCAGGGGTAGATAATTAGGGGTGAAGGACAAGATATAGGAAGGTTTTTATTTTCTATTAGGTGAATCTGTGTTTTTCTCTTTGTATCATTGAAAATTGTTCAAAACTTGAGTGTGTTGACGATTGTACAACTTAAATGAGGATAATGTCAGACATGGGTTGTTGGCAATGTACATAATACATGATGCCCAACAGATGGAAGTTACATTGACTGAGAAGTAGAACGGGGAACAGTGGTGTATACATAAGACCAAATATTGGGCATCTATGGAAAGTAACATAGTTGTGAGGCATGCAACCATGTGAATGAACTGGGGGGCTATGTGAAGCAAAATAAGCCAGAAACAAAAGGACAAATATTGTGTGGTCTCTATTAGAAAATACTTATGAGAAATTGGAGCATACTGTAGGCTTTTATATCAGTTACATCTAGTCCAGAGCTAAAATTGTTATTTTTACATTTTGAGATATTGTACTCTATATGTATGACGTGGTTGTTCTAGTTTGCTAGCTGCCAGAATGCAATATACTAGAAATGGAACGGCTTTTAAAAGGTGAAATTTAATGAGTTGCTAGTTTACAGTTCTAAGGCTGAGAAAATGTCCCAATTAAAACAAGTCTATAGAAACATCCAATCTAAGGCACCCATCCAGGGAAAGATACCTTGGTTCAAGAAGGGTGATGAAGTTCAGAGTTTCTCTCTCAAGTGAGAAAGCACATGGCAAACACAGTCAGGGCTTCTCTCTTGGCTGGAAGGGCACATGGTGAACACAGCATCATCTGCTAGCTTTCTCTCCTGGCTTCTGGTTTCGTGAAGCTCCCCAGGAGGCCCTTTCCCTCTTCATCTCTAAAGTTCGCTGGCTGGTGGACCCTGTTTCATGGTGCTGCAGCATTCTCTGCTCTCTCTGAATCTCTTATTCTCCAAAATGTTTCCTCTTTTATAGGACTCCAGTAAACCAATCAAGACCCACCCAAATGGGTGGAGACATGTCATCGCCTAATCCAGTTAAACAACCACTCAATTAAATCACATCATCCAGGGAGATGATCTGATTACAGTTTCAAACATACAGTATTGAATAGGGATTATTCTACCTTTATGAAATGGGATTTTGATTAAATCATGGCTTTTCTAGGAGGCATATATCCTTTTAGACCAGCACACTAGTATTTGCCTGGAGCTTTGGGTTGCTTGTGCTTTGGGTGTAAAGTTTAAGAAGTTACCTCCTATTTCTAAGTTTTGAATAACTTTCCTTTTATTTTCTACTAGGAGTGTGTGACGACTGGGATCCAGAGTAGGAGTTCTGCATCTTTGAATGTCAGCATTGCCACATACAACAGTTATTAAGGAATCCAAAAAAAATGAGATCAAAGTTCAACTAGAGATAAGAACAAATTCAATTTGATAGGGACTGAGGTAAGTCAGAATATGGGATTAAGTAGGACACTGTCATATTTTAGAACTTCACTTAGTGTATGAGATCAAAGGTAGAGATGTTTCTCTTGTACAAAATCTAAATTTTCTGTAGCACATAATCTAACTCAACCTATCTGCATAGGTCATTTAAAGAACCCAAAGACATGGAGACCAAAATGGGAATAAGGGTTTGTAATTCTGTACAGCTTAATGTAATACCTGTATGTATCCAAGACTATATTGAGCAGATAATTTAAAAGCATTGGGAAAGTCCCTTGAGGGATGGGATAAAAAAATATGGAACTGTTAAAGTTTTATTATCAGGGAAACACCTGATTCTGTCTCAAATAATAGGAACTACCAAGTCAAAAGTTGATGTGCTTGGTCTTGTTCTTCTGAAACTTTTTTATGTAGCAGAGAACTTAAGCCTAACTATAGTTGTGCCAAAGAGTTTCTTCCAGATGGCCTCTTGTTGCTCAGCTGTGGCCACCCTCTCTGTACACTGAATGTAAGAATTTTACCCTCCCCCCACATGGGACAAAACATCCAGGGGTGAAATTCTGACTGACCACAAAGGACATGAATCCCAGGATAAGCCTGGCCCTGGAACTATTGGATCAACAATACCTTCTTGATGAAAAGGGGGGAAATAATTACAACAAAATACTATATCAGTGGCTGAGGGTATTCACAAGAATCAAGAGGTTATTCTGGAGGCTAATCTTATGCAAGCCTTAGCTAGATATTGTTACTTACCATGGTTTGTCACATCCCAACCAAAACTATTTCTATCAATGCTAAAGAACATCTGAGGCTCTATCTGAAATTCTATAAATGCTTCATACATGATGACTACTTTCCAGAGTCCTACAAACTTCAAAGGAGTTACTAGGCCAGATACTTCTTTGATCCCAGAGTGGCCAGTCTTTCTGAGAAGGTCAACAAGTTGCATCCAACTATCCCATGTTGTCAACAGCCCTTCCCAACATGAAAACATTAAAATGGACATTTCCTAAATACCTCTAAATTTGGGAGGAGGACCAAGCGAGAAGGAGGAGTTATAACAGAGAAAACAGGATGGAATAATGAGAATGACTGTGGAATCATTATACTGATATTTATTTTACTCTCCAGTATCTTAGAGCAGCTAGTCGGTAAAACCTAAAATTGTGGGAATGTGACCCATACCAAACTATGAAATATCTTCTGTACCTACTTGTTTCAGTGTACTTGGAAATTTGTTGCTTTTTTGTATATGCTATATTTCACAATAAAAAATTTAAAATATATATTTGCAAATTCCCTTCAAGTGACTGGGAAAAACATGGAAATATTAAAGTTCACCCAACTGAGTAGGACCAAATATTCTCACAATCTCTGGGGACTGCCAATTTGATGGGACATTCCCTTGATCTTGGGGAAACTTATTTTTGCCTTATGAAACTTATTTTTGCAAATGAGAAGAAAAACCTACTTATCATTATGCTAAATGTTCACCCCAGAGATCCTCATTTGTGGCCTCTCTTTTAAATCTAAAACCACAGGTTAACTGACTGCCTTCACCCTTAAATGAGGTGTAAATCTCCCAATGGTGTAAATCTCCCTAGCAATGTGAGACAAGAGTCCAGGAGATCAGCTAGGCCTCAGCTTCATGAGAGTGTGAAATCTTTCTTGACCAAGAGGGGAAGGAGAAATAAGACTAAATAAAGTCTCAGTGGCTTGGAGATTTCAAATAAGATTGAGATATTGTCCCAGAAGTTATTCTTATGCAGTATATAGTTATCCCTTTACAGTTTTTCATGGACTTGAGTTGCTAGAGGGAAATCCCTGAAAGTGTTGAACTATAATAAAATAGCTTTGATTTCTGAAGATGATTGTATAACTATAGAATTTTAATATGTGATCAGTGATTATGAAAACCCTGTGACTGACAATCCCTTTATCCAGTGTATGGGCAGATAAGAAAAAATAAGTAATAAACACTAAATAAATAAGCAATAAGGGATATCAGGTACTGTTTGTTTTGAATGTTATTTTTACTTTTATTTTCTTATGGAGTAATGAAAATGCTCAAAAATCAATTTTAAGGAATGCACAGATCTACATTAATACTGTGAACCACTTGTTGTACACCTTGTATGATTGTATAATGTTTTAGTTTGTTAAGCTGCTGGAATGTAATATACCAGGAATGGAATGACTTTTACAGAGGAAATCGAATAAGAGATTACTTCACTCAAGATAGGCTAATGCCATCCAGAAACCTCAGCTGGGAAAGCAAATTGCTGGTAACAGTTTATCTATTACTCATGTGTTCCATTGCTTTCAGCCTCTGTTTCCTGTGTGGGTTTCTCACTTGGTATCAGTGATCTTTCACTTAGTTCCTTCAGAACACAGTTCTGTGTTTTGGCTTGTTTAGTTTCTTGTGGGAAGGCACATCATGACATCAGCTTGGTCCTGCATCTCCCTCCAAATGTCTGGGTCTCATGCTGGCTCTGTTACCTCTGAGGCAACTTTTCTCCAAGCATCTCATCTGCTCTGTGGTATCTATGATTTCCCTCCTTTTAAAGTACTCCAGAAAATGTTCAAGACCCACCATGAATGGGCAGACTCATATCTGCATCTAATCAAAAGGTGACATACAAAATTGGACATGTCATGTCTCCATGGATATAATCTAAGAAAAACTTTCTGCTCTAACGTATTGAATCAGAATTGATAGAAATGTCTGCCCTCATAAGATTGGATCAGGATTAAAACATTTTTCATTCTGGGTTACACAATAGCTTCAAACCAGCACATATTACCATGTGAATATAAAATATATACCACAAAAATTGTATCTTAAAAAATATAAACTAGGGCAGTGCAATGATAGCTCAGTGACAGAATTCTTGCCTGCCATGCCAGAGACCCAGGTTTGATTCCTGGTGCCTGTTCATGCACAAGCAAAATATATATATGTATAGTTATATATATATAAACTAAACAATAGCACATGTTAAACAGACCAGGATTGATTCTTTCTGTCTCACCATTTCCTGTTCTCAGGGCCTAACCAACAAAGGTAACTGAGGGAAGATTTGCTGCAGAAAGATAGAGGAGAGTGGCATTGGTTTAGAATACTTTCTACTGGGCACGGAGATTAGAAATTGTAGGTAACAAGGAAATGCTGCAGAAAAGGCCATGCTTGCTCTGAAATAATTCCCCGATTCATAATTTTTTCTAATATTAACTTTGCAATGGTAAACATAGTGAACAAATCATTTTTGAAATATAAATAGCCTTGGAATAGGACTAACAATGAAATCTACTTGACAAAATTTATAAGTAAATAAAATGTGCAACAGAACTACAAAAAAGTATTCCTGGTTATGTTTGTTCAAAGTGCACAATTGTATATATTGCTTAGGGCTTGATAGTCTACATGATTTGTTGTTGTTCATAATTTTGGGATATTATTAAGGCAAAGTGATTTTTTTTCTTTTTATTAATTAACAGAAAAAAAGAAATTAACCCAACATTTAGAAATCATACCATTCTACATAGACAATCAGTAATTCTTAACATCATCACATAGATGCATGATCATCATTTCTTAGTACATTTGCATCGGTTTAGAAGAACTAGCAACACAACAGAAAAAGATATAGAATGTTAATATAGAGAAAAAAATAAAAGTAATAATAATAGTAAAAAAAAAAGACAAACAAACAACCAGACCGACAAAAACAAAACAAAAAAACCAAAAATACAAAAAAAAACAAAGAAAAACAAAAACCTATAGCTCAGATGCAGCTTCATTCAGTGTTTTAACATGATTACTTTACAATTAGGTATTATTGTGCTGTCCATTTTTGAGTCTTTGTATCTAGTCCTGTTGCACAGTCTGTATCCCTTCAGCTCCAATTACCCATTATCTTACCCTGTTTCTAACTCCTGCTGGACTCTGTGACCAATGACATATTCCAAGTTTATTCTCGAATGTCGGTTCACATCAGTGGGACCATACAGTATTTGTCCTTTAGTTTTTGGCTAGACTCACTCAGCATAATATTCTCTAGGTCCATCCATGTTATTACATGCTTCATAAGTTTATCCTGTCTTAAAGCTGCATAATATTCCATTGTATGTATATACCACAGTTTGTTTAGCCATTCTTCTGTTGTTGGACATTTTGGCTGTTTCCATCTCTTTGCAATTGTAAATAACACTGCTATAAACATTGGTGTGCAAATGTCCGTTTGTGTCTTTGCCCTTAAGTCCTTTGAGTAGATACCCAGCAATGGTATTGCTGGGTCGTATGGCAATTCTATATTCAGCTTTTTGAGGAACCACCAAACTGACTTCCACAGTGGTTGCACCATTTGACACTCCCACCAACAGTGGATAAGTGTGCCTCTTTCTCTGCATCCTCTCCAGCACTTGTCATTTTCTGTTTTGTTGATAATGGCCATTCTGGTGGGTGTGAGATGATATCTCATTGTGGTTTTGATTTGCATTTCTCTAATGGCCAGGGACATTGAGCATCTCTTCATGTGCCTTTTGGCCATTTGTATTTCCTCTTCTGAGAGGTGTCTGTTCAAGTCTTTTTCCCATTTTGTAATTGGGTTGGCTGTCTTTTTGTTGTTGAGTTGAACAATCTCTTTATAAATTCTGGATACTAGACCTTTATGATATGTCATTTCCAAATATTTTCTCCCATTGTGTAGGCTGTCTTTCTACTTTCTTGATGAAGCTCTTTGATGCACAAAAGTGTTTAATTTTGAGGAGTTCCCATTTATTTATTTCCTTCTTCAGTGTTCTTGCTTTAGGTTTAAGGTCCATAAAACCGCCTCCAATTGCAAGTTTCATAAGATATCTCCCAACATTTTCCTCTAACTGTTTTATGGTCTTAGACCTAATGTTTAGATCTTTGATCCATTTTGAGTTAACTTTTGTATAGGGTGTGAGATATGGGTCTTCTTTCATTCTTTTGCATATGGATATCCAGTTCTCTAGGCACCATTTATTGAAGAGACTGTTCTGTCCCAGGTGAGTTGGCTTGACTGCCTTATCAAAGATCAAATGTCCATAGATGAGGTGGTCTATATCTGAGCACTCTATTCGATTCTGTTGGTTGAAGGAATATCATATATAGGCCATATGACCCATTTCCTGTAAATAACTCCTCTCTTTTGAGAAACAGTTTCAGCATGTTACTGGGCCTTAGTAAGGACTGTATGCTTAACATGGTCATCAAGTAACAATGAGACCTGAGGTGCCTATCATGATCTGGGTGTTGACTGACCTACCAAACCATAACACAAAGAGCAGCACTCCATCATAACATGGAAATGGTATATGTGAGATAAGGCTTGAAGAGATCCTAAAAGCACAAGCTAGTTATAGGAGGACATTTTCAAAGTGCCATGGTCCCTAATCCTGCCATATTAATTCTTTTTCCTATCACAGACTTCCTTACAATTGGTTGACTTAAAAAACTTAAAAAAACTTGAACCTGTTTTACAGATACATTATATGCCTGTACTGCTGAAAATTGGACATCTGTAGCACTGTAGTACCTTTCTGGGATGTCCCTGAAGGACAGGATTGAGTGGAAATCTTCTCTGTGATTGGGACATCAAACAGTGCACCTCACTTTCAGTTTTTCTGAAAAGAGAACTTGGAAGATGTGCTTGTATACTGACCCATGGGCTCTTTCTATAGGTTTGGCTGGATTGTCAGGAACTTGGAAGGAGAATCACTGGGGAATTGATGACAAAGACATGTGGGAAAGTGATATGAGGATAGAACTTTCTGGGTAAGAAGAAATATGAAGATGTTTGTGTCTCTTGTGAATGTTTACCAGAGGGGCAGAGGAAGGTTTTAGTAATCAGGTGGTTGAAATAAGCCATTATGTGGATACAAGTCATCTGTTTTTCTCCATCACTCCTGTCATTGTTCAAAGAGCTCATGAACAAAGTGGTCATGGTGTTGTGATGGAGGCTATGTGGGGGTTCAGATACATAGATTTCCCCTAACCAAGGAGAACCTGGCTACCACCACTGCTGTGTTCCCAATCTGCTTGCAGCAGAGACCCACACATAGTCCCTGATATAACACTATTTCCCTGAGGTGATAAGTCTACTACCTGGTGGCAGGTTGATTATATTGGACCACTTCCCTCATGAAAAGGACAGCAATTTGTTCTAACTGGAATAGATGCATACTCTGGATATGGGACCACCTTCCCTGCATCAAATATTTTTGCCAAAACCACCATCTGTCAACTTATGGAATGCCTTATCTATTGTCATGTTATTCCATACAGCATTACTTATGAGCAGTGCACCCACCTCACAGTAAATAAACTACAAGAATGGACATATGCTTATGGAAATCTCTGCTCATATGTTTCCACCATCTAGAGGCATGATAGAATGGAAGGATGGTCTTCAAAGATTCAATTATAGCACTAACTATGTGCAAAAACCTTGCATATCTGGGGCAATGTTCTCTATAAGGCTGGGTATGCTCTGAATCAGCATTCAATACATTTTGTTTTTCCTCCATAGCAAGGATTCACAGGTCCAGGAATCAGTGGGTGGAAATGAGAGTGGCACCACTCACTATCACCCATAGTGGGCCACTAGAAAAATTTTTATTCCTTTCCCTCCAACATCCAGCTTTGTAGCTCTCCAATTCTAGTTCCAAAAGGAGGAGAGTTACTACAAGGAGACACAAAAATGATTCCATTGAACTTGATGTTAAGACTGCCACCTAGACTCCTTTTGGGTTTCTCATCCCTCTGATTTCAGAGACAAGGAAGGGTATTACTGTATTGTCTGGGGTGATTGATCTTATTCTGAGGAAATAGGACTCAAGTACACAATGGAGGTAAATACACATTTTCCTTGGATCAGGCAATCCATTAGGTTACTTCTTTCATTATTACCATGCCCTGTGATGAAAGTCAATGGAAAAATGCAAGAACCCAATCCAGGAATACCAATGGCTCAGAAACTTCAGGAATGAAAGTTTAGGTCACCACACCAGGTAAAGAATCATGATCAACTGAAGTGATTGCTGAGGGTAAAGGAAGCATGGAGTTTGTAGTGGAAGAAGTTAGTTATAGATATGAACCTCATCTATTGGTGTGACTAGTTACAGAAATGAGGACTGTAATGGTATGAATATTTCTTCCTTGCTTCATTGTATGTTTGTATTTGTACATAAGTCAAATATCTTTGTTTTCTTCTCTACTTTATCTCCTTGTCATATGACACAAATTACATTGTTCTTGTTGTAGTATTGAGGTTCTAGGAGTGAATATTAGCCAAGAACTTGTGCCCATTTCTGGAATGATTTATTTTCTTTCTGTACATGAGAGTTAGAATTGTTAGGTGAAGAATATGTCTATTATTGTGTTCTATTCAGAACTTAAATATGGTTTAAGGTGATGTGTGATGTGTATAGCTGCCAAGTTAACCAATGCTGGATGGTTATGCTAAGTTCATGTGTCAATTTTATTAGGTGTTGGAGCAAAGTTGTCTGGTCAAACAAGTACTGAACTTTCCCTTACTGCAAGGACATTTTATGGCTGGTTAAAAAGCCAGAAGGCTGGCTTATTGAATCATCAGTCACTTGTTTACATCTATGGCTGATGGCATCTATGGCTGAATGATGTAGTATTTTCCACAAAGAGAGAGTCCAATCAGCTAGAATTAGCCTAATCATTTGAGGATATTTTATGAAGTGGTGTCTACAGTATAGATAGAGAAGATAATTTTCACCTCTCCTTCACCTGGCCAGCCTCTTCTTGGGAGTTCATGGAGGAATTTCATTGGAGTTATCAGTTCACTGCCTGCCTAGGGAGTTTGGATTTTGGCATCCCTACCTGAGGTACTTCTATAAAATCACATATTTATAGATATCTCATGTTGGATCTGTTTCCATAGGGAACCCAGGATAATATACTTCTGTTACTAAATTTATATGCATAAAATGTCATTTATATATTTAGAGATTGTATAAAATTCCTAAAGACCTAACAATGTTCTCTCTGTCCATGCTATATCCTGATACTGATCTGCATGATGTTAAACAACAGTATGATGTTGTTAGTCATGGTTTTATTTATTCTTAGAAAAAAAGTTTACATATTATTTACAGAAACAAGTAAATTGATTTGTTAGTTACACTACATTGTTTCTAATGCTTCTCTAAAAGTATAGTGGTCAGCTATAAGTCAAAACTTCATGTTTATCATAAAGGGACTTTAAAAGAAAAGCAAAGTAAGTGTATGCATCATGTTCCTCATTTTACTTAACAAAACCCTTACAAATGGGTTATGAGAGAGGAAAAACTTCTGTGATATTTTGTTGTTGATGACCCCAATATAAGCCAACTCTCAAATTTTTAAATTTCTGAAATAGGTTCATTTAAAAACACTAACGATAAAATTATGGCCTAGAATGTAATTGCATACTGCAAACACATTTATTCCTGAGCTTTAATTGTTATTTCTAAGTCCTGAGATGGTTTGGTATTTGTGTATTACCTAGTAGTTCCCTGGACCTTTGGGTAGCTGTGTGGCACCTGAGACACAGAGTTTGAATACTCTAGCACTGAAATTCAACACTCCAACATACAGCAACTGTGAAAGAAGGTGAAAAGGAGATGTGATTTTAATTAGTGATGTGAATGAAGCTTATCAGATTAGGACTAAAGTACACCAGAATGAAAGGTAAAGGATTATATTGAGAATATATTAAAACTTAAAGTTTTGTGTGAGACCAAAGAAGAGGTATATATTTTGACCAAGATTTTAACTTACATGAGCATGTAGTCTAATTTAACCTGTCTTGCCAGTTTATCTAAACAACATAATTCAGCTTTCTTTGACATAGGGTCTAGAATAAGACATGAGCTCTTGATATACTGTATCCATTATTGTGATAACTGAGACATTTTGGGCAGAAAATGAAAAAAGTATTAGCAAGTTCTTGAGGGACTGGAGAAAAAGCATGGAATTATTAAATATTCCCACCTGGGGAATTCTGCCTATTCCCTTAAGCAATAGAGGTTCCAATTTAATAAGCCAAGCCCTCAATCTTGAGGCTTGCATTTATGAAACTTATTTATGTATTTGTGAAGCTAAGCTTATATTTACTTAGTGCCTAAGAGTCACCCCCACAGAATCTGTTTCGTGGCTCAGATATGGTATCTAGCAAGTAAATTCACTACCTTTCTCCCCAACATGGGACATTACTTGCAGTGGTGTAAGTCTCCCAGCAATGTGTACTCCCAGAAATGAGCCCTGGCATAATGGAATTGGTAATACTTTCTTGAACAAAATGGGGAAAGGAAATAAACTTTCAATGACTAAAAGACTTCAAATAGAGTTGAGAGACAATTCTCAGGGTTACTTTTATGCAAGAAACAAAGTAATTCAGCAAGATATTGCAAACTGTCACAGAATGCCAAGCCCCAACCACCAGGGTTACTGAAAACCCTAAAGAATGCAAAAGGCTCTATTTAAGACTTTCTAAATGTTGTATTCATTAAGTTTATTTTTTGAGACTTAAATCTCTGATTGTCCCTATACCAGATAAGCCCTGAAACTGAGGTACCATTCTCTCTAATAAGAGCATATAGTTTAATTCCTCTACCCCATAATATCAATGCCTCTTTTCAGCATTAAGAAGGTAGAAAGTTGATCTACAAGATAACCTTCAAGATTGTGATAATGATCAAATGAGAGAGAGAAGCTGTAGAGGAGAAGTAAAAATTTAACAAATTATTATGATTTCTTAATCCATATATAGATATATTTTGATTTCTAGTATATTGGAATAGCCAGAGGTAAGCACCTGAATTTACCGAATAAAGATGCAGCTAACTTGATCTTGTTTAATGTCTATATAACTACATTGCCTTTATCTTATAGTTGTAAAAACTTTGTGACTGGCACTTACTTGTACCTCTTTATCCTCTTTTACAACATTAGGGCTTTATGGTAACTAAACACTGTCCCTAAAGTTTATTAGTGAGCCAGCCCCAGAGCCAATCCACTGCAATTTAAAACTATTTTGTTAGACAGAGCTGTATCTAAGCATAATTGCCCCATCTGACACATGTGATTTAAACTTTAAACCACAAGTGACTGCTTTTCAGTTTGATAAAGCTGCTGGAATTCAATATATCAGACATGGGTTAGCTTTCAAAATGAGGATATGTTAGTTTGCAAATGTACAGTACTAAGACTATGAACATGCCCAAATTAAGGCATCTATAGTACAATATGTTCTCTGAAGAAAGGCCACTGTCATCTGTGGTTCCTCTGTCAGGTAAGAAGGCACATGACCAGTGTCTGCTGATCCTTCACTTCTGGGTTTCATTGCTTTCAGCTTATCATTCAAGTAGCCTCCTCTCTCAGCTTCTGTGGGCTATTTCTTAGCATTCCTAGGATTTTTCTCTAGAAGAATCTCCTGGGGATTTTTCTGCCAGCTCTTTATAAAGTTCTCCAGATGTTTCTCTCTGAGCTATCTGAACTTTTTTTCTTTTATCTACTCACAAAGACACCAATAAAAGGATTAAGTCCCACTGTGGTGGTTTGAAACTGTTAGTCACCCGAGAAAAACCACGCCCTTTCAATCCAATATTGTGAATAAGACCTATGGTGAGTAGAACCATTTCCTTAGGTTATTTCTATGGGGATGTGACCCTGCTCATTTACCGCCCATTCAGTTTTACTTTACTGGAATCCTTTAAGAGATCTCACACACTGAGAGAAAGCTAGGACAGAAAATGCCCCAAGCAGAAGCAAGACAGATCCTCAGGAGCTGACAGAGCTATTTGATACCAGAAGCCAGGAGAGGACTGAAGACATGGCCATGCATCTTCTCATGTTGCAGAGGAACCCCAGTGCCAGCTGCCTTTATTCTGAGCTGATATCATCTTTTTTACTCCTTATTTTGGGTGTTTTCATGGTCTTAGAATTGTAACTTGTGACAATAAATCCCTTTGTAAAAGACAACCCATTTCTGGTATATTGCACTCTAGCAGCTTTAGTAAACTGTAACATCCACCTTGGAAGGGTTGGGTCACAACTTATTTGAAATAACCTGGCATAAAGTTCCCACACACAGTATGTCTGTACCTATAAGAATGGATAAAAAGACCATTGCATTTTCTGGGGTACAACTTCAAACCAGCACACTGAACCATCTGGACCCAAAAAAGACATTTTATTTCCATATACAAAATACATTCATTTCACCACAATATCACAAAAGCCTTAAATAATTTCAGTAATGGTATTAAGCACAAAGACTAATAGAAATCAGTTACAACATGGACTGTGCTGGTAAATAATTATCCTCTGGCTATGGAAACTTAGAATAAGTTACCTGTTTCCAATACACATACATGTTCAAACACCTTCCATCATATTAAGACTGCCATTTTCTTACATATTTTCTGTGACTAAGCATGTAATCAGTCTGTTCTGGTTTAATAATTAGATCATCTCCAACCTTCACATCTCAATCCATTGTGCTTGCTGTCCTAAAATCTGCCCATCTTCTGACAGAGTTACTGTAGTTTTGGAAAGTGATTTTACGCCAACAGGCCATCTGATCTCCTTTGTGGTTAGTAATAAATTCTTTATTTTTCTGAAATGGTAGTGTCTCAAGCACTGATCATTTGAGTGCATTGAGCAGAGAATCCACCATTGTTGATAAGTACATTATGACTCAGAAACAGAAAATTTTGTAAATACCTCTTTCTTCTACACATCCTTAATTATCAACAAATAGAAATGGGCAATATTCCAAACATATAACCTTGAAAACACCCATAAAGGTAGCTTTCATGTAATAGAAAATATACTTGGTCTCAATTTAAGATAACTGGTTTCAATTTTTGGCCCTGAATCTGCCCAATTTCATGATCTTCAATAAAATAATTACATATGAAGTACCTTTCTTTTATCTAACAGATTGGTTTAATAATGCCAAATAATATGCATAAAGTCCTTAGCATATTCAAGGGTTCAATAAATATCTTTAGATATCACTATTGGTAGTATTATCCTAGGGAAAAATAAGCTTTCTGAAGATACCCAGATAAATGTGTATATTGCAGCCTCATTGTGCTGGATAGATATAGATGTTTCCTTTTCACACATGGGGGAAAGTGAAGCTTTCACTATTGGGAGAGCCAAGGGACATGTAATGTCAAAGTGGACAGAAAGTCTTAAGACATTAGAAGCTAAAAACTGGATGAGGTTCACATGCTATTGGCTCAGGTCCACAGCAATAGAACTAAGCACCTTCCCCTAGTCAAGCTGACAACTGAATCTACCACACATCCACCTCTTGTCAACTTGGCAACTATATGCATCACCATGAATTATGTCAAAGTGACACAAATTCTCTTCTGGCTGTGAACCTATGAATCTCAAAACAAACTATCTGGTGCCAATATGCAAAGGAGGAACAGTCACAGGATCCTTAGGGAGAAATTGGAAGGAAAACCTGCAGGGCAAACACCACTGGATTTCAAAGTTTGAAAGTCATTTATCCTTCAGCTTTAGAAAGTGGCAGTTCCACCCTTTCCAAAGGCCTATGCAGTGGCCTGCTTCTTTATGAATCGACCTCGGGGAACATTGGGGAGACCACCTTTTTCTCAGCTCCACTTTCCAGGCATCGGGGCCACTCCTGAGTTCTCTGCCATTTCTGGGGCACATACTCAACCCCTCCATGTGGTGGCAGCCAGGCTCTCCCCAGTCCCCCAAGTAGTGTGTTGTACCTTCTCCAAGGCCTGAGGTTGCACGACTCTTCCACTGCAACAAGATGGGAGACTCATCCTTGCCCTTCAGGGTAAACTCACCCTCTCCATGTATATGGGTGGGTCCAGTCTCCTGGCCAATGTTTCTTGGCTTTCAAACCCGAGCTTACATGGTTCTCACTCTGCAAATTCCAATTTGTCCCTTTTGTGGCCCCCTTTGTCCAGATTGGCAGTGGTTCTGTTTACACCAACAGTTTCTTCAAGCACTCCAGGACTTGTCCATCATTCTCTTACTATTCCTCCAAAATCACCCCCTTAGCCATCCAAAAAAACCATTCCAACATATCTGGTATTGCAAACTGCAGCAGCACCCCACTCTCCAGTACCAAATTCTGTTCTAGTTCGCTAGCTGCCAGAATGCAACATACCAGAGATGGATTAGCTTTCAATAAAAGGGAATTTATTTCATTAGTTCTTCAGAGGAAAGGCAGCTAACTTTCCACTGAGGTTCTTTCTTATGTGGAAAGGCACAGGGTGATCTCTGCTGGCCTCTCCAGGCCTCTGCGTTCCAACAACTTTCCCTTGGGTGATTTCTTTCTACATCTTAAAGGCCTGGGCTGAGCTGCGAGGGCTAGGTGAGGTATACTGAGTTGCTTGGGCTGGGCTATGTTGAGTCTCTCACTTAAGCACCAGCCAATTAAATCAAATATAATTCACTGCAGCAGGCACACCTCCTAGCTGACTGTGGATGTAATCAACAACAGATGAGGTTCACATGCCATTGGCTCATGTCCACAGCAATAGAACTAAGCAACTTCACCTAGCCAAGTTGACAAGGGGTGGACTATCATGGTCAGGTTCATATGTCAACTTAGCCAATTGGTGGTACCTGTTTGTCTGGTTGGGCAAGTGCTGGCCTATCTGTTGAGATGAGGACATTTCATAGAATTAAATAATGATCATGTCAGCTTCACCCACAGCTGATTTGTAATCATTCAAAGAGAGTGTCTTCTGCAGTGAGTGATGCTTAATCTAATCACTGGGAGCCTTTGAAGGAGGATTCAGAAGAGATAGTCTCTCTTCCTGCTTCAGCTGGTGAGCCTCTCCTGTGGAGTTCATCCAGACCCTCCATTGGAATTGTTGGCTTCACAGCCTGCCCTGTGGATTTTGGACTCTGTGTTTCCTTGGTCATGTGAGACACTTTTGTATATTTTATATTTGGGAGTGTTCCCTGTTGATTCTGTTTCTCTACAGAAACCTAATACAGGCACATAACATTTATGATTGTTTGTTTTTTTTGGTGAATTGCCCCTTTTGTTAATACATAATGTTCTTCTTTGTCTCATAAATTTTTGTACTGAAAGTTTATCTTGTCTAATACTGTATAGATACCTTAGCTCTTTCTTGGTTACTGCCTGAATGGAATAACTTTTCCAGCCTTCCATCTACTTGTAACCTTTGGTCTAAGGTGAGTCTATTACAGATAGAATATGGACATATCATTCATTTATCCATTTCACCAATCTGTGCATCTTAATTGGAGAGTTTAATATATTAACACATAAGGTTCTTACTCTTTAGATAATACTTTAATTATTTTATCCTTTGGCTTTTATATGTCCTATTGCCTCTTTTTTGGTCCTCTAAGGGACCCTTACTGATAATCTTCATGTCTCATTCTCGTCCAATTCTCTCTCCCTTGTCTTTTCTATTCAACTGGCATAAATGTTCTTTAATATTTGTTGCAGGCCAAGAATCTTGCTAATGAATTCTCCCAGCTTCTGTTTTTTAATGAATATTTTAAAACTCTCCCTCATTTTTGAAGAGTTTTGCCAGTTGAAGAATTATTTGGTGACATATTTTCTCTTTCAGTAGTTTAAATATATCATTCCAGTACCATCTCACCTCCATGCTTTCTGAAAAGAAATTGGCACTTAATTTTTTTCCTATGTTTTTACTGAGATAGCTGCACAAACCATAAAGCCCATTCAAAGTATAAAATAGATGGTTCACAGTATCATCACACAGATGTGTATTCACCAGCAGGATCATATTTAATACATTTGCATTACTCCAGAAAATGAAATTAAAAGGAAAAAGAAAATCCCAAACATCTCATACATATTATCCCTCCATCTTACTGACCACTAATATTGCAAGCTATACAATTTTAAGACTTAGAATTGAGGTAGGCTAACTAAGACAGTGTTGTATTGACAGATTATAGTAAGAGAGTCAGTGGAACAACAGAAAACATCCTGAAGTAGATTCATACACACAGACAACTATTTCTTTGCCATATACTTATCAATCATCAGAGATCAGAACTACTGGATTTCAGTTCTAAAACTTCTGGTACTTTCTTCTGGTTATTCTAAAACATTATACTCTATAAAGAAATGTCTATATAATGAGTCAGTAATTACAGTCATTTACAGAATTCTAACTTCTCAGTTATACCTCTTTCTTCTCATTTATTTTCATCCTTCAGGGCTACCTGGAAAAAGGCCATTTTAATTTTTTCATGCTGGAAAGGGGTACTGGATTTCTGGGATAGATGAATTAATCTGGTTATTTTCCTGGAGTGACTGGTACTTATGGGTTTCAGGACTTATCTTGCCTATGATCAATCTGGAGGATTTAATTTTCTGAGAAAATGAACTTACTAAGCAAACCTTTACATAGACTTAGATAGAGCATAAGGTCATTCCCTAGACTTTTCAGGAATAGTGTTGTTTGTGCTATGGCATATTCTGGTAGCATGAAATATCTGGCTACAACTTGCATAAGATAGCCTCCAGAATGACTTCTCAACAAAACATGAAAGATTTAGCCACTGAAACTTTATTTTAATTCATTTCTTTCTCCACTTTTAGTAACTCTCAACTCATGTGGACAAGGCAAGGATCATCCCTGGCTATCATGTCCACAGTGCTACAGAGGCTTGTACCACTGGAAGTCATGTCTCATGGATGGGGGACAGTAGTGGGTTCATTTACAGAGTTGTTGGCATTTAATTTAATTCCAATTCTGTTGTATATAATGAATTGCTTTTCTCTTAATGCTTTCAAAATCTTCTATCTTTTGAAGTTGACATTCTGATTAGTGTGTGTCTCAGAGTGGGTTTAGTAAGGTTTATTCTGTTTGGATTCCAATGCATTTGTATCTTTATGTCTTTGATAAGACTTGGGAATAATTTTTACCGTTATTTCCTTGAAAATACTTTCTGCCACTTTTACCTTCTCTTTTCCTTTTGGGAAGCCCATTTCATGTATGTTTGTGAGTTACATGTTATCATTCAATTCCCAGAGATGCTGCTCAAATTTTTCCATTTTTACCTCTATGTACACTTTTCTCATTTTTATTTCAGATGTCCTGCCTTATACAACTAATTTTTACTAGTTCTTTCTTCTTACTAATTCTTTCAAAACTTCTGCTGTTTGCCTCTAACATGTTTAATCTCATCTATTTTGCCTTTCTGTTAGTTTTATTCCAGGCTTTCAACTTCTTCTTATATGTTCACTCAGTGTCTTAATATTCTTTAATATACATTTTCCTTCATCTCTGAATTGGTTTAGATTTGCTTGAATATCTGTGAGTGGTTGTTTCAGTTTTTACATCTCTTTAATTTATTCCTTTGCCTGGCCATATTCTTGTTTATTAGTATGGCTTGTACTTTTGTTCTTGTTATTTGGACCATTAAGTTATTGAGATTCTGAAGACTGGTTTCCCTCTCATCTAAGATTTTGTTGTTGATAGGGTTCTGTTACAGCTCTTATATGGCACTGTGTTTGTATTTCCCAGTCAAAGCAGGGCCAAGGTCACATGCAGGGGGTACAGAAGAATTCCAAAGGGACTTGGAGAGAGGACCAGGAAAACAACTTCCCAAGAAGGCACATTCCAAGCCTTCACAGATGGCACAATTTGGAAACAACAAAGGCAAGATATTTTAGCACTCAGTCTGCTCTATTTCTATGGCAGTTAGAAATAATGGCATTTCAGGAATCTGCCTGGGTAGGGCCAAAGAGAGACCTAGAAATCCAATTTTGCAGATCAGCTCCTGGGCCAGGTTTTGCTGCATCCACCTGTATTCTTGGCAGAGGGAGAACTTCCCCAATTATTTCAGTCTGCTATAGCTCACTAGACAGGAAGTAGGCCTATCAGAAGCTTTTTGTCTTGGGGCTTGGGGTGGCCACCATGAGACATAGCCAATTGAGTCATTCATGGCAGCTTCTCTATTTGAGTAAACAATGGTACTCCAGGTGCCACGGGTTCCTGTGTGGAATGGGCAAGGCTGTGGGATCAAGACATCCAATTTTGTTGAGCAACAAATGTATCAGAACTGTGCCATGTCACCCTGTTCCCAATGTTGCAAGGGACTTCACAAATTCCATTCCACAGCATTCTGACATAGAGGAACTGGGCTGACCAGAAACCACTAGACTCAAGGGTGGGGAGTAAGTGCAAATAGGCACAGCCAAGTGAGTTTCTCACTATAGTTTCTCCATCACAATTTCTCTTTTTCTTCCTCCAGCATGGTACTCCACTGATCTTTTGAGCCCAGAATGGCAGCTTAGGACAGTTTTTAGGTGTCTTCTAGGTGTTTTTACGAATGGAAACTCTGCACTTCTTATTCCACCATCTTCCATTTTAGAGATTTTTATTGCAAGCTTATAGGACCACCATTATTCAATCTAATTTCAGCTTATAGGATTCTGTAGACTTGTCTCTGTCTGAAAACTGGTTGATATACCTGTACTTATATGAACTTCCCCATGTCAGCAAGTTTGACCTGGTGAATCCCATGACAACATTTAAGGTGAGACCTGACTCCTGGATACATGACTAAGTAAAGATTTGCCTGAAGGAGCTGTTGATATTTGAACAGTGGAATCTAGGATATGGTGTAACACAGTTGTAGAAAAATTACCCCTGCCAAAGATCTGATTCTTGGCACTCCATTCTGAGCACTGTCTTCCAATCTCTTTATTGCTGTGTTTGCAGCTTTATCTTTTTACATGCCTCAAATTTTCCTTCTTCCTGCAAAAAGACATAATTTTATGACTTTTCATATGATGTAAATTCAATCAAGGAATGTCTTATGATTGGTATGGGAGGAGAATGCAGCAAATGGAAAAGTAAGATCAAGAATATCCATTCAAGATCATTTGAAAAATATTTAGGGTTTCTCAGCATCCTTAAAATACAAAAAAAATTCTATGTTAATTACAAAAATTGCATAAACAAAGAAGTTAATACAAAATATGCAATGTGACAGTCAGCATATATGAATATTCTCTTTCATTATGCTCTATACTGTCTCAATGGAGGGGGGAGATTTGTGAATGATTAAGGAAAAATGGCAAAATTAGGAACTAGTGAGATGTTTTATATTTGATGGCTGATCCTAGACTATTTATTTCTTATAAGTTCTAATTGAACTTTATGAATCTTCATGCTTCCTAAAGACAATGTATCTTTTGTGAGAAAATAGAGTTATATGGATTATCAGGAATTTTTAGTGTCATATTATTGGGTGTGGATGATGGCATAGATGCTTTCAGGATATAGCCCCATAAATTTCATTTTCATTATATGAGAAAACAATTTTTCCATGTGTATGGAAAAGTTCATCCAGTTATCAAGTTCACATCACTAGGGTTGGAGTAGGTGGATTTCATGTCCTTTGGATGGGATGAACTGAGGAGAGGACAGCATCAGTCTGGGGTTTGCTGTTGAAATTTAGGCCTGTGTCTGTTCAGGAGGAAGCCATGGGAAGACTTGAGTTAGCATCATATGTGCTTGCCAATGTGTCAAGCACACAAGAGAATGTCTCAGGAACAATTCCAATTTGAAAAGCATGAGCTGAAATGGACAAGGAAACCTTTTCCCACTCTAGGGACAATTGGTAAAATTCAAAAATGAGCTGTGGATTGGATCTTTTCATTTTCTGATTTGGGTTTGTGTGGCTAATAGGAGAGTGTTCCTATTTTGAGGAAACATGCACTAGTGTATTTTGTGTTAAGGGGTAAATGTGATGAAGGTATAACCATTGGGATTTTGAACAGACCAGGCATTCTTTACATTGTTATTCCAATTTTATATATAAAATCTATACATTCAATAATTATTTCAAAATCTGTTTAGTTACCTAATCAATACCATGCCATTAAGGGAGAACAAGTTTAAATCCCATTGTAGAGACTAAATGTGATAAATCCACATCAGTCAAATTTGTGATACTAAGTCTGAATTTAGTTAAGGGGGGAGTGAGTGAATATTACATGAATGACCACTTTGTATTCAGTGTTATAAATGATATTGTGATACTATGGAAACAGTATTATATATGGATTCAATTTTTGCACATGCGCTCCTTCACCTGGGAACTCTGAAAACTGATTGTCCTTTAGGCAAGGCTGAATGCTAAGGAGAAAGGCACTTATTTGTCTCTATTTAAAATAATGAGTAAAGGCTTTCCCACATAGATGACATTCCTAAGATTTCATTACAGTGTGACTTCTCTTATGTCTTCTTAAGGTTAGTATAATGGGCAAAGACTTTCTGACATAAATGACATTCATAGGGTTTCTCTCCAGTATGAGTGTTCTCATGTTCTCTAAGGTTAAAATATTGGCTGAAGGCTTTCCCACACAGATGACATTCTTATGGTTTCTCTCCAGTGTGAGTTCTCTCATGTTGTTTCAGGCTAGAAGAATGAGTGAAGGCTTTATCACATAGATGACATTTATATGGTTTCTCTCCAGTGTGAATTCTCTCATGTACTCTAAGATCAGACCCAAGAGTAAAGACTTTCCCACATAGATGGCATTCATATGGTTTTTCTCCAGTGTGAGTTCTCTCATGTTTTCTAAAGTAAGAACAATGGGTGCAGACTTTCTGACATAAATGACATTCATAGAGTTTCTCTCCAGTGTGAATTCTCTTGTATTTTCTAAGGACAGAATAATGGGTGAAGACTTTACCACATAAATGACACTGATATGGTTTCTCTCTAGTGTGAATTCTCTCATATACTCTAAGAAGATAAACTGAATGCTTTCCCACATTGATGGCATTCATAGGGTTTCTGTCCAGTGCGAGTTCTATCATATTGTTTAAGGCTAGAAGATTGATTGAAGGCTTTCCCACATAGGTGACATTTATAGGGTTTTTCTCCAGTATGAGTCTTCTCATGTCGTTTAAGGATAGAATAACGGGTGAAGGCTTTCCCACATAGATGACATTCATATGGTTTCTCTCCAGTGTGAGTTCTATCATGGTGTTTAAGGCTAGAAGAATGAGCGAAGGCTTTCCCACATAGGTGGCATTTATAGGGTTTTTCTCCAGTATGAGTGTTCTCATGTTGTTTAAGGGTAGAATTACGGGTGAAGGCTTTCCCACATAGATGGCATTCATATGGTTTCTCTCCAGTGTGAGTTCTATCATGTTGTTTAAGGCTGGAAGAATGAGCAAAGGCTTTCCCACATAGATGACATTTATAGGGTTTTTCTCCAGTATGAGTGTTCTCATGTTGTTTAAGGATAGAATAATAGGTGAAGGCTTTCCCACATAGATGGCATTCATATGGTTTCTCTCCAGTGTGAGTTCTACTATGTTTTTTAAGGATAGAAGAATGAGTGAAGACTTTCCCACATAGATGACATTTACAGGGTTTTTCTCCAGTATGAGTCTTCTCATGTTGTTTAAGGATAGAATAAAGGGTGAAGGTTTTCCCACATAGATGGCATTCATATGTTTTTTCTCCAGTGTGAGTTCTCTCATATTTTCTCAACTCAGAATATTTAGTAAAGGTTTTTCCACATAGATGATATTCACAGGGTTCAACTCCAGTGTGAGTTCCATTGTAATGTGTATGGCCAGAGTTTCGAATGAAGGATTTCTCAATTAGATGACATGCATATGACTTACTTCCAGGGTGAAAATTCTGATGTTGATTAAAAGATGATAGATAATTAAGGGCTTTTCCAAATAGATTACTGAAGTAGGATTTCATTCCTTTGTGGGGTAATACATGTTGAAACACTCTGGAACTATGAGTACAATCTTCTGGCAATTTACTACATATAATACCATTCTTTTGAGTATGAGAATTCTGCTTCTAGGAAGTAGAGGAGAAAATGTAAGAGGTTTGTCCATA